>NC_091823.1:141404276-141709760 GCF_038994185.2 Dermacentor albipictus | reverse complement strand
GCACACCGTGTCAATCGAAGATGGCTTATCTGACCATTACCTTATTGTACCTTTCTTGCCCATTGTCAAAACTACCGTTCCTAAAACTGCCAATACCAAATCTTGTAAAGATTACACCAGAGCGGATGACGCCAGCATAGTTGACTACATGGAAACTTGTCTTACGCACTTTGCATATAGTGGTAGTGATGTGTCTACAGTTTGGACCGCGTTTACTACAATGCGGAGGCATTGCATAGATACATTCATACCCGCTAAAACTAAGAAAGTCAATAAAAGTACGCCTTGGATGACGTGTGGAATAGTACAACTAAAGCGCAAAGTCAAATGAACAAAAAAGAAGCATCCACGCATGGTCGTTATCACGCAACACCCCCCCCCCCTCAAAAAAAAAGCTGTCATGCGTCGTGCGCGATTCCAAAAATTTTTATCTTTCCACAACATTGTCCAACTTTATAAAAAACACACCGGATAAGTTTTGGGGATACCTTGGCAATAGCAAGAAGAGTATTACGGAAATTGCGGTTAATGGAACCTTTCTTAACAACTTCAATGCCATCGCACAACATTTTAACGCTTATTTTCATAGCATATTCTCCCGTGCACAATCAAGCCCATCATTGAGTTATGCAGTGTTTGAAGAGCATGAGGCAAACTTGATATCTTACCATGGCATTGCGTCTATGTTACTCAATTAAAAAAAACAACCCCTGGCCCTTACAACCTCCCGAATGTGTTTCTTAGGCGATACGCTGAAACTGTTGCCTAGTTCTTAGTGTTATTATTCAGAGCATCTTTGTTATGCGCGAAAGTGCCTGAAGATTGGAAGATGGTTGGAGTTGTTCCGGTCTTTAGAAAAGGCGATCGATCATTGCCCGAGAATTACCGCCCCATATCATTAACGTAATCTTGCTGCAAACTTTTCGAGCACATAATCGCAACGCGCATTAATGAATTCTTAGATGGACACTCCATACTAACATGTGCTCAACATGGCTTCAGAAAAGGTCGTTCCACTACCACACAATTAGTGACAATAATTGATTCAATTGCCAAAGCTTTGGATGCCAACGGTTAAATTGATGCAGTGTTTTTGGACTTCAGTAAAGCATTCGATAGGGTAATTCACAAAAAGCTAATTTTAAAATTAAGGAACATTAACCTTCCAGACATCATAATTACTTGGATTACAGACTATCTGGATAATCGCCAACAGTATGTTTCAGTTGACGATCACAACTTGCGATATATACCAGTCACTTCAGGTGTTCCCCAGGGCAGTGTCCTGGGTCCATTGCTCTTTCTTTTATATATTGATGACATTGTTACCGTCGTCAAACCAGGAACACAAATAAGGCTGTTTGCAGATGACTTCTTTGTATTTCGTACTATTAAGTCCATGGATGATCAGAAGGAACTTATCCGTAGCTTGAAAAATGTATTTTTGTGGTGCGAAGAATGGCATGGCTGCAAGGCATGGCATGGCATGGCTGCAAACATAGATAAAACTGTCCCTTTTCGAAAAACGCAGAAAAAGAATCCCCTGGAGTACGCTTATGAAATGGGATCTGTTCCACTAAAGTAAGTTGAGAGTTAGAAGTACCTTGGCGTAACGTTCACTAATAAATTTTCTTGGAAGCTTCACATGGACAACACATGTTCTTCTGCCTTTCGGAAGCTAACCTATCTACGACACAATCTAAGAAATGCACCCTTAAATGTTAAGCTACGCACTTACCTAACCTATATCCGGCGAAAACTTGAATATGCTTGCGTTGCATGGGATTCCTATAATAAAGTCGATGTTAGCAAACTTGAGAGAATACAGAGAAAATCTGTTCGTTTTATTTATTCCAAGTTCAAAAGTTCAGATTCGCCGTCAGAGTCGATGTTGGTTAACGACATTCCTTCGCTTGAACAGAGAAGATAGAAACACAGGCTAGATTTCTTACATAATCTAATTAATCACAAATCGGCTCTTGACCCTTCGCTATATGTAAGTCATCTCTCCACAAGGTATACACGATACCATCGTCCGGATACACTGACACCTATCTATGCTAGGACAGACAGATAGACGTCCTCCTTCTTTCCCCGGACTATTTCTTAATCGAATTCGCTGCCCGCCCCTTAGAACATTCTGACTGTGTTTTATGTAAGTTATTATAGTATTTTTTGTTTTTGCATAGAATGTGTCCTCCTTGCTGTTGAATGAGGATTGCAAGTCCTCGACTCTCAAACTCCCTTGCCTTTGATGTGCAATTCACTTGCCTTTTTTTACATCGTTCTGTTTGCACCATGGATTGATTTAGGTATTGTGTTTTGATCTTTCCGCTAAGTGTTTCTGTGAGCAATATATCCCTGTAAAGTCATATATTTTGTGAATGCATACGAACGTATATTGTATATGCCTTGTACTCAATGTCTGCCCATCCTGCAAGGACCACAATGTGGTCTGCAGTATGTACTAAATAAATTATAAATAAATATATAAATAAAATACCCCTTTGACCAGATTTATACATATTCATAGGTATATGTAGCCATTCGACTCCATAGAGTATGCACGGGAAAGGCTATAGTAGGGGTGGGCCAACTGAAATTTGTGGGTGGACCAACTTATAATTTAAGGGTAGGTCAACTGAAATTTTGGGATGGGCCAACTTGAAGTTTAGGACTGGGCCAGTTGAAATTTCGGAGCAACGTAATTATGGCGTGGGCCAATTATAATTTTAAGGTGGGGCAATTTGACAATTGGGCTTGGGTAAACTTGAAATTTGAAGGTGGTCAATTGAAATTTTGGTGTGGGCCAACTTGAAATTTGTGGGTTGACCAACTTAAAATGTGGGGGTGGGCCAACTCGATATTTGGCTATGGGCCCATTTGAAATTTAGACAAGGGACAACTTGAAATTTCGGGGTGCATCAACTCAACTTTGGGAGTGGGCCAACCTGAAATCCGGGAGTGGGCCTAGGTAAATTTGAAGTTGAGCCAACTTGAATTTTAGTGGTGGGCCAACTTATGTTTGTTGCCGGACTAAAATTTTGGAGGTCAACGTAAATATGGCACCGCACTAGCTTAAAATTCAGCGGTTGCCCAGCTGAAATTTGGGCATGGGCCAACTTGAAATTCAAGTGTGGGCCAAATTAAATTTAGCGGTCGGCAAACTTGATATTTGGGCACTGGCCATATGAAATTTGGGGATGGGCCAACTTGAAATTTGGTGTTTGGCCAACATGAAGGTTTGGGGTGGGCAAACTGAAATATGTTGGTGGGGCAACTTGAAAGTCGGGTGTGGGCCTACATAAATTTGGGGTACCATTGACACTTGGGCGTGGGCCATGCTGAAGTATGGTGGTGGGCAAACTTGTAATTTGGGCATGGGCCATCTGAAATTTGGGGATGGCTCAACTTGTAATTTGGTGTTTGGCCAGCTTGAAGTTTGGGGTGGGCAAACTAAAATATGTTGGTGGGGCAACTTGAAATTTGGGTGTGGGCCTACTTAAATTTGGGGTACCATTGAAATTTGGGCCTGGGCCATGCTGAAGTACGGGGGTGGGCGAACTTATAATTTAGGCATAGGTCATCTAAAATTTGGGGATGGGCCCACTTGAAATTTGGTGTTTGGCCAATTGAAGTTTGGGGTGGGTAAACTGAAATATGGTGGTGGGGCAGCTTGAAATTTGGGCGTGGGCCAAGCTGAAGTGCGGGGGTGGGCGAACTTGAAAATTAAGCCTGGGCCAAAGAAAATTTGGGCGTGGGCTAATTTAAATTTAGGGGTGGGCCAACTTGAAATTTGGGGTAGGCCAACTGAAATTTGGGGCTGGGTCAAGTGGAAATTTAGTGGTGGGGCAACAGAAATTTCGAAGTGGGGCAACTAGAAATTTGGGACTGGGCCAACTTAAATATAGGCATGGGCCACCTGAAATTTGGGGCTGGGCTAACTCAAAATTTAGTGGTGGGCCAACTGAAATTTGGTCATAGGCCAAACTTAAGTTTGGGGGTGGGCCAACAGAATTTTGTAGGTGGACCAACTTGAAATTTGGGCATTGGCCAACTTAAGTTTGAGGGTTGGCGAACAGAAATTTGTGGGTGGACAAATTTGAAATTTGGGCATGGGCTAACCTATATATAGGGGTGGGTCAACTGGGAATTCGGGGGTATACCAACTGAAGTTTGGGGCTGGGCTAATTGGACATTAAGGCTAAGCCAACCGAAATTTGGGGGTTCGGCAGCATTAGTTTAGAATTAGGCCAAGTAGAAATTTAGAGCTAGGCGAACTTGAAATTTGGGACTGGGCCAACTAGAAGTTTGGGAGTGTGCGAAATTAAATTTGGGATGGGCCAACTTAAAATTTCGGAATGCCCCAACTGAAATTTTGGGACATAAAATTTTGAGGTGGACCAACTTAGACTTTGCGTGGCCAACTTGAAACTTAGGGTTGAGCCAACAGAAACATGGGTGTGGACCAACTTGAAATTTGAGCTTGGGCTAACTTAAATGTAGGTTTGGACAACTTGGAATTTGGGGAAGCCAAGTGAAATTTAGGGTTGGGCCAACTTTAAATATAGCGGTAGCAACAGGAATTTAGTGGTTAGTCAACTTATATTTAGAATAGGCCAAGTTGCGTGTGGGATAACTTAAATTTAGGGGTGGGCCAACTTGAAAATTGGGGGTGGGACAAGTTAAATATGGAGTGGACCAATTTAAAACTTTAAGGTCCTAGGCTAGTTTCCTAGGTCCTAGGACAAGTTTCCCTAAAGGGCTTGCAGGTCATTTAGGGAAACTAGTCTTTTCATCACAGTCGCATCATTCAGGGTCACCGCCCACACGTGGTTTATCTGGTACGCCCTTATGCATACCACGTCCGGTAAGAGGCCCGTCGGCAGTAGGGCGTCCCTGAAATCTTCGACCTTGTATGGTCTCGCACGCACATCACCGTGCAAAAACACGGTGTTAATCACAACTCGTCTTTTAGGCAGTTGAGGCAAAATGAACGGATATTCCTTATCATCTTCCGTAATCCTGTTTCCGCGACCAAACGTGGCCGCTGTCGCTGCCCCGGAAGAGGCCATCACCCTACGATCCGAACAGCTCGGCTGCCGGATGCAGAATGAACCACCGACGCCCTCTGGCAGGTTCCTATACAGTGTTTGGATCATTCTGCTTTATCTCACAGCGCCTTTCAAAAAAGGAAGCTGCGCCGGCCGGGAATCGAACCCGGGCCACCCGCGTGGCAGGCGAGTATTCTACCACTGAACCACCGACGCCCTGTGGCAGGTTCCTATGCAGTGTTTGGATCATTCCGTTTTATCTCACAGCGCCTTTCAAAAAAAGGAAGCTGCGTCGGCCCGAAATCGAACCCGGGCCACCCGCGTGGCAGGCGAGTATCCTACCACTGAACCACCGACGCCGATGCCCACAGATTGCGCCGCAGTCTGTGTGACTGTGCAACAGGTAGTCTAATATAGGTCACCGCAACACCGAGCGCTCGTTCTCAGCAGCACGCCTTTCCTTCGGCTGGGAGCCATTCTAATGACGCAAAATGTATTTTGATACAAAATACTCTTCGGCTGTAAGACGGATCATTCTAAAACAATTAATTGTGTATTCTTAGCGCAAAACACGCCCTACACGATTGAGGGAATCCCTGTTGAGAAAGTATCCACATTAAATATCTCGGAGTTCACTTATCCTCTGATTTATCTTAGAACGAGCACATTAATACCATAACCAGTAAGAAATCCAAAACACTCGGCTTCATTAAACGCAACTTATACTTGGCGAACACTGCTACAAAGTTATTAGCATACACTACGCTTGTTTGTTCAAAGGTAGAGTACGCATCAATTATTTGGAATCCGCATCAGACCTATCTGATCGATCAACTCGAAGCATTACAAAATAAAGCAGCAAGATATATCACAAAAAAATACTCGCGAAACTACAGTGTTACGGACATCAAGGAATCACTTTCATTGCCCTCTCTTCAAAACCGCCGACTAATAACTTTGCTATCACATTTTCACGCGCTTTATCACAGTAGATCCGCGTTCCGCGAATCTTACATCAATGCAGCTCATACTATGTTTCAGCGTTTTGATCACCCATTTAAAGTGCAACCCCTTTTTGCTCGCACTAATCTGTACCGTCATTCACCATTACTTTTCGCAATATATCATTGGAATAGACTACCGAGGGACATTGTATCTGCCATTAACAATGATGTTTTTGTTAACAAGTTGAAGGTTTTCCTAAATGTGTGATTATTTCTGTATTGAGTGCCTACTTGGGTATTCTGTATATAATTATGCCACTGTCACTGTATCTTACCAATGTTCTTTTTCTACACGTTTTGTAATTGTAACTGGCTCCCCCCCCCCTATGTAATGCCCGAATGGGCCTTTAGGGTATATGAATAAAGAAAATAAACGGTCGAGACAACGATGGCCCTGTCAGTGTTTTTAGGGCGAATAGCATTGTTTGCCTACTTCAGCCGTGTTGAGCGTGCGTTTTTATACACACACACACACATATATATATATATATATATATATATATATATATATATATATATATATATATATATATATATATATATATATATTATATATATATATCACGTTCGAAAAGGAAAAGAAGGCAAAGGTTTTGGCAGATGGTACTGCCGATTTAGCCGGCGACGATGGCCTGAGACACCAGTAAACATATATATGCCATAACATTCGCCTTTTTTTAATGTTATGTTTAATGTTTGTATTATGTATGTTTCATGTTATGTTTACTGTTTAATCCTTCGTCTTGTTCATTATACATACATACATGCATGCATACATGCATACATGCATACATGCATGCATAAAAACATACATACATGCATACATGCATACATGCATACACACACACACACACACACATACATACATACATACATACATACATACATAGATACATACATACATACATACATACATACATACATACATACATACATACATACATACATACATACATACATACATACATACATACATACATACATACATACAAATACACAGGGCGTGTCACTTGAGCAAAAGGCTAACAATGTACAAATGCTAAGCAGCTCTACAGAACGAAGTTATTGTTGTCAGCTGTCGCTTGGAAATACTCGCAATATTCTAAGGTCCACCTAATTAGATCATTAGTCCTAATAAATGATTAAACTTCTCAATAATTAGAATTACATTAAAAGTATCAAGGAAAAAATTGTAGAGCAACATGAAAAAATAAAAGCTATCCTATCCTGCCAAGGTGGATGACCAATGAAGCTATATTCATCGTGGTAAGAAAACTTGTGGTAAATACTTTATTGGCAGCACTCATCGTGACTTAGTAACGACAGTCACAAAGGCTTTGTGATCGCTGTGATATGCACTGATCGGCATACTCGCAACTGCAAGCATATTCTTTGATAATGTCAAATTGATGCACTTACATTGCTGGGTGGTCGATTGGGCCGGATCAGCGTGGCATAGCAAGCGATATGTCTGCAACACGAAACGCGTGTACCACCCCCTTTTTTGGTCCCGACACATACACATTGAAATCACCGATTGCCACAGGGTTAGTGTGATCGCAACTAACCCACGCAAAGTGAGTAGCCATGATGCTTACGCGGCTACAAGCTATTGTACTATTTGCTTGCTTACGGGGATATGAGTGATTGATGATGACAGTTTTCGACATGCTGTTCTGTGTGTTGTATGCGTGATTAGAAAGAATGTAAGCACTGTTCGCTTCACTTTGCTGAGTGCTTGTAGCCTCTGCCTTGCGGTGCTATGAGCCATTGCATTTTCTTTTTGCCTGCTTGCAGGGAAATGAGTGCTTACCACACTCCAGGAGCCATTCATAATAGTTTTTGTGAGCGGGCACGAAAATTCTATGGCACCATAGAATTGGTGCCATAGAATTCTATGGCACCATAGCTATAAACAGCTACGCTATAAAACTCCCTATATACAGCTACGCTATAAAACTCCCGATACAGTTTTCTGTTGCTGAATACGTGCTACGTAAAAGTGTTTTTCCGAGTATGAAAGCCTGCGACTGCACGCAAAATGGTCGCGCGACCGGCCGCTCGAGTGACTTTGCGTGTATTCAGTTTCAGTTTCAGGTTACTGTTCTTTATATTCAAGGAATAGGTAAGATGCAATATACAGACGAGTGTCCCAAAGTCAAAGATTGCAACAGGACCCTCGTTTAATAATAACGGTGTAGAGCTGTATTAAAGAGCAAGCTAACTAAATGAAACAAACACAATTGCAAATATACAACATAGAAAAATAAAATCAACGAAAACAAATTGTATGTATACAAGACTATAGTGCATAAAAAACTGTCAATACATACAAATGGCAAATCTAATGTAATGATTGACGTAAACTCAGTTACACATATAAAACAGCTTAAGGGCATGACTAAATGCAAGAAAGTATGAAGATTTAATGCTGACGGGTAAACCATTCCACAGTTTTATAGCAGCGAATGATGATGATGTCATTTTTCCATAGTTTGAATGAACCATAGGTGGTAGAAAATTGGAGTTTCGGGCAAATCTTCGCTACAAGAAAAAAGATTACATACTGTTGACCTTGCACATACTGTTGACCTTGCAAATATTGGTAAGTCTCTCCCTGCAAATTTCGTCGATTTTTTGTATCTGCTCCGCTTCATTTCTCCAATAATCACCAATCTCTTTGTAGTGATTTAAAGGCACCCCTAGGTATTTCGTTGGTGAAACCGTCCCCTGAGTGCTTTCAAAGACGTCCGGGGTATCGCCCCAATCCCCATGCCAAAAGCCCAAAGATTTGCTCCAGTTGATAACACTTCCGGTCACGTTACAAAAACTCTTCTCCACACTGATGGCATTCCTGAGACTTTCTTGGTCAGAACAGAAAACTACAATGTCGTCAACGTAGGTAAGTAGCTTAACCTCGCTTATACTCAACCTAAAATCTTTTATTGCACTGGATGTAATGATTTTCATACAGAAGGGCTCCAGGTACAGCGCGAACAGTAAAGGAGACAAGGGGCTTCCTTGCCTAACAGAGGACTTTATCTGGAAACTGGCAGTTAATGATTTATTAATTTTAATCCTGCTAGAAATGTCTGCGTAACACATTTCTATACCTTCTGATAGGACTTTCCCAACATTGAAATGTTCTAGAATGTTGAAAAGGACTTTATGTATAACTCTGTCGAATCCCTTCTCTAAATCCAGTTGTAACATCGCGACCTTCCCGCAGCACGCATCACAGTACCCCAGCACGGTTCTAGCCACGTGTATGTTTGTTACAATGGACCTTCCTTTTATGCCGCAAGTCTGATGCGGTCCCACAAGGCTGGTTATAACCCTTTGAAGTCTCCTACCCAAAACTTTAGCGAAGATCTTTTAGTCCATGTTCGTTAGACTTATCGGTCGATACACTCGTACAGAGAGCAAGGCAGCTGGGTCCTCTGTTCTTGGAAAAAGTACAACAGGGCTCTGCCTAAAAGAAGGAGGCAATTCATTGGTCTGTATGCCTCCTTTATTACGTTATGCAGGACAACTGCTATCTCCATTTTAAAGCCTTGTAGAATTGTGAGCCAAAGCCATTAGGGCCTGGCGATTTCCTTGCACTCAATTGATTGATTGCCCCCTCAATTTCTGCAACGCTGATTGATGCTTAGAGATTCGTTTTAACTTCTGCTTCAAGTTTTGGCATGTGTTTCCAGAAATCGCTTTGAAAACCTTCCACAATCTGTGGTTCGTGGCTAACTAAATCCTGATAATAATCAACGAATGCGCGACGTATCAGTTCCTCGTCTTGCACAACTTCATCTCTGTTCATTATCGCTTTCATTTCTTTGCACGACGCATAGCTTTTTTCACCTGATAGAGCACGTTTGGTCGGCGTTTCACCCATATACAGTTTTTCCGCACGCGCTCGTACAAGTGCGCCCCTGTATCTTTCTGTATTAATAATTTCTAGTTTGCTTTTAGTTTCATTTATTTGGCTGGCAAAGTTATCCGAGGCTGTACCTTCTGCATTCAAACAAAAGTCAAGCTAGCTTTGCAGATCAGTTTTTTTCTTTGTTCTGCTTTCTCCGCAATGCCCCGGCTCTTTCGATGGCTGAGATTTTTGCATTTTCCTTAATATGGTCCCATGCCTCCGCATAACACTCCGGTTCATTTGCCAGTAGGTCTCCAATTTTTCCTTTTGTGTCCTTCATATATACCTCATCATTGAGAAGTTTAACATTGCATTTCCACAGCTGCAAGTTAAATTTGGCCGGTTTCATCGGACCTGCGCACACACAACCAAACTATGGTCGCTAAAGAAAACGGTTTTAATGTCATACTTATTGCAGACGGGTGCCAAGTCTGCCGAAACATAAATACGATCTAATTTAGCGTGGCTGTCCCCTTCGTCGTGGGTAAACCGAGGCAACCTGCCATTTGACAGGAAGCACCCTGCACATTCAAACAGGTGTTATTCAGTCAGCGCATTTAGTACTGTCACACTCGCATCTCATATCGGTGCATCTCTTCTCCTGTCTTCTACTCTAGATACGCAATTAAAGTCCCCCATCATTATAATTGCCATGTCACAATTCAGATAATGTTCAATACTTTCAAAAAACAATTTGCGCACACTTGGTGCATTTGGGGCATGTAAAGAAACTATTCGGAACTTCTGGGCTTGTAACGTTATGTCACATACAATAAGTCGTCCAGTGTCACACGCGTACACACTGTCAACAGATATACCTGTGGAGTGCTTCAAGAACAGCGCACAACCACCGGCTGTACCTACTGCATGCGCAACGCATACATTGTAGTACGCCCTAAAAGGTTCGACCATGCGGTTTGTTCCTTCCTGACTTTCGTTCTTCGTTTCCTGTATGGCAATTACGTCCAGTTCATTTTCCATAAAAAGTCGACTCAGCTGGTATTGCTTTCTCCGTGTCGACAAGCCCCGCACGTTAAGGGTGCCTACATAAAGAGGCGTTTGGAGAGTAACAGCCATTTTTTTTTCAATTACACAAACCGTATGGCAGTACCTTCCTTATCACAACACGGCAAATCACACTCACATTTCTATAGCATATCCCAGTCGTTCCAGCCATTTTGATTACAACTTCGCTTTCGACGTGACGGCGTCAACTCACTGTCTTTTCCGGTCAATTCCGTTGCTAGTGTCCGGTTGAGGAAAAAAAGGCTCTTCACCTTAACACAGCGCCGGCGGGGCCGGCTGTTTCCACTGAGGCCGTGGATCGACCGGTATTTTCGGTTTTTCGGTGCGGGTGTAAACGTAGTCTTTCAATGAGGTGTTGTTTTCAAAGGCGGCTCATCCGTTGCATTCTGGTCGGTCTTGTGCCCTTCTTTGCTGTCCTCATGGAGTCGTTGTTGTGCAGGGCTGCTGGTACTTGCCATAATGACGTCTGTAGTCACAGGGCTTTGCTCGACACTCGTGCCAGATGCGTTGTCTTGGCTCCTTGGAGCGCACAACGCCAGTGTCTCTACAGCCTCAGTTGAAGCGTTACCTGTCTGTAAAAAAAATATAACTTGTGGGGTTTCACGTGCCAAAAGCACTTTCTGATTATGAGGCACGCCGTTGTGGAGGACTCCGGAAATTTCGACCACATGGGGTTCTTTAACGTTTGCTGTCTCTTCCGCAATAATGACAGCGGCCTTTTTCTTCAAATCTGACACGTTTGCTGCACCAATAGTTCGCAAGCTGTCTGCCTCGGGGGTAGTCTC
Source organism: Dermacentor albipictus (assembly GCF_038994185.2). Taxonomy (NCBI): domain Eukaryota; kingdom Metazoa; phylum Arthropoda; class Arachnida; order Ixodida; family Ixodidae; genus Dermacentor; species Dermacentor albipictus. The sequence goes on along the minus strand of NC_091823.1, from coordinate 141,697,975 downwards.
AGACGCATCTGCCTCGTCCATTAGATGTTCCGTCGACAGTTCATCGCTTGCTTTGACTCCGGCGACGTTTGCGTAGGTTCGCACGCAGGCGCTTTCATCGTGGCCATATCGCCGACATTTAGCACAACGCGGTACCCGGCAGTCGCGCCTGATATGGCCTGTGGCATCGCACCTCAAGCATAGCGGCGGGCGTCCCGGCGCAACTAGTAGAACCATGATTCCTGCAACCCGCAGCTGATGGGGTAGATCTTCTAGTGTTACACCTAGCTGAGCTTTAGACCAACCGTGCGCATAGACGAGCCTTTCTCAGCTATTCCGTGCACTCGCCAGCGCTCCTTGTAAATATCGCTTGCTTTCCCGTACGGTGCGAGAGCCGAGCGCACATCTTCGTCCGGTACATTATGTACCACCCAGCAGAGCTTGATACGCACTTCTTGATTTTCGGGGTCAACCACAAGGCACCGTTTCGCTTTGACCAGACCTTTCCCAATTTCTACCATCTTCTTCGTAGCTTCTGCACCTTTAAAAGTGACGGCCCAAACATGCTTCATCTGGAACGCCCCCAAAGCTATCACTTCAGGAAGCACTCCGAGATGAACCAACGTGTCCCGAAAGTCTTCTACACAGTAAGGCCTGGCTTTCAAATCCCCGTGAAGAAAAACAGTATTCGCAACAGACGCACCTGTTCGCAGCGAGGGCAGAATAACTTGATAGTCCAGGGCTTCATCAGCAAAAAAACCTTATTCCGTGGCCCGACTGGGCCGCTGATACCACTCCGGCGGAGCACATTCCACACGCGTCCAATTACTATCACGGCCGGGAGTAGAATTTGAACCACCGACGCCCTGTGGCAGGTTTCTATGCAGTGTTTGGATCATTCTGTTTTATCTCACAGCTCCTTTCGAAAAAGGAAGCTGCGTCAGTCGGGAATCGAACCCGGGCCACTCACGTGGCAGGCGAGTATTCTACCACTGAACCTCCGATGCTTTTTTCTCTTTATTGCCTTTTTACGGTACAAATGAAACACACATTTAAACCCTAAAACATGCCAACCATACTTTGGGTAACATTACATATTAAAATCGATTGAGCTTGATCAAATCATCGAGATTAGCCACCCACTCGGGAGGCTCACACTGGGCACAATATATTTCCCGAATATATGCGACACTTTCGGCGAAATTCATTCTCACCGGTCGGGTATCGACATCCGTGTGTCGCACGGCCATTCTCGTTTTCCACAGACTGAGGAGGCCAAGGAGCATGAACATATCGTACGGAACTCCTTCGTTATCTGTTGGCAAATAGCGAATACCAAGAAGTGTAATCGGTAGTTCTTTTTTAAGTGTACGTTGTGAGACATCCCAATGAAATATTGTATCCCAGAAATCGATGAAAACATGTTCGATGGTCTCCGTTTTATTGCAAAGTATGCAGTTTACTGTCCATGGCACATATATTCCTTTTCCTTCTAACCATGTTTTAACGGTATAGCGTGTTTGTGTGTAGCTTAAAGAAAAATGTTTTTTGAGAGGGTCTAATTGGCATCTTTTTCACCCGTTTGAGTACATCATCTCCTTGGCCTTCCCAGTTTACAGACCTGTACAATGGTATTGGCAACATTGTGTCAACAAAATGTTCATATTTTGCTTCTCACAGAGCAGAGATATTCCATGGAAAACCGCGCACGCAACATACGAAGTGAATCAACCACTTCGCGCAGATATCCCCTAATACTTCCTCCCTTTACATCACTGATCGTTACAACATATTGCGGCAGTGCTTTTCCCAAACGGACTTGAATTACTGTGCGCAGAAAATCATTTGTCTGATAAAGAAAAAAAAAGAAAACGCGGCACAATTTGTCTGATAAACAAATGCGACAGACCTAGCCCCCCACCACAGGGGGAACGAAGCAAATTGGTTCTGCTTACTCTCTCCCAACTAGAAGCCCATATGTCAACGGCAAAAACACGATGCATTTTTGCACACTTGAACGACACATTAATAAGACTTGCATAATATACCACACTTTCGCTACTAAAGAAAGGTTGCACACAGAAGCGCGTCCAAACATCGACAAATCTCGGCCTAGCCATCCTTTTGATTTTTCACTCATTCTATTAGCTTCATCAGATCAGTACTGTGCAGTATCATTATGGTGCTCGAGAGGCACACCCAAGTACTTAGTTGGCGTTGTTGACCACCGGATGTTTGCAAAGTGAGCTGCTGTAATTTCCCAATGACCATGCCATATACCGATGCTCTTTTCCCAATTGATCTGGGGTCCAGATTGTTCACAGTATTTCTTTACACGACGTACAGCTTCCAGAACGCTATCACGATCCTCGCAGAAGACTGCGATATCGTCAGCGTATGCAAGTACCTTGACTTCAGAAAGCTGTAGCTGAAATGCTCGGACGTTGTCATTGCGTATCACTCCTACACAGAAAGGCTGGATGTACGATGCAAAAAGCAACGGACTAAGTGGACACCTTTGTATAAAGGAAGATCTCAGTGAAAGCTTTTCGCTGAGGGACTTACTAATTATAATCTGTGTCGTGCATTGGTCGTAGGCCATTTTGACGCCGTCTAAGATTACTTTCCCTAGGCTAACATATTCCGAAACAAGAAGAAGAGCACTGTGGGACACACGGTCGAAGGCTTTCGCCAGGTTGAGTTGCAACAAAGCAACGCGTCTAGCGAAAACGTCGCAACACTCTAGAACGCTTCGCGCTACGTGGCTGTTTGTTGTTATAGTGCGGCCTTTTATGCTGCAAGTTTGATGCGGACCGAGAAGATTTGTAATGGCTGTTTCAAGCTCCTTGCCAATACCTTTATGAGTACTTTATAACTGGTATTTGTAAGGCTAATTGGCCTGTAGTGACCAACCGATAAATGCGCCTTGTGATCGTCTTTTTTCGGTATTAAACCCATTTGTGCACTTCTGAAAGGGCGTGGCAGTCACATATTTTCATATGCCTGAGTGTATACATGTTTCAACATTTCAGCAAGCGTAGGTGCAAATGCCTTATAAAACGCGGCTCCTGAACCATCGGGACCCGGTGATTTGCCTGCAGGGAGTTCGTTGATCGCGTGTTCTATTTCTCGCGCGCTTATCGGTACCTCGAGACTGGCTTTTACCTCGTCAACAACACACGGCATAATATTTACGAAACTTGCTTGGCACTCGGCTCCCACGTGGATTGGCACACTGAACAGTTTTCGCAACAGTTTTCGGTAAAAGCCTGTTTAATCATATTCGAGTCGGAAGTAACCTCATCACGATCATTATTCTGTCTTATTTCATTTTTCCTTGCGCACCTCTTTTCATCGGCAATAGCGCGTTTGTTTGGCGTTCCATAAACCCACAGTATTTCCGTCCGTGTCCGAAGAACAGCTGCTACAAATTTTCTCTTGTCGATAGCTTCCATCGCGCTTTTAACTGTTCTGATTTCTTCACGAAATTTTCCAGGTTCCACGCTGTCCATGAAAATCAGAAAATTAGTTCCTTCTGGAGCTCATTTTCTTTCGTTTTTTTCTTTGTATCGTCTAACAGTTCCTATTTCAATTCCGACCATTTTCACGCGAACCTTGAAGTCCTCCCATACTTCTGCGCAAGGTACACTATCATTACTCAAGAAGTTTTTAATCTCACGCTTTACATAGTTTCCAAATCTGTCATCACTTAGGTGTTTTTCGTTAAATTTCCAAAGTGCCCAATCAAACCGCGACTTCACTGACTTGGCACAAAGTGAAAACCACAGTAAACTGTGATCGCTAAAGGACACGGGATTCACAAAAGAGTTATCACACGGAGGCACAAGATAGAACGAAATATAAGCTCTGTCAAGACGTGCCTGGCTATCTCGCTGATAGTGTGTAAATTGCGGCTGCAAAGTACTGGCCAAAAGGCGACCAACGTCTTCTAGGTTGTGATCGTTTACTAAAGTGCTCAAAATCACTGCACTCTTGTCCCGCGGGAATTTAGGTTTAACACGATCTTCTGCATAACACACACAGTTAAAGTAGCCAAGAAAGATGATGTGCTTCTCATAGCAAAAGTCATCTTAGGGATGCGAGAAAAAACGACATCTTTCATTGACATCATTTGGCGCAGACAAACAAATAATCCTCCATTGTGATTCGCTAAAAGAAAAGTAAAGAATTATAAATCGCCCACTTTCGCTCACTGTAACAGTCTCTTCGCTTATACCAAAAAGAGGGCCTGCATGCGCATTAGCGCAGGGCCCACATTTTTCTTAATCGGGCCCTGTGTACGAGTAGTCTAGATAGTGCGTCAGCACCAGTAAAGAGTGAGCCAGGGTCGTGCGGAATTATAAACCCCTTCGAACCAAGACGGCGCAACCACCAGACGTGCCGACAGTGTGACATGTGCATATGTTATAGTACGTTCTGAAAGGCATTACCATTTTTTTTGTTTGTTCCTCACTTTCAACTTTCGTCTCTTGTACGACTATAATATCTGGTTCATTTTCAACGCACCGTCAGCTGAGCTGGTGCTGCCTCCGCCTTGCTGCGAGGCAGCGTACATTAATTGTAGCAAATCGTATTCCCCTCTCTAAATCCATTGTTAATAAAGAAAGCTTATATAATCACATGTAGCATTACTAATTCCACTTATAGTTATGTCTACGAGTGCTAACGGGCAGAGCAGCTGGTTCGCGACACATTTAAATGCAGTCCACCAGAATAGCTTGCTTGAGCAGCAGCTGACCTCCCCTGCCTTTCGGTAGCGATGGGCCCTCGCAAGCTCGCGTCTGAGTGACTTCGCAGGCACAAGTCCCTACGGCTACTCAGGCGCCGGCGCCGCCAGTCTTTTGTCCGGCGGGATATTCGGCGTCGGCCGCATTGACGGCCGGCGCATTACCACCGACTTTGGCGGCGGTTCCTCACCGTTCGGTGCGCCAGTTTTCCCGCCGTCGTTTGCTGACTCCCTGTTCCCCGTGTGTTCTCTTCCCGGCCACCGAACCAGCATTGGTAACATCCGTCGCTTCGTTAGCAGCTGCTGCCATAGTCGAGACTTCCCGCGTTTCTTTAGTCGCGGTGGCCTGCTTATGTACACCCTTGCAATTTTTTAACAATAGCACGCGAGCTTCAACCGCACGACGTGTCACTGCCCTTGCAGCGATGAGGGGCACTCAGTCCTGAAGCGAATAGAGTAACAGTACACATTCGAACTAGAATTCGCCTTGCACGACCGCACATAAAGTTGCCAATCCAGCCGTCAGTCGCCACTACAAGGCCACTGACAGGCCTTACGGTCGACGCTCGCGTGCTATTGTTAAAAAATTGCAAGGGTGTATGTGTCCTGTGTTGCGGCAACGGAGGCAGAGCGGTGCTCTTCTAGGAATAACCACGAAACCTTCCTCCCCGGCTATCCGTAACAGATGAGGCACGTTGTCCGCCCCCAGGCCCTTCCTCGGCATCACGGTAACCAGGCGCGTCGAAGAACCTTTATCTTGCAGGCCATCCACCCGCCACCACTCTCTCGCTAGGTCCGTGATTCGGCCGTAAGGCGCCAGTGCTTCACGAATGTCCTCATCCAGCACGTGGTGTAGCATCTAATGTAGCTTGAGGTGCATTGCTTGATTTCCAGGGCCGATGACGATGCATGGTCTGTCCTTCACCTTCAAGCCTGTTGCTCGTAGCAATTCTTTCACTCCGTCGCCCCTTCTGAAAGTCACGGCCCACACGTGGCTCATTTGATACGCCCCTAGGGCGACAACGTCAGGCCGCAGCTTCAAGCTTTACAGCATGTCACGGAAGTTTTCCGCCCGGTATGGCCTTGCACGCATATCAGCACGCAGAAATAAAGTATTCGTAACAAGTCGCCCTGCTTGTTGTTGAGGCAGTAGCACCTGATGATCAGAATGTTCGTTGCCAAAGAACCTGGAACCGCGGCCCAGCTGAGCCGCTGATGCCGCTCCGACGGAGCTCATGACAGCCACGTCTGTGCACTACAGTGGCCGGAAGTCTGAACCACCGACGCCCTGTGGCTGATTCCTTTTTTTTATTGCGATAAAGACTAGCCCTTAAGGCATAATTCTTGGTGCGTATATATGTAATATATGTGTGCTGTGAGGCCCATGTTGTGTACGAATTGAAGCAGTGTTTTGTGGAATCTGTTGTCATGTATCCAGTGCTCGTAGCTGGTTGTCACACTGTAGTGGAGGCCGTATTGAAGTAGGACACGCGAGCGTTCCGATTTTAAACCAGTGCATGTCCGTATTAGGTGGTATGTATCTGCTTCCATCACCAGCAGGCACATGGGGGGTAAGAGCGTGTGTGTCCTACCGGAGAAAATTTTTACGTGCTCGGAGAGAGTTAAGGGGTTGAGGTAGGAGGGGAATAGGCTGAAGATCAGGATTAGGAGGGCAGTGTGCCTGCTGGTCAGCAGCAATGTTGTGAGGTTTCGCTGAATGGCCTTGAATCCAGTGTACCTTGACGCAAATAGCTGTTTTACTATTCATAGTGTGTATTGTCTCGCAGATTTCCATCGCCTTATGAACCTTCTTGAGTTCCTGAATAGCCGCTAAAGAATCAGTGAAGATATCTAGTTGCTTGATGGTAGGCAGCTTAGACGTCGCATCTTGCACAGCGTCGTGCATGGCTTGAAGTTCCATTACTGGAGCGCTGGCTTCCGTAGATAAATAGCGCTGGTGGCCGCTGATGAAATTATGCGTAGTACTCAGGAATGATGTCCTTCCGCCGTCTGTAAGAATGGCAGCATCCGTATAGACTTTTCAGGTGTTAGCGCAGGATGCATCAACGATATTGTGTTCGTCAATAATACATGTTGTATCGCCGCGTCGTAACTTCGTTGGCTTATTAGTTGGGATGCTGGTGAATTCCCATGGTGGCATTGGATAGGACTGATTGTCAATCCGAGAGCCGCGTTGAAAATGAGCATGCAACGCAGCGACAGCCGGAATAAGCTGCTTTTTTATTTCACGTGCTTCTTCACGTTGCAAAATTAGGTCTGCAAATGTGTTGAGCTGGGCATGTTCGTGTAAGGTTGGTATCGGAGTGATGCGGGGCAGTGCTGTGATTGTGCGCATAGCATCGCGATTAATCGTCAGTGTATCAATCATTCTGCTTTATCTCAGAGCTCCTTTCAAAAAATGAAGCTGCGTCGGCCGGGAATCGAACCCGGGCCACCCGCGTGGCAGGCGAGTATTCTACCACTGAACCACCGACGCCCTGTGGCAAGTTCCTATACAGTGTTTGGATCATTCCGCTTTATCTCAAAGCTCCTTTCAAAAAAAGGAAGCTGCGTCAGCCGGGAATCGAACACGGGACACCCGCGTGGCAGGCGAGTATTCTACCACTCAACCACCGACGCCCTGTGGCAAGTTCCTATACAGTGTTTGGATTATTCTGCTTTATCTCACAGCTGCTTTCAAAAAAGGCAGCTGCATCAGCGCGGAATCGAACCCGGGCTACCCGCGTGGCAGGCGAGTATTCCACAACGGAAGCACCGACGCTTTTTTTTTCTTTATTGCCAGTCCTCGACATGTCACCACAACACACATTCCTTAAATGATATACCCAAAAACGACAGAAAAAGAAATAATGAATACAAAAACCGAACAAAAAACAGTAATGTACACATTCGTTGCCGTCCGCTACTGTGGCATGACATTGTCGTATTAAAATTCTTTGAGCGCTGTCAGGGGTTCAACTCTCGGCAGCCACTCCGGAACAGGCTGTTGCAATTTCTGCACTTCTACATATCTCTGCATACATACTCGGAAGTATACGCGCGCCGGTCGGGCATCCGGGTCACAATGGTAGCCCGCCATTCTTGCACGCCATAAACAGTGGAGGCCCGTAATCATGATAAGGTCGTACGGGAATCCTTCATCATCATTTACTGCCAGAAACCTGATTTCGTGTGGATCTATCGGTAACTCCTTTTTCAAAGTCCTTTGCAACACGTCCCAGAAGGAAACCCCCTCCCAACAGTGGATGAAGACATGATCTATGCTTTCCGGTTTTTTACAAATAAGGCAGTGGGTTCCCCATGGCATGCAGAACCCACGTTGTTCCAGGAATATTTTAACAGGTAAGGTACCGGTATGTAATTTAAAGAAGAAAGATTTCGTGGCTGGTTGAACTGGCATCATCTTCACTCTTTTCAATACGTCTAGGCTTGGGCCTCCGCTGTACGCGGCTCTGTACATGGATACAGGCAATACACTGTCACACAAGTGACGATATAGCTTTTTCCGTTTCGCACTCCACAAATATGCACTTGAAAAACGAACACGCAAACAAGAAACACTCTGAACTATTTCCCGAAAGAAACCACGGACTGGTCCTGGCATTATTTCCGTACCTACAACGAATTCGGGAAGTGATCTTGACAGCCTCATTTGGGTCACCATGCGCAGAAATGGGTCGTTTGTATCTCGAAAGAAGAAGAATCTATTCACCAGTTGACGCAAGCAAAGGTGCGCCAACCCCAGACCACCATCCTTCACACATCGGAAGAGATTATCTCGGCTGCATCGCTCCCAGCTCGATGCCCACACGAATACAGCGAACACGCGGTGAAGTTTCTGCACAATAATATGAGAGCACTGTAGGACCTGCATTACGTACCAGATCTTTGTCACGAGAAGCATGTTGAACGCTGTAGCTCTCGTGGACATTGAAGTGTGAACGAGGTTCCATCGGTCGGCTTTTTCGTTTCGTTCTTTTGTCCACTCCTTCCAGTACTCGCTACTGTCCTTTTAGGCATCAAGGGGTGCTCCAAGGTACTTAACTGGCGTCATGACCCAGTTTACGTTCGAAAAGTGGTCTGATGTAGACGCCCATCTTCCATGCCAAAATCCCAAACATTTCTGCCAGTTAACGTAGCTGTTAGTGAAGTTACCAAACTTTTTGACGATATTAACAGTATTCAATACACTTTGTTTGTCTTTACAGCACACAGCCACATCGTCAGCGTATGCCAGTAGCTTCACTTCTGCTGATTGAAGACAAAACCTCTTACTACATTCATTTTCGATGATGGCCTGACATAGCGTTTCTATGTAGACACAAAATAGGAGTGGACTGAATGGACAACCCTGGCGAACGGAGCGCTTCACGTTAATGGGGGCCCCCAACGTCTGATTAATTATAAGTCTGGCATAGCAGCTCCAGTACGCCATGGTCACCCCTTCAGTGATTATGTGGCCAAAATTAACGTGTTCAAGGATGGTAAGCAATATGTCGTGAGAAACACAATCAAACGCCTTCTCCAAGTCTAGCTGGAGGATGGCTACTGCATCGCACATGGCGTCGCAACACTCCAGCACACATTTCATTTTAGGGATGTTAGTGAAAATGGTTCTTCCACGAATACCACACGCCTGGTGTGGGCCGACTACTTCCTCAATTATTGACTGGGCCCGTCGTGCCAACACCTTCATCAATATTTTGTAGTCGCAGTTAGTAAGCAGCGCTATGGGTTTGTAGGAGGAAGGTTGCTTGAGCTTTTCGGTCTCTTCTGTTTTCGGCATTAGTACTGTATGGGAATGGCCAAAGGATGGTGGAAGTATTTTCAGTTCATATGGTTCATTGATAACTCCTGTTAAGATAGGAGCTAGGTGGCTTTTGAACGATTTGTACCAAGCTACACAAAGACCATCTGGACCTGGCGACTTGCCAGGATTCAGGTCTTCGATGGCTTTCATCACTTCATGTTCTGGTAATGGTCGTTCTAAGGTTTCTTTAACCTCACTCGACAGCTGTGGGATTCGTAGCAAAAATAATTTCTTGAAATCGTGCATGTTGACAGGCCTGAATGCAAAGAGTTCTTTGTAATGCTCAAGGAAAGCACACCCTATATTATTGTTATCCGTTAATACCTCAATCTGCGTTAAAGCCTCAATCTGCTTACGTCTCGAGTAATTTTTTATTGCCCCAGTGCTATTTTCGTTGGCGTTTCCCCGCATGATAGCATTTCTGCTCTGGCGCGCACTAGCGCACCTCGGAAGCGCTCTTCGTCGAACACCTCGAGCTTATTCTTAACGGCGCGTATATTGACACGCGTACTTATATTTATCGGGCGACCACGTTTCGCCGCCTAACAAATCTTATCGCACAGCGCGGGACGCGCTTGCATGTATCCGAAGTTTCTGGAAAGTTATCGATGCTTCTATCCGCAGTCTGTTGTCGCCGAACCTTGTGTTATCTGATTTATTCGCCTGACGCGAATGATGTAGAATTTTATGGAAGGCACGCGGGTCCAACAATTAGTCTGGAACATTCGACGATTGTGTATAAAAGCCGACGCGCTTGAACCGCTGATCAGATTTTCGACGATCGCCGACCATGTTCGCCGCTATCGTTGTGCTATAAGTGTAGCCTGTTTTGTGGGCACAGGTTCGCCCAATAAAAGTTAGTTTTGTCTATCACAGTATTGCTACTGTGTTCTTAACGTCACAACCACGTGACAATATATTGTTGATAGGCGCCAGGTTGTATGCATTCAAGCTTCGCAAATTTTTCTAGCAATGTTGTTCAATCCTCTTCTCTGGCCTTTTCTTCATATACTACTTCTTTACGCTACTTCTTTCGATTGCCTTCAATTGAATGCTTTGCTTCAGCAACTCCCATTCCTCACCAAGTTTCATAGAACTGTCTGTTCCACAAGAATTCAGAGCAGCCACTACCTTTTCGTTAAAAGTTTCGTCCCGTAACAGCTCTGCATTCAATTTCCATAGTTCCCAGACGAATTCCTTTCGTTCTTTCTTCCTGCCCACCGTGCATTTTACCAGGCAGTGGTCAGAATATGATATGGCCGTAAATGTGTAGCACTAGCATTCTTCAACTAAATCATATGAAAGATAAATACGGTCTAAGCGTTCGTGACTTGTGCCCTGAAAGTGAGTGTAGCTAACGTCTCCGTGAGCGCGAAAACACTCTGCGATATCTTCTAATTCGAATTCATGTTTAATCTGCGCCACAATTACACTACTTTTGTCAAAAACCACGCGACGCGTAGACCTATCCTCAGCGTTCAATACGCAGTTGAAGTCGCCTACACAGGCTATCACTTTTTGCACATGTAAATAATGCTTTAAACTCAAAAAAAATTTGCCCTCTCTTGCACAGTATTAGGCGCATAAATGCGAAACACGCGCCATTGGACATTACAATAGCCGAAGTCACAAAAGACAAGTCGACCAGAAGTGCACGAGAAGTAACCATCTATGACAAGACCAGGGAATTTCCTCATGAACAGCACACACCCTGCCGAAGTCCCTAAGGCGTGGCTCACTACCATATAGTAGTTATACGTGAACCTGTGCACCATGCTCCCGGTCTCCTCCTCGCCGTCTACCTTGGTTTCTTGCACCGCTAAAACGTCGAGGTAGTGGTCCACTAATAGGCTGTAAACCTGACTCTGTTTCTTTTTCGCGGCCAGACCTCGAACGTTTAGCGTGCCGAGGCTGGTGGCTCTCATTTTCTTTCTGGGCCGCCCTGACGCTGATTAGTGCGGTTTCTGGCTCGTCGGGAGGAGGGACATTATTCGGTCCTCATTTATTCGGCGTCGTCTCCCGCTCGGTTCTGTGCATTGCCGCTTCCAGCTCCCTTGGCCACTTCCTCGGCCTCGGTCACGTCCATCATGTGGTCTGATGTCAACGGCTCGCTCTCCGCCGACCCCGCGGGTACTGCGTACGAACGTACACAGTCCGCGGCGTCGTCACAGCGTTTGGATCATTCCGTTTTATCTCACAGCTTCTGTCAAAAAAGGAAGCTGCGTCGGCCGGGAATCGAAACCGGGCCACCCGCGTGGCAGGCGAGTATTCTACCACTGAACCACCGACGCCCTGTGGCAGGTTCCTATACAGTGTTTGGATCATTCCATTTTATCTCACAGCTTCTGTCAAAAAAGGGAAGCTGCGTCGGCCGGGAATCGAACCCGGGTCACCCGCGTGGCAGGCGAGTATTCTACCACTGAACCACCGACGCCCTGTGGCAGGTTCCTATACAGTGTTTGGATCATTCCGTTTTATCTCACAGCTTCTGTCAAAAAAGGAAGCTGCGTCGGCCGGGAATCGAACCCGGGCCACCCGCGTGGCAGGCGAGTATTCTACCACTGAACCACCGACGCCCTTTTTTTTATTTATTTATTGCCGGTCTTCGACATTGTACATAGCACATAATACAAAACAGAATTACAATACACAATTAACAAATACAAAACATTTTGAAAGGATATACATGCCATCAGTCCTATAAGGACTGGCGTTGTCGAATTAAAATTCTTTCAATGCTGTCAGAGGTTCTATCCTAGACAGCCATTCGGGTACACATTCTTGTATTTTCTTTATTTCAATGAAACGAGACATGCTTTCGCGGAAATACGTACGCGCAGGCCTAGCGTCCGGGTCGCAGTAATACCCAGACATCCTTGCACGCCATAAACTATGGAGGCCCTTGAGCATTATGAGGTCGAAGGGAACCGCGTCGTCATTCGTTACCGCTAAGTACCTGATGCCATGCGGATTTAACGGTAACTCCTTCTTCATTGTTCTTTGTAGGACATCCCAGAAGAACACTCCGGCCCAGCAATGCAAAAAGACATGGTCTATTGTTTCTGGTTGCTTGCAAATCAAGCAGTGCGAGCCCCAGGGTACAAGAAAGCCACGTTCTTCCATGAATGTCTTCACTGAGAGTGTTCCTGTGTGTAATTTAAAAAAGAATGTCTTTACCCCAGATGGCACCTCCATATTTTTCACTCGCTTAAGGACATCCAGTCCTGATCTTCCACTGTATAGCGCTCTGTACAATGGCACTGGAAATACAATATCGCAAATATCTTTATACAATGTTTTTTTTTACGTTACATAAATACTCAAAAGAAAAACGCACAGAAAGAAAGCGCACACTATCTGCAACTTCTTTAATATAGCCACGAAGCGTTCCGGGCATACTATCTGTACTAACAATAACTGCCAGCAAAGCGCCTCTCACCCTGAGTTGGCATACAGTGCGCAGAAACGGATCACGCACATCCCGAAAAAACAAAAACCTGTTCACAAGCTGGCGTACAAAAAGATGCGCCAAACCCAGCCCTCCTTTCTTCACGTGCCGGAACAGATTGGTTCGGCTACTCCTTTCCCAGGTAGAGCCCCAGATAAAAACCGCGAACACTCTGTGCAACCTTTGCACGTTTACCCTCGAACAGTACAACGTTTGCATGACGTACCACAACTTCGTTATAAAAAACATGTTACACACAGTTGCTTTTGCGAAAATCGACAGGTTGATGCCTTTCCACCTGTCTGCTTTTTCTCTTGTTTCTTTTGCTTGGTTCGTCCAGTATTCATCGCTATTTTTGTAACTGCCCATGGGGACACCTAAGTACTTGGTCGGGGTTTTTATCCAGCTAACATTTGCAAAAAGGTCCGGGGCCGAAGACCACTCTCCGTGCCACAAACCGAGGGACTTTCCCCAGTTCACTCTACTGCCCGTCACATCACAAAAATTTTTCACTACCCTTATTGTTTCCGTCACACTTTCTTTGCTCGTACAACACACCGCGATGTCATCTGCATATGCCAAGAGCTTGATTTGTGTGGCTGCCAAGCTATACCCGCGTATTTGCTCATTCTCAGTTATTGCTAAACACATAGTTTCTATGTAAATGTCAAACAAAAGAGGACTGAGAGGGCAGCCCTAACGCACAGAACACATGACGTTAATGGGGGCCCCCAATGATTTATTCACAATTAAGCGTGTTGTGCAGTTCTGGTACGCCAACGCCACTCCCTCAGTGATGATGGAACCAACATTAACGTAATCCAAAATGGCAAACAAAATATCATGAGAGACACAATCAAACGCTTTCTCGAGGTCGAGCTGGAGCACCGCGACTCCACCCGAGGTGGCGTCACAGCACTCCAGCACACACCGCATCGTGTGAATATTCGAAAAAATGGACCTTCCCTTAATACCACACGTTTGGTGATCTGCCACTATGTCATTTATGACGCTTTGAAGTCTGGCAGCCAAAACTTTCATAAAAACCTTATAATCAACATTGGTTAAAGATATTGGCCTGTAAGATGTTACTAGCCTAAGTTTCTCCACTTGGTCACTCTTAGGGATGAGTATAGTATGAGCTTTTCCAAAAGAAGGCGGCAAAGTTTTGTTATCATACGCATCATTAAATAGCTCTGTTAGTAACGGCGACAGTTCTTTCTTAAAAGCTTTATATAAACACGCGCCCAGACCGTCCGGTCCAGGTGATTTGCCTTGGTTCAAATCATCAATCGCTTTTTCAACTTCACGTTCTGTTATTTTCCATTCCAATCGTTGTTTTGTATCGTCACTCAATCGCGGCATGCGAGGTAGAAAGGCCCTTCTGAATTCGTCTATATTCACTTCTTGAAACGCAAAGAGTGACTGATAATACTCTCGAAACGCTTGGCCTATGCTCTTGCTATCGTCGGCAACTGTGCCGTTCCATAAAATTCTGTCGACATGATTTCGTCGAGCTTGCGCTTTTTCGAGTCCCAGCGCCCGTTTAGTGGGCGTCTCTCCAGCTACTAATGCATTTGCTCTTGCTCGCACAATCGCACCTTGATACCGTTCCTTGTCAAGCTGCTCGATTTTTTCTTTAATGGCTCCTACATCTTGCTTATACGTCCCAGGCTCTTCGCATTCCAGCGCTATCAGCTGCTTAAGTGTCTTTCGTAAGCCCCTTTCTTTCATTTCCTTCTCAAATCGTAAGCAGCTCGATCTTTCTAAAGCTATCATTTTTACGTTTTGTTTGAAGTATTCCCATTTCTCTGCTATTGTTTCACTGTTTTCTTCACTTACTTTCCTGACTGCCTCACGTACTGCCTCTACAAATGGCTCGTCTTTTAGTAGTAAGGCATTCATTTTCCATAGTTCCCAATTAAAATCTTGTTTCTTCCTCTCCGTGCCTATATGACATTTCACAATGCAGTGATCTGAAAACGATACTGGTGCCACCGAATAACTATGGCACTTTGGAATTATGTCTTGCGATACGTATATGCGGTTTAACCGCGCATGACTACTACCTTGGAATCGTGTGTACATGACTTCCCGCTCCCCCTCCAGGCACTCACAGACATCGTCCAGTTCATTATCACTAATTAGCTTAGTCAACACACTACTGCTTTTATCGCGAATACCAGCATTATTGACTCTATCCCGAGCCCTCAAAACGCAATTGAAATCCCCCAACAAAACCATGCACTTATCAGTGCTAATATACTGAAAAAGGTTCGCGAAAAAAGAAGCACGTTCTTCCACAGCATTCGGTGCATATATGCACATGACTCTGAATTCTAATTCACGAAAAACAAAATCACACAAAAAAAACGATTCTTCCGGTTTGACATGAAAATACATTTTTAACAACAAGGCTAGGCAACTTCTTGACAAACAGTACACAACCGGCGGACGTCCCTACCGCATGGCTCACGACCGCATAATATCTAGTCGTGAAACGCCGCACCATGCTCCCGGTCTCCTCCTCTCCGTCAACCTTTGTCTCCTGGACAGCTAGAACGTCTAGGTCTTGGTTAGTGGCCAACCGTAGGACTTGGCTTTGCCTACGCTTGGCCGCCAACCCTCTCACGTTTAGTGTGGCAATAGTGAGCGACGGATTAGGAGCCATTATGAACTAAAGTATGAGATAGACCCGGAGCATGGCGCTTACCTCTCACGACCAGCCCTCGGCTAGCCGCCTCCGGGACCGCCCGTCTTCCCGGCGTTATTCTTTTGCTGTGCTTTGTCACCAGGCTTTCTCTCGGGCGGAACATTTGGCTTCGGCTTGAAGACCGACCGCCTCCCAAGAGGCGTCTTCGCTGGTGGCCCGTCACTTGTGCTGGATGCCGCGCTGTCCTTGTCTCCGCCCTCGTCACGGGGGCGCTTGGAGGTGGCACCGAGACTAGCCGCCCGGTCCCCGTCGTTTGCATCCTCGCCCTGTTGCATCGCTGATTCAGTCTCCTCGCGTTCGCCTTCATTAGCACTTGCCTTCACAGGGTCTTCGTCCCTCTCGACACGTGCAGGCCCAGTCACCTGCTCAGCACCCTCGACTACCTTGGCTTGAGCGACCTCCGGTACCGTCGTGGCATTTGTCGTCAATGAAGGCACTTGCACACCGGCTCCCTTAGCAGCTTCTTCTGTCTCGACTGCGTCCATGACGTGCTCTGCAGCAACATCACTCGCTGCTGGTCCTGTCACGGCCGCGTAAGATTTAACGCAATCAGCGTCGACGTGGCCGAACCGTCTGCATCTCGAACAGCGGGGGACTTTGCAATCACGGCGTACGTGTCCTGTCCCTTGGCAGCGCAGGCACTGCATGGGCCGCCCAGGTACGACCACCAATGCCAGCTCTCCGCCGACGCGGACCTGGTGAGGCAGGTCTTCCACTTTAATGCCGCTTCTCAGCTTCAGTAGCACGGTCCGGGTGGTGGAGGTCTTGTCTCCCATGCCTTGGACGCGCCAACGCTCCCTGCTCACCTCTTCTACCTTGCCGAAGGTTGTGAATGCCGCCCGGACGTCCTCGTCGGAAACGCCGTACAGCAGCCAGTGAAGCCGGAGTTTCACCTGCTGGTACTGCGGGTCGACGATGACACATCGACGCCCTTTCACCTGAAGCTCTTTCAGGGCCAACAGGCGTTTTGTTGCAGCTGCGTCACTGAGGGTCACGGCCCAGACGTGATTGACCTGGTAGGCCCCGAGGCACACAACTTCCGGCAGCAGGCTTGTGGGCGTAAGCGCATCCCGAAAATCTTCAACCTTGTACGGCCTCCCTCTTACATCACCGTGTAAAAAGACGGTGTTGAGAACAATTCGTCCTTTTGGCAGTTGGGGCAAAATAAACTGGTAGTCCCTTTCGTCGTCGTTGCTGAACCTGTTTCCGCGGCCCAAAGTGACCGCTGTCGCCGCCCCGCTTGAGGCCATGATTCAACGATCCGATCAGCTCGGCTGTCGGAAGCAGAATGAACCACCAACGCCCTGTGGCAGGTTCCTATACAGTGTTTGGATCATTCCGTTTTATCTCACAGCTTCTGTCAAAAAAGGAAGCTGCGTCGGCCGGGAATCGAACCCGGGCGACCCGCGTGGCAGGCGAGTATTCTACCACTGAACCACAGACGCCCTGTGGCAGGTTCCTAAACAGTGTTTGGATCATTCCGTTTTATCTCAGAGCTTCTGTCAAAAAAGGAAGCTGCGTCGGCCGGGAATCGAACCCGGGCCACCCGCGTGGCAGGCGCGTATTCTACCACTGAACCACCGACGCCCTGTGGCAGGTTCCTATACAGTGTTTGGATCATTCCGTTTCATCTCACAGCTTCTGTCAAAGAAGGAAGCTGCGTCGGCCGGGAATCGAACCCGGGCGACCCGCGTGGCAGGCGAGTATTCTATCACTGAACCACAGACGCCCTGTGGCAGGTTCCTAAACAGTGTTTGGATCATTCCGTCTTATCTCAGAGCTTCTGTCAAAAAAGGAAGCTGCGTCGGCCGGGAATCGAACCCGGGCCACCCGCATGGCAGGCGAGTATTCTACCACTGAACCACCGACGCTTTTTTTTTCTTTATTGCCGGATTTCTCCTCGTACAATGGACAGGAATTCTTGCTGGAATTCCACATACATACACATAAGTTGCATTAAAAACGAGACTCGTACTTTGCCTCGTGTTGTTAGGTTAGTAGGGCTCTTGTGTTAGCAACTGATCAAACGCAGGTAGCCATTCTGGAGGATCGGAAAGTGTCCTGTAGACGTCGCGGACGTACATGACAGCCTCTCTGAAGTACACTTTTGACGGTTGTGATTTAACATTCTCGTGTCTTATATCCATTCGTGTCTTCCATACACTGTGCATTGTCAACAACATCAGGAGATCACACGGCACGTCCCCTGTCTGATCAAACGGCAGAAATCGAATCCCATGAGGTGTAAGTGGAAGTTGCTTTTTGAGGGTCCGTTGTAAAATGTCCCACAGAAAAACCGAGTCTGAACAGTCTAAAAATACGTGCTCGATGGTTTCGGGCTTATTGCATATTGTACAGTTAGTACTCCAAGGGACGAAAATACCTTTTTCTTTAAGCCAGGGTTTTACAGGGAGCGTGCCGGTGTGAAGAAAGAAGAAAAACGTCTTGGTCGACGCTCTAACAGGCATCTTTTTAACGCGACTCAAAACATTACGTTCTCGTCCTAGTACATATAAGGAACGATAGATCGGCACAGGACACATCACATCAAGCAAGTCTCTGTACAATTTTTTCTTTGTTACATCCGAGAGATATTCAATCGAAAAGTGGCTTTTCAAAAAACGGAAAGCATCAATGACTTCTTTCAAAAACCCTTTCAATGGAACATGATTAGTAGAATACGATGACACTATGTATTCGGGTAATGCCTGGCTCAAAAACACTTGACAAATACTCTGTAGGAAAGCATCGTTCTGTTGCCTCAAGAAAAAGAACCGTGTAACAACTTGTTTAAGAAATAAATGCGATAAGCCTAGCCCTCCGTTTTTAACCAACTGAAACAAGTTCAGACGACTAGTACGCTCCCAGTTCGACCCCCAAATAAAAACAGCAAACAGTCTGTGTAACTTTTGGACAGACATCCTTGCCATGCAAAGCACTTGCATCATATAGAAAACTTTTGTTACCATGAACATATTACACACAGTTGCACGTGTAAAGATTGAGAAATCGCGTCCGCCCCATTTTGTTGTTTGGGATTTAACCCGGTCAATTTCACCCGCCCATTGGTCTTTGTTTCCGCGATAGTGTTTCAATGGAATGCCAAGGTATTTGCCCGGCGTATCAGTAAATCTTATACCTTCTAACTGTGTCGGCCTCTCGTCCCATTCGCCGTGCCAGAATCCTAGGCACTTTTGCCAACTAATGGCGCTTCCAGTTAGGCTGCAAAATGTTTTTGCTTCCTTAATGGCACTTTCGATGCTTTTTTGAGTTCGGCAAAAGATTGCGATGTCGTCTGCGTATGAGAGGATTTTAATTTCGTGCGTTAAGAAGCGATAGCCGCATATCGTTTTGTTGTTCAGAATCTTTAAACAGAACGGTTCAAGATATATGGCGAATAGCAGGCTTGAGGCTGGGCATCCTTGGCGCACACTAGACCTTACTGGTATTCCTTCGCTAAGCTTTTTGTTAATGATAAGCTTAGTAGTACAGTTTTTATATGCCATTTTCACGCCTTCACTTATTATGCTGCCTACGTTAACTTGTTCTAGCACTGCGAACAGTATGCTATGTGCGACTTTGTCGAAAGCTTTCTCTAGATCTAGTTGAAGCATTGCTATCTTTCCGGAAAAAGCGTCACAACCTTCTAGTATGCTTCTGGTGGTATGTATGTTTGTGAATATGCTTCGTCCTTTAATCCCGCATGTTTGATGTGGGCCAACTATAGCTGTAATTACTGACTGGAGTCTTCTTGCTACTACTTTCATAAAGATCTTATAATCTACATTTGTCAAACTTATGGGCCGATAAGATTCTACTGACTGCAATTTGGAAGGTTCATCGGTTTTAGGAATTAAAACTACGTGACTTAGTTTGAACGATGGAGGCATTTGTTTACTATCGTAGGCTTCTGCTATAACATGGTATAGTATTTCTGCTACTTCGTTCTTAAAAACTTTATAGAACGCTGATCCGAGGCCGTCTGGCCCAGGCGTCTTTCCTTTGCTCAATTCTTCAATTGCTTGTTTGATTTCATCTCTAGTAATTTGTCTTTCAAGCTCTAGTTTAATATCCTCGTCAAGCCTTGGCATTTGCTTAACATAGTTGTTTATAAGTATGTCATTTACTTGCACTTCTGTGCCGAGCAAACTACGGTATCGCTCTACAAATGCTGTTTCAATGACGTTCTTATCTGTCGACACTTCGTTATGATAGCGAATCTCATTTATTTCGTTTTTTGTTGCATATCTTTTTTCTTCACCAATCGCCCTCTTAGTTGGTCTTTCGCCTAACCAAAGCCTCTCTGAACGCGCTCTAATAACAGCGCCTTTATATTTTTCTTCTTCCATCTGTTCCATCTGTCTTTTAACAACTTCGACTTCACTTTTAAACAAACCCGGTATTGTAGTCTCTGCATTCAAAAGGAAATCAAGTGTGCACTGTAGTTCCTTTTCCTTTTGTTTTTCTTTATGTCGTAGTATGCATGATCTGTCTATTGCACTTAGTTTAACTTCGCACTTGAATTGTTCCCAAGCTTCGATGAAATTTGTGTGACTCGTGGACACTAATTCCAATTTCTCGCGTACTATTTGGACAAATGTGTCGTCGGTTAAGAGCTGTTCATTTAATTTCCACAGTTCCCAGTTGAATGCAGAGACTTTGCGCTTTCTGCCTATTTCAAACATTACGAAGCTATGATCACTAAAACTAACATGTTTCACGGCATAGTTACAGCACATAGACATAACATCCGAAGAGATATAAACGCGATCTAATCGTGCATGGCTTTGGCCCTGAAAGTGGGTAAATTGCACTTGATTTCCACGGAATATATCCCCTACATCAACAAGGCCACATTCATCCACCAACGCCTTAAGCTGTAGGGCACTTTTGTCTCGTACAGGTTCATTCTTAACTGAGTCTTCGGGCATGCAAATACAATTAAAATCGCCAAGCAAAATGAGTTGCCTGTCACACTTTAGAAAGCCAGCCACACCATCAAAAAAAACTTTTCTCTCAGAAATTTGGTTCGGCGCGTACACACATATAATTCGCCATTGTACTTGGTTTAAATAAAAGTCGCACAATGCTAACCGTCCGTCATCAGAGGTGATAACACCCTCTTCAACGATTCCGATACCTCGTTTCAGAAAGATAGCACAACCGCCAGACTTTCCAACGGCATGGCAAACACAAACGTTGAAATCTAATGCGTAAGTTTGGACCATGTGGTCCGCTTGCTCCTCGCTGTCTATTTTCGATTCCTGTAAGGCTAGAATATCGATGGTATTTTCTTTTAGCAGACGTCTTAACTGTACTTGCCGCTTTCTTGCCGTGAGACCGCGCACATTCAGCGTGCCTATTCTTAATGCCGATAAGGACGTTGAGTTCATAGAAAGCGAAAGGGCAAGCGGACCGCTGGGTGATTGTGCTGAATTGACAGGATGCACACTTACACAGTTATATTGCTCTAATTCTGAGTGCTTCGTCAAGCATGGCGAAGCCGGGGCGTTTTCCTTGTCGGTAGGCATGGCGACGTTTCGTGCTGTGCGTCCCGCTCCAGTCTAGCGGTAAAGTCGTCTCTCGGACAGCAGCCCTCCGCTAACGCGGAGGCCCTGTCGGTGTAGTCCTCCTGTCTGGAGGCACGTTGGGCT
This sequence comes from Dermacentor albipictus, assembly GCF_038994185.2. Taxonomy (NCBI): domain Eukaryota; kingdom Metazoa; phylum Arthropoda; class Arachnida; order Ixodida; family Ixodidae; genus Dermacentor; species Dermacentor albipictus. The sequence goes on along the minus strand of NC_091823.1, from coordinate 141,676,603 downwards.
TCACCTTCAGGGGAGCCCTACGATGGGGCCCTGCCTTTGGGGGCGGTTCACCAGCGTTGACCTTCTCGCGGTTGTCGTCTTCTATGGTGATTTCTCGTGGTCTCTTTGAGACGGCGACGCCAGGGTTGGTTTTTGCTTCTTCCGAGTAGATGCCCTCCATTGCGGTTCCGCTCTCTTCCGTCTCGACTGTTTCGCTAACGGCAGCACAGTTGCTAGGGGTTTTCTCAGCCTCTGGCGTATTTTGTGGTTCGTTGTTCTTTCCATTTACGCTAGACGCAGATTTCATAGGTCCCTTGTTTTCGGATGGGACAGAAGGCGTGGCACCCGACGTTGTCGGCTTTTCGCCTCCACTGACGGTCTCCTCCGCGTCGACTTGGTCCATGAGGTGCTCATCGACGGTGTCGCTTCGCCCAGTTCCGGTCACACTGGCGTAGCTACGCGCGCATTGACTCTCGTCGTGGCCATAGCGACGACAGAGCTTGCAACGCGGGACTCGGCACTCGCGCCGTATGTGACCGGTGCCATGGCACCGGAGGCAGAGCGGGGGTCTGCCTGGGACGTGCACGAGCGCATGGTCTTCCCCGACGCGGAGTTGATGAGGCAGGTCCTCCACGGTAACGCCTACCTTCAGCCGTAGGGACACCAGGCGCGTGTGGGAGCCTTTGTCGTTGCAGCCTGCAACGCGCCACTTTTCCCTCGAAATTTCGCTGACCTTGCCAAAAGGCGCCAGGGCACCTCTGACTTCGTCGTCCGGAGTCGTATGTAGAAGCCAATACAGCTTCATCCTGACGTCTTGATTTGGAGGGTCTATTACCATGCATCGGTGGTCCTTTACGCTGAAGGTTGGAGCAGACAAAATCTTTTGTTTGCCCTTTTCGTCCTTGAAAGTGATGGCCCAAACATGGTTCATCTGATAGGCGCCGAGGGCCTCCACTTCGGGCATCAGCTGCAGATAGTCAAGTGCCTCACGGAAATGCTCGACTCGGTAGGGCCTCGCCTTCACGTCTCCGTGCAAAAAAACAGTCGTTGTAACTGTCGATCCTGTAGGTAGTTGCGGCAAAATAACCTGGTAGTCATCCTTCGGTGTGTCGTTCAACCTGAGACCGCGGCCCTGCTGGGCCGCTGTAACCGCCCCTTCGGAGCAAAACATTCCGCGACCGTTCACTGCGGTGGCCGGAAGTACTATACTAACGAGGAGCTGAACCACCGACGCCCTATGGCAGGTTCCTATACAGTGTTTGGATCATTCCGTTTTATCTCACAGCTTTTGTCAAAAAAGGAAGCTGCGTCGGCCGGGAATCGAGCCCGGGCCACCCGCGTGGCAGGCGAGTATTCTACCACTGAACCACCGACGCCCTGTGGCAGGTTCCTACACAGTGTTTGGATCATTGCGTTTTATCTCACAGCTTCTGTCAAAAAAGGAAGCTGCGTCGGCCGGGAATCGAACCCGGGCCACCCGCGTGCCAGGCGAGTATTCTACCACTGAACCACCGACGCCCTGTGGCAGGTGCCTATACAGTGTTTGGATCATTCCATTTTATCTCACAGCTTCTGTCAAAAAAGGGAAGCTGCGTCGGCCGGGAATCGAACCCGGGTCACCCGCGTGGCAGGCGAGTATTCTACCACTGAACCACCGACGCCCTGTGGCAGGTTCCTATACAGTGTTTGGATCATTCCGTTTTATCTCACAGCTTCTGTCAAAAAAGGAAGCTGCGTCGGCCGGGAATCGAACCCGGGCCACCCGCGTGGCAGGCGAGTATTCTACCACTGAACCACCGACGCCCTGTGGCAGGTTCCTATACAGTGTTTGGATCATTCCGTTTTATCTCACAGCTTCTGTCAAAAAAGGAAGCTGCGTCGGCCGGGAATCGAACCCGGGCCACCCGCGTGGCAGGCGAGTATTCTACCACTGAACCACCGACGCCCTGTGGCAGGTTCCTATACAGTGTTTGGGATCATTCCGTTTTATCTCACAGCTTCTGTCAGAAAAGGAAGCTGCGTCGGCCGGGAATCGAACCCGGGCGACCCGCGTGGCAGGCGAGTATTCTATCACTGAACCACAGACGCCCTGTGGCAGGTTCCTAAACAGTGTTTGGATCATTCCGTCTTATCTCAGAGCTTCTGTCAAAAAAGGAAGCTGCGTCGGCCGGGAATCGAACCCGGGCCACCCGCGTGGCAGGCGAGTATTCTACCACTGAACCACCGACGCCCTATGGCAGGTTCCTATACAGTGTTTGGATCATTCCGTTTTATCTCACAGCTTTTGTCAAAAAAGGAAGCTGCGTCGGCCGGGAATCGAACCCGGGCCACCCGCGTGGCAGGCGAGTATTCTACCACTGAACCACCGACGCCCTGTGGCAGGTTCCTATACAGTGTTTGGATCATTCCGTTTTATCTCAGAGCTTCTGTCAAAAAAGGAAGCTGCGTCGGCCGGGAATCGAACCCGGGCCACCCGCGTGGCAGGCGAGTATTCTACCACTGAACCACCGACGCCCTGTGGCAGGTTCCTATACAGTGTTTGGATCATTCCGTTTTATCTCACAGCTTCTGTCAGAAAAGGAAGCTGCGTCGGCCGGGAATCGAACCCGGGCGACCCGCGTGGCAGGCGAGTATTCTACCACTGAACCACCGACGCCCTGTGGCAGGTTCCTATACAGTGTTTGGATCATTCCGTTTTATCTCACAGCTTCTGTCAAAAAAGGAAGCTGCGTCGGCCGGGAATCGAACCCGGGCCACCCGCGTGGCAGGCGAGTATTCTACCACTGAACCACCGACTTTTTTTTTTTATTGCCGGTCTTCGACATTACTCAGACGGTACATGTAGTTAGCACACACTTATATATCACAAATTCCAAACATTGAAGGAAAAGAAAACAACAAGGGAAGGTGCGTAAGGAAAGAAACCGCACAATAGAGCCATCTGTCCATATTGGACTGGCTTTGTCAAACTAAAATTCCTTCATGGCTGTCAGGGGTTCTAGCCTCGACAGCCAATCCGGTACACATTCTTCCATTTTCTGCATTTCAATAAATCGCGACATAGATTCTTTGAGCTGGCCTAGCGTCAGGATCGAAATAGTACCCTGCCATACGAGCCCGCCATATACAGTGCAGAGCATTCAACATAACAAAGTCATAGGGAACCCCGTCTTCATCTTTAATGGCCAGATACCTAATGCCTTGGGGGTCCACCGGTAGCTCTTTCTTCAGGGTACGCTTTAAGACGTCCCAGAAGAAAACTGCCGCCCAGCAATGTAGGAAAACGTGGTCTATATTTTCGGGCTTCTTGCATATCAAGCAGTGCGACCCCCAAGGTACGAGACAACCCCTTTCCTCCAGAAACGTCTTCACGGAAAGCGTTCCTGTGTATAGCTTAAAGAAGAAGGTCTTTACACCTGGTGGAACCTGCATGCGTTTTACTCGTTTGAGTACGTCTTGTCCTGGCCCTCCACTGTATACGGCTCTGTATAAGGGCACTGGGAACACAATGTCGCATACATCTTTATACAATGCTTTCCTTTTCACTTCACAAAGGTAATCATTTGTAAAACGAACAGAAAGGAAGCGTACACTGTCGACCACTTCCTTGAAATATCCACGCAGCGATCCCGTCATGCTTGCCGTGCTAACAACATGTGCCGGCAAAGCGTTACTCAACCTTAGCTGGCATACAGTGCGCAGAAATGGATCGCGCACATCGCGAAAAAACAAAAATCGGTTAACAACTTGACGAACAAAAAGGTGCGCCAGGCCCACACCCACTGAACCACCGACGCCCTGTGGCAGGTTCCTATACAGTGTTTGGATCATTCCGTTTTATCTCACAGCTTCTGTCAAAAAAGGAAGCTGCGTCGGCCGGGAATCGAACCCGGGCCACCCGCGTGGCAGGCGAGTATTCTACCACTGAACCACCGACGCCCTGTGGCAGGTTCCTATACAGTGTTTGGATCATTCCGTTTCATCTCACAGCTTCTGTCAAAAAAGGAAGCTGCGTCGGCCGGGAATCGAACCCGGGCGACCCGCGTGGCAGGCGAGTATTCTACCACTGAACCACCGACGCCCTGTGGCAGGTCCCTATACAGTGTTTGGATCATTCCATTTTATCTCACAGCTTCTGTCAAGAAAAGGAAGCTGCGTCGGCCGGGAATCGAACCCGGGTCACCCGCGTGGCAGGCGAGTATTCTACCACTGAACCACCGACGCTTTTTTTTTATTTATTTATTACCGGTTTTCAATATAACATCGCACATATGAATTTCACACTCATGACACAGATGCAAGCCTCTTGCAAGAGAAAAAGGAAGACGAAACAAAAAAAAGCGCTAGACAGCCGTCCATCCTCATAGGACTGACGTTGTTAAATTAAAAGTCCTTCATGACTGTCAGAGGTTCGAGCCTCGACAGCCAATCCGGTACACACTCTTGCATTTTGTGCATTTCAATAAATGAGGACATACACTCTCTGAAATACATACGCGCTGGCCGAGCGTCGGTGTCGCAATGGCACCCGGCCATACGAGCTCGTCATATAGAGTGGAGGGCATTCAACATAATAAGATCATACGGCACTCCGTCTTCATCTTTAATTGGCAGATACCTGATCCCTTGGGGGTCCACCGGTAACTCCTTTTTCAGCGTTCGCTTTAAAACGTCCCATAAGAAAACCGCCGCCCAGCAATGCAAGAAAACATGATCAATGGTCTCCGGCTTCTGACAGATCAAGCAGTGGGATCCCCACGGCACAAGAAAGCCTCGTTCTTCGAGAAAAGTTTTCACAGAGAGCGTTCCTGTGTGGAGCACAAAAAAGAAGGTTTTAACACCTGGTGGCACCTGCATTCGTTTCACCCGTTTAAGGACGTCTTGTCCAGGCCCTCCACTGTATATATCTCTGTATAACGGCACAGTAAACACAATGTCGCACACATCTTTATACAGTGTTTTCCTTTTCACGTGACACAGATGATCGTTTGAAAAACGAACTGAAAGGAAACGCACACTGTCGGCCACTTCCTTAAAATAACCACGCAGTGTTCCGGTCATGCTTGCCGTACTGACAACATATGCAGGCAATGCGTCGCTCAACCTGAGCTGACATACGGTGCGCAAAAAAGGATCGCGCAAATCGCGAAAAAACAAAAAGCGGTTGACAAGCTGTCGAACAAAAAGATGCGCCAAGCCCAGCCCCCCTTCCTTCACGTGCCTGAACAGATTTGTTCGGCTACACCTTTCCCAGGTGGAGCCCCAGATAAAAACCGCGAACACTCTGTGCAGCTTTTGCACGTTTACCCTTGAACAGTACAACGTCTGCATGACATACCACAACTTCGTAATAAAAAACATGTTACACACCGTTGCCTTAGCGAAAATCGACAGGTTGATGCCTTTCCACCTTTCTGCTTTTTCTCTAGTTTCTTTTGTTTGGTTCATCCAGTATTCGTCGCTATTTTTGTAACTGTCCATGGGAACACCTAGATACTTGGTCGAGGTTTTCATCCAGTTCACATTTGCAAAATGGTCCGGGGTGGAATACCACTCTCCGTGCCACAAACCGAGGGACTTCCCCCAGTTCACTCTACTGCCCGTCACACCACAAAAACGTTTCACTACGCTTATCGTTTCCGTTACACTTTGTTTGCTTGTAGAACACACTGCGATGTCATCTGCATATGCCAAGAGCTTGACTTTTGTGTCTGCCAAATTATAACCGCGTATTTGATCATTTTGAATTATGGCCAAACACATAGTTTCTATGTAAATGCCAAACAAAAGAGGACTGAGGGGGCAGCCCTGACGCACAGAACGCATGACATTAATGGGGGCCCCCAATGATTTATTCACAATTAAGCGTGTTGTGCAGTTCTGATACGCCAACGCCACTCCCTCAGCGATGATGGAACCAATATTAACGTGATTCAAAATGGCAAACAAAATACCATGCGAGACACAATCAAAGGCTTTCTCGAGGTCGAGCTGAAGCACTGCAACTCCGCCCAAGGTGACGTCGCAGCACTCGAGCACGCACCGCATCGTGTGAATATTCGAAAAAATCGACCTTCCTTTGATCCCACATGTTGGGTGATCTGCGACAATTTCCTTTATTACACTTTGAAGTCTGGCTGCCAAAACCTTCATGAAAATTTTATAATCTACATTGGTTAAAGATATCGGCCTGTAAGATGTCACCAGCCTAAGTTTCTCTACTTGATCACTCTTAGGGAGGAGTATGGTATGCGCTTTGCCAAAAGAAGGTGGCAAAGCTTTGTTCTCATACGCATCATTAAACAGCCGTGCTAGCAACGGTGACAGTTCCTTCTTGAAAGCTTTATATAAACAAGCACCCAGGCCGTCAGGTCCAGGTGATTTGCCTTGATTCAAATCCTCAATTGCCTTTTCAACTTCGCTTTCTGTTATTTTCACTTCTAATCGTTCTTTTGTGTCGTCACTCAATCGCGGCATGCGACCGAGGAAGACCTTTTTGAACTCGTCTACATTCGCTTCTTGAAACGCAAAGAGTGACTGGTAATACTCTAAAAACGCTTGGCCTATACTCTTACTGTCGTCGGCAGTTGTGCCATTCCATAGAATCTTATCGACGTGATTCCTTCGACCGTGAGCTTTCTCAAGTCCAAGCGCCCTTTTAGTGGGCGTCTCTCCAGCTACTAAGGCATTTGTTCTTGCTCGCACAATCGCACCTTGATACCGTTCTTTGTCGAGCTGCTCGATCTTTTCTTTAATGGTTCGCACATCTTGTTTATACGCCCCTGGCTCTTCGCACTCAAGCGCTATCAGCTGCTTAAGTGTCTTTCGCAAGCTCTTTTCTTTCATTTCCTTCTCAAACTTTAAGCAGCTCGATCTTTCACAGGCTTTCATTTTTACGTTTTGTTTGAACCCTTCCCATTTCTCTGCTGTTGTTTGACTATTATCCTCACAAACCTCCCTTACGGCCTCATGTACTGCCTCTACAAATGGTTGGTCTTGTAGTAGTAAGGCGTTCATTTTCCATAGGTCCCAATTAAAAGACTCTCTCTTCTTCTCCGTGCCTATGTTACATTTCACCAAGCAGTGATCTGAGAACGATACTGGTGCCACAGAATAACTATGGCACTTTGGAATCATGTCTTGCGATATGTACATGCGGTCTAACCTCGCGTGACTGTTACCTTGAAATCGCGTGTACATTACTTCCCGCTCCCCCTCCAGACACTCGCAAACATCGTCCAGTTCATTTTCACGTATTAGTTTAGTCAACACACTGCTGCTTCTATCATGAATACCGGCATTATTGGCTCTATCCCGAGCACTCAAAACACAATTAAAATCCCCCAACAAAATCATGCACTTCTCGGTGCAAATATACTGAAAAAGGTTCTCAAAAAATAAGGTGCGCTCTTCTACAGAATTCAATTCAATTTCACGATAAACAAAATCACAAAAAACAATCCTTCCAGACTGGAATGAAAATACACTTTGAACAACAAGATCAGGCAACTTCTCTACAAACAGAACACAACCGGCGGACGTCCCTACCGCGTGACTCACGACCGCATAATATCTAGTCGTGAAACGCCGCACCATGCTCCCGGTCTCCTCCTCTCCCTCAACCTTGGTCTCCTGGACGGCTAGTACGTCTATGTCTTGGTCAGTGACCAACCGTAGGACCTGACTTTGCCTACGACTAGCCGCCAACCCTCTCACGTTCAAAGTGGCGATAGTAAGTGACGGTAAGAGAGCCATCTTAACTAAGGAAAAAAAAAGTAGGCCCGGAGCATGGTGCTTACCCTTCACGACTAGCCCTCGGCTAGCCGCCTCCGGGACCTTCCGGCTTCCTGGCGTTGGTCACCGCCCCCACTTTGACAACAGGCTCTTTTTCTGGTGGAATATTAGGTTTTTGTTTGAAGCCCATCCGCCTCCCATGAGGCACCTTCGGCGGCGGCCCCTCGTTGGTGCTGGTTGCACTACCGTCCCGGTCCTTCGTCGCGTCCTGGGGGCGCTTGACTGGGGCACCGAGAGTTGCAGTCTGCTCACCGTCGTTGGTGTCCTCGCCCTGCAGCATTGCTGTCGTGTCGTCATCGGGTGCCTCGTCGTTAACGCCCCCCTAGCATGACCCACTGAAGACAGGACCTGTACCGTCTTGCTCGTTTTCTCGCCAGCCTCAGTCACCGTGCCTTCTGCGCCAACGGTCGATGTCCCACTGACTGTCGCTGTCGGAACCAGGTCTCCGGTTCCTTTGGCGGCGTCCTCCGTCTCGACCACGTCCATAAGGTGCTCTGCAGCAACGTCACTCGCTGCTGGTCCTGTCACGGCTGCATACGATTTGACGCAGTCAGCATCAACGTGGCCGAAACGCCTGCACCTTGAACAGCGGGGAACTTTACAATCTCGGCGGACGTGTCCCCTGCATTGGCAGCGCAGACACTGCATGGGCTTCCCGGGAACGACCACCAATGCTAGCTCTCCGCCGACGCGCACCTGATGAGGCAGGTCTTCCAGTTTTACGCCGCTGTTCAGCTTCAGGAGCACGGTCCGGGTAGTAGAGGTCTTGTCTCCCATGCCTTGGACACGCCACCGCTCTCGGCTCACCTCTTCCACCTTGCCGAATGCAGCGAACGCCGTCCGGATGTCCTCATCAGAAACGCCGTGCAGCAGCCAGTGAAGCCTAAGCTTCACCTGCTGGTCTTGTGGGTCAACAATGACGCACCGTCGTCCCTTCACTTGCAATTCCTTCATGGCCAGCAGGCGTTTTGTGGCAGTCGCATCATTGAGAGTCACCGCCCAGACGTGGTTAATTTGATACGCCCCTATGCATACCACGTCAGGTAGCAGGCCCGTCGGCAATAGGGCGTCCCTGAAGTCTTCAACCTTGTAGGGTCTCGCACGTACATCCCCGTGTAAAAACACGGTGTTGATCGTTACTCGTCCTTTCGGCAGTTGCGGCAAAATAAACGGGTACTCCTTGTCTTCGTCAGTAAGCCTGTTTCCGCGACCAAAAGTGGCCGCTGTCGCTGCTCCACTGGAGCCCATGATTCTGCTACTGAACCACCGACGCTTTTTTTTTATTACCGGTTTCGCAACAAGAATACACTTACAACACATGAAAAGTTAAGACAGGATTACAATATACTTTGTCAACAGAATGAGCGAAAAGCCATCAGTCATGTTGTGACTGACGTTGTCACTTAAAATTCCCTTAGTGTGACTAAGGGTTCTATCCTGGCTACCCAGGTAGAAAGACATTCTTTTGTTTTTTTCAACTTCTAATAACCGAGCAATGCTCTCTCGAAAGTACAGCCTTGCTGGTCTTCCGTCCTGTTCACAGTAGAAGCCAGCCATTCGTGAGCGCCATATACTGTGCAGGCCTGTCAGCATGATTAGATCGAAAGGCACTCCTTCTTCATTGTCTATTGCAAGGTACCTAATTCCATGCGTGTCTAGTGGGAATTCTTTTTTGATTGTCCTCTGCAACACATCCCAGAAGAATACCGCTTCCCAACAGTGAAGGAAAACGTGGTCGATCGTTTCCGGCTTTTTGCAAATAATGCAGGGAGACCCCCATGGCATATAAAACCCACGCTCCTCTAAGAAGGTTCTTACAGGGAGAGTTCCGGTATGCAGTTTGAAAAAGAAATTTTTTGCACTTGGTGCTACTTGCATTCTTTTAACCCGTTTGAGTACGTTCTGACCCAGGCTTGCACTGTATATCGCCTTGTACAACGGTATTGGTAACATTATATCACATAAGTCTTTATACAGTTTCCTCTTTTTAACAGAATATAAATAATTATTAGAAAAACGCGCACTCAAAATCGCACACTCGCCACAACTTCCCGAAAAAAAAACCTTGTGCCGTCCGCGTCAGGACTTCCGTGCTAATAACATATTCAGGTAGCAGTCTCCCTAATCTGGCCTGGCACACCGTTTGCAGAAATGGGTCGCTGACCTCGCGAAAAAAGAAAAATCTATTAACTAATTGTTTGAGAAAAAGGTGTGCCAGTCCAAGTCCCCCACACTTTACACTCCTGAACAAATTTGTACGACTGCACCTTTCCCACGTAGATCCCCACACAAAGATCGCAAAAATTCTATGAAGTTTCTGCACATTTACCCTAGAACAGTGCATCACTTGTATCACATACCACAGTTTAGCCACAAAAAACATGTTACGCACGGTCGCCCTCGCAAACATGGAGAGATAATTCGCCCTCCAAGCATTCGCCTTTTCGCGTAAGAGTTCTGCTTGTTGCTGCCAGTAGTCATTATTATTTTTGTAGACCTCAAGTGGGACACCAAGGTATTTCACAGGTGTTTTCTGCCATACAACATTGGCAAAAATGCACGGGGTGAACGGCCACACGCCGTGCCAAAACCCCAGACACTTTCCCCAGTTTACTCGGCTTCCTGTAACGTCGCTGAAAAATTTAACACTTCGAATGGTTTCTTCAATGCCTTCGTAGTCAATACAACATACCGCCACATCATCGGCATATGCAAGCAGTTTTACCTCTGAAGATTGTAAGCAAAAACCACGGATAGAATTATTTTCAATTATTGACAAACATAAGGTTTCAATATATATATACATAACAAAAGTGGACTGATGGGACAGCCTTGACGCACGGAACGCTGCACTTTAATGGGGGCCCCCAATTCTTTGTTAATAATTAGTCTGGTAGAGCAGTTCCGATACGCCAGAGCTACACCATCCGTGATGACGGATCCGACATTAATGTGTTCCAACATTGCAAACAAAATAGCATGCGCTACGCAATAAAATGCCTTCTCCAGATTCAGCTGAAGTATGGCCACACACGCTTCAAAAGTGTCACAACACTCAAGAACTGAGCGCATCTTGTGAATATTCGTCGCTATAGTGTGACCCTTAATTCCACACGTTTGGTGTGGTCCGACTATGTCTTTAACAACCGACTGAAGTCTAGCTGCTAAGACTTTCATTAGTATCTTATAGTCTACATTTGTGAGTGCTATCGGTCTGTATGATGTTACACTTTTCAACTTATCTACATCCTCTGTCTTCGGAACCAACACCGTGTGTGATTGACCGAAAGATGGCGGTAACGCCTTACCATCGTACGCTTCGTTAAAAATTGCTACAAGTACCGCTGACAATTCCTTTTTAAACCGCTTGTACCACAGAGCGCAAAGCCCGTCAGGGCCAGGTGACTTGCCAGGATTCAAATTGTCAATGGCGCGTTCCACTTCAAAAACAGTTATCGGCGTTTCTAATGCAACTTTTCTTTCTTCAGTCAGTTGAGGCATTCTTTTCAAGAAGTTCGTCTTAAACCGTTCTAGGTCCACCTGCCTAAATGCGAACAGATTTTCGTAATGTACAAAAAACGCACGTGCGATACTATCATTATCTGTAACTTCGTTACCACCCACCTCGATCACGTCAATATGATTTCGTCGAGCGTGCGATTTTTCCAGTCCGAGCGCCCTTTTTGTGGGCGCCTCCCCTATCGCAAAGGATTCGGCTCGAGCACGAACAATCGCTCCGCAATAGCGTTCCTCATCATGCAGCTCAAGTTTCTGTTTAATATTCCGCATGTCGCTTTTGTATGCTCCCGGTTCTTGGCACTCCAGTTCTGTCAGCTTTTCCAAGATTATTCGCAGTTCCTTCTCTTTCTTTTTTGTTTCATGCAATATTGCGGCGGAACGATCGATGGCTTTCATTTTAATGCACTGTTTATACTCTTCCCATCTATCTTTTAATTCACCCTCGCCGCTCATTAGAATTTTTTTGATGCAGTCCGATACATATTCTCCGAAACTTTCGTCATTAGTTAAGTTTGAATTCATTTTCCACAGCTCCCAAGAGAAGCTGCCGCCTTTTCCCTTCCTTCCTATGTCACATTTAACCAGACAATGATCAGTGAAGAAAATAGGATATACACTGTAACTATTACACATTGGTATTGCTTGAAGCGACAAGTAAATACGATCTAAGCGCGCATGGCTATTTCCTTGGAAGTGCGTGAAACGCACATCTCGCGTCCCTATCATACATTCAGCCACATCCACTAATTCGTATTCAGTAATTATCTCGTTCAAAACATCCCTATTTTATCGCTCGTTAATGCTCTATTAGAGCGATCTCGGGCACTAAGAACACAATTAAAATCACCTAACAGCACCATCTGCTTTTCGGAAGATAGACACTCTTTTAACATGGAAAAAAACATAGCCCGTTCCTCCAACGCATCTGGTGCATAAATACATGCAACCCGCCATTCAATTCCATGCAAAGCAAAATCACAGAAAACTAATCTACGGGATGGACATGAATAAAAACCTTGCACCGTTACACCGGGTAATTTTCTAACAAACAGCACGCAGCCCGCCGACGTCCCTAAGGCGTGGCTCACTACCGCGTAGTACCGTGGCGTAAACCGCTGCACCATGCTGCGGGTCTCTCCATCACCATCTACTTTTGTCTCTTGCACGGCTAACACGTCAAGGTCATGGTCCACCAGCAGCCTACACAGTTGGCTCTGCTTTCGCTTGGCGGCCAGACGTCGAACGTTTAGCGTGGCCAATCTAAGCGACGGGTTGGGAGCCATGATTATAGGTCTAGTGAAAAGATTTGGCCCGGAGCATGGTGTTTACCTTTTGCGCCTAGCACTCCGCTAGACGCCCCCGGAGCCACCCGGTGGACCGGTACCACTGGAGAGCGGTGGCAGCTTCTTCTCGGACTTCTTGTCTGCGTTAGCGGTGTTCGGTCGTGGCTTGTAGCTGCTGCGCCTGCCCGTTGGCGTCTTCGAAGGCGGCCCGTCTTCCCCTCTTCCTTGGTTCGCTGCGCTGCTGTCCGTGGCCTTCTCAAGAGGCCGTTTGACCGAGGCTCCGACATTGCTGCTCGTAGGGTCACTCTTCGCCGACTGGTCCTCAGCTGTCTCCATTTGCTCGCTGGCTTCCGTTAGGCTGCTCTTGCTTTCTTCCTTGGTCTCTTCGGCTGGCTCTTTTGCCGCACCTTCCGTAGCGTTTTCCCTGTCCGGTGGTGTCCCCGTGGACGCATCAGGTGCAAGCACACCGCCTAGCGCACATGGGGTTGCCTGGTCTCCTGCCCCTTTCGCCGCGTCTTCGGCCTCGGCCGCATCCATCACCAACCTTGCCGTGTCGTCGCCTTCGGCTGGCCCAGTCATAGAGGCGTATGTACGTACGCACTGGTCCTCGGCGTGTCCAAACCGACGGCATTGCGAGCACCGGGGAACCTTGCAGTCTCGTCGTACGTGACCGGTGCCTTGACAGCGCAAGCACTGCATTGGCCTGCCAGGAACGACGACCAGGACCAGCTCACTGGCGACCCTAATTTGGTGCGGAAGATCTTCCCCCTTCACGCCGCTGTTGAGCTTGAGCAAGACGGACCGTGTAGTCGTCGCCTTGTCGTTGATACCCTGAACTCGCCATCGCTCTCGGGTCACTTGTACGGCTTTACCGAAAGTCGCCAACGCCGTTCTTACATCCTCATCGGCCACACCATGTATTAACCAATGAAGACGCAGCCGCACCTGCTGGTCTTGAGGGTCGACCACGATACAGCGCCGCCCCTTTACCTTCAGCTCCTTGAATTCCAGCATCCTTCTCGTGGCGTCCGCGGTGCTCATGGTCACAGCCCAGACGTGGTTAATCCGGTAGGCCCCCAGGGCCAGCACTTCCGGCAACAATCCTGTTAGGCCAAGAGCGTCCCGGAAATCTTCTACTTTGTAGGGTCTAGCTCGCACGTCGCCGTGCAAAAACACGGTGTTTAGCACGACGCGCCCCTTTGGCAGTGGAGGCAAAATAATCTGATAGTCTGCGTCATCTTCGGTGTTCCACCTGTTTCCGCGGCCAACAAAGGCCGCTGTCGCCGCTCCACTGGAGCTCATGATTCGGCGTCCGTCACGCTTGGTGGCCGGAAGCAGAATGATGAACCACCGACGCCCTGTGGCAGTTTCCTATACAGTGTTTTGATCATTCCGTTTTATCTCACAGCTTCTGTCAAAAAAGGAAGCTGCGTCGGCCGGGAATCGAACCCGGGCCACCCGCGTGGCAGGCGAGTATTCTACCACTGAACCACCGACGCTTTTTTTTTTATTCGCTGATTGGTACATCACACGTTAAAGAACAACAGAACAAAACGCATTTACAGAAAATATGACACTGAAAAATGTTTAAAAACCTCAAACTCGCTTTGTTTGACGTGGGGATGATTATAATGACATGAGGTCATTCAGAACGGGTAGCCATTCTGGCTGTTCTTCACCTGTGCAATATACATCCTTGGTGTGAGCTATACTTTCTATAAAGTATTCTCTGGCTGGGCGTGCGTTTACATCCGCATGCCTCACCGCCATACGCGTCTTCCAAATAGCGTGCATACTCAACAACATAAACATATCATACGGTATGCCACTTTCACGCTGAACCGGCAGAAAACGAATACCGTATGGTGTTATAGGGAAGTCTTTCTTTAATGTTCGCTGAAGGATGTCCCAGTGAAATACGGCATCCCAGCAGTTCAAAAAGATGTGATCAATACTTTCCGGCTTACGGCACAAGAGGCAATTAGTACTCCACGGAACAAATAGGCCCTTTTCCTCTAGCCATGGTTTCACGGGCAACGTACCAGTATGTAGCTGAAAAAAAAGGTCTTGGCTGATGGCCGTACTACCATTCTTTTGATTCTTTTAAAGACATCTTTTCCGGGCCCGATTGCATACATGGTGCGATACAAGGGTTCTGGCATCATTACGTCAATAAGATCTTTATACAGCCGTTTTTTCTTGACTTCGCACAAGTACTGCAGAGAAAAACGAACCTTTAATATACTGAACGCCGATACTACTTCGCGCAGATAACCACGTATACCCATTCGCCCCGCACAAGAAGTCGATACAATGAATTCAGGTAAATAACAGCATAGTCTAACTTGTAACATGTTGTGCAAGAATGGATGACTCTGATCACGTAGAAAAGTAAACCTCGACACTATCTGTCTTACAAACAAATGGGCCAATCCCAGCCCACCAGCTCTCACTGATCGAAAAAGATTTGTACGACTTGTGCGTTCCCATTGGGATCCCCAAACAAAAGTGGCAAAGATTCTGTGTATCTTCTGAATGTTTAGCCTATTCATGCACAGCACCTGAAGCACGTACCAAACTTTCGCTGCTAAAAAGATATTGCAGACTGTTGACCGGGCGAATATTGAGAAGTTTTTCCCTCCCCACTTATTTACTTTCTCTCTCAGCATTTCTGTTTCGTCCTTCCAATATTCAGCTGTATCTTTATATCCCTCTAGTGGCACCCCAAGATACTTTGTGGGTACGTCCCTCCATTTCACATTTTCGAAAAAATCTGGCATTGCCTCCCAGGTGCCATGCCACAGACCTACACATTTATCCCAGTTTATTGTACTACCGGACCACTTGCAGTACTTGTCGGCAACCCTCACAGCTTCGCTAATACTTTCTCTGTTTTCACAGAAAACGGCAATGTCATCAGCATAAGACAATAATTAGACCTCAGCCATCATAAGCTTGAAACCACGTACTTTGTTATTGTGAATTATGCTCAAACAAAAGGGCTCTAAGTAAATAGCAAACAATAAAGGAGAAATTGGACACCCCTGGCGAACGCTCCTGGCAATATGAATACTTTCAGTGACTTCTTTGTTAATGACAATGTTAGCCCCACAATTTTTGTATGACATTTTCACACCTTCTAAGATAACATTACCGACATTTACATGTTCCAATACTTTAAAAAGTACGTCATGCACTACACGATCGAAAGCCTTTTCGAGGTCTAATTGTAACATCGCGATTTTCCTGTCCCATGCATCACAGCATTCTAGGATGCTCCTCGCTGTGTGAATGTTCGTTCCTATTGTTCTGCCCTTTATGCCGCATGTTTGGTGAGGTCCTACGATTAGTTGTATTACAGTCTGCAGTCTTTTGGCTAGCACCTTCATGAACACCTTATAATCTACATTGGTGAGGCTTATAGGACGATAAGCACTCACCGATAAAACCTTCACTGGATCATCACTTTTGGGTATCAGTACAATATGCGACCTTCTAAAGGATGGTGGCGCATCTTTTATTTCGTACGCCTCAGCGAAGAGCCGCCAAAGAGCCTTCGAGAGGTCATGCTTAAACGCCTTCTAAAAAGCAGCACCAAGTCCGTCTGGACCCGGCGTTTTCCCTTCACTTAGATCGTCTATTGCTCTTTCTATTTCGGTTAAGCCAATTGGCATTTCAAGGCGTACTTTGGTTTCGTTATCTAATGTAGGCATTGGTGTCAAAAATTCACCGTGTAAAGAGGCCTCTTTTACCGCTGCATCCCAGCAATCCTTTGTAGTATTCGACAAACGCTTGTTGGATCATCAATTTGTCCCTTGTGATCTCTTCACAGTACGTTATCTGCGTTATTTCCTTACGTGAAGCGTACCGCTTTTCCTCGCTCAAGGATCGTTTCGTCGGTGTTTCGCCGAGCCAGAGGTGTTCTGCGCGTGCGCGTATAACTGCGCCTCTGTATTTTTCTATATCCATTATTTCAAGCTGATTCTTTATTTTTCTTATTTCTTCATTGAAAGTGCCTGGCTGCACGCTCTCGACTGTCAACAAGAATTCCAGCTGACACTGTAGTTCCCTTTCTTTTCTTTTTTCATTCTGGTGTAAAATGGAAGATCTCTCGATAGCCCTAATTTTTACTTCTTCCTTAAACCGCTCCCATGCGTCAACAAATCCCCCCGACTCAAACAAGTGCAATTTTTCTATAAGTACTTTCACA
Organism: Dermacentor albipictus; assembly: GCF_038994185.2. Lineage (NCBI taxonomy): Eukaryota > Metazoa > Arthropoda > Arachnida > Ixodida > Ixodidae > Dermacentor > Dermacentor albipictus. The sequence goes on along the minus strand of NC_091823.1, from coordinate 141,659,818 downwards.
TTGTCTACAAAGACTTTATCGTTAAGTAGTTTGTTATTGAGTTTCCACAACTCCCACGAAAAACCTGACCTACTTTTTTTTTCGCCTATTGAAAACATCACGACACTGTGGTCAGTAAACGCTACCGGCTTAACCTCATAACTGTTGCAAAGTTGTACAAGCACGTCTGCCACGTACGCTCTGTCTAAACGTGAGTGGCAATCACGTTGGAAATGTGTATAGACAGTGCCACTTCCTTGTTGCAGTACATTTCCAACATCATCTAGTCCACACTCCTGCATAATCGTAGATAAAAACAAAGCACTTTGATCCCGAACTGGCAATCCCTTGCTCCTATCTTCCTTCAGGCATACACAGTTAAAATCACCGAGCAGAATCACTTTTCTTTCACATTTTAAATATGGTTCAACAGTTGCAAAAAATCTGATACGATCTTTAACGCTATTTGGTGCATATACACAAATGACGCGCCATTTCTGAAACAAGAACAGAAAATCACAAAATACAATTCGGCCGTCTTCACTAGAACAAACATATTCTTCCACAAGACCTAAAGAACTACGCGAAAAAATGGCACAGCCTCCAGAGGTGCCAAGGGAGTGACATACGCAAACGTTGTACAAAGACCTAAAAGGTTCGACCATGCGATCCGTTTGCTCCTGACTTTCAACCTTGGTCTCCTGAACAGCTATCAAGTCAAGGTCATACTCGCGGAAGAGACGACTGACCTGATATTGCCTCCGTCTAGACCGTAGTCCACGAACGTTCAATGTGGCAACTCGTAACGCAGTTCTAGATTGCGAAGTCCGCGTGCCAGTAGGAACAGATCGCATGGTTCCTACCTCACACATGGGCCCGGCGTCGCCGGTGCAAAACCTTGAAGGACTTGCGGGTATACACGCACACGGCGTGCACCCGCCACACACGTCACATGATGCTGAAGCCATTCGAGCCGTGTCCTTTTCCGTCTATGGTTTTAAGGCCCTTGGTTGAAGCACAGCCCTCGTTGCTACGAAGGCGGCTTCCGCGGCGGTCGGGTGCCCGCTCCGATGTTAGGTATGGGCTTAGTGCTGGGTCGCCTGCCCGTGGCCACCTTCGTCGCCGGCTCACTTCCTGCCCCCTTGCCTAGTCGGCCGCCGTCAGGAGCGACCTCTTCAATCGGTCGTTTTGGAGTTGCGACACTTACGCCTGCACTCACGACGTCCATGTCTTCTAGCTGGCTGTTTGACGCGGTGGTTTCCTTTCCTTCGTCTTTGTTGTTTTCGTCCACTGGAGCATCGTTGACCGCTTTGGTTGGCTCCATAGAATGCCCGACCTCCTCCGCGCGTTCCACATTCTTTTCTTTTTCCGTCGACAATTTAGAAAGGGGCGTGTACACGGGTTCCCCCATTCTGCTGCTGGCTGCTTCCTCTGCGTCAACTTGGTCCATGATGTGCTCCGAGACACGGTCGGCTGTAACCGTACCTGTCACCTTAGCATATGTCTGAGTGCATTCGTTGTCTTCATGACCATAGCGCCTGCACTGACCGCACCGCAGTATTCGACAGTCACGTCTAATATGCCCCGTTCGGCGACACCGTAGGCACAGTGGCGCTCGGCCTGGCACAACCAGAAGTGTTGTCATGCCACCCACTCGAAGCTGATGTGGTAGGTCCTCGATAGTAACTCCGGTTTTCAGTTCCAGTGCTACGGTACGAGTCGAAGTTCCTTTGTCCGTGATACCATGGACGCGCCATCGCTCCTTCAATACTTGTGTCACCTTCCCGTAGGCCGCAAACGCGGTGCGTACATCTTCATCCGGTACATAATGCAAAAGCCAATGTAGCTTTAGGCGAACGTCTTGCTTATTTGGGTCGATAACGAGGCATCGCCTCTCCTTTATCTTGACGTCACCAACCGCGAGCATCTTCTTCATTCCTTCTGCTGTGCTGAAGGTCACCGCCCATACGTGGTTCATCTGGAAAGCCCCCAAAGCAAGCACCTCGGGCAGCATTCCCAGACGAACCATGGTGTCGCGGACATCTTCCACACGATAAGGTCTTGCCCTGATATCTCCGCGTAGAAAAACAGTATTTGTAATACACGCACCTTTAGGTAACTGTGGCAGAACGACTTCATATCCTTGGTTTTCTTCGGCAAAAAACCTGTTTCCACGGCCCATATGGGCCGCTGTATCCGCTCCATCGGAGCTCATGGTGACACAACCTTTCGCTAGCGCGTCCGGAAGTGCTGAACCACCGACGCCCTGTGGCAGGTTCCTATACAGTGTTTGGATCATTCCGTTTTATCTCACAGCTTCTTTTCAAAAAAGTAAGCTGCGTCGGCCGGGAATCGAACCCGGGCCACCCGCGTGGCAGGCGAGTATTCTACCACTGAACCACCGACGCCGACGCCCTTGGATACCGCCGCAGTCCGCGTGATTGTGCAACAGGTAGTCTAATATAGGTCACTGCAGCACCGAGCGCTCGTTCTCAGCAGCACGCCTTTCCTTCGGCTGGGAGCCATTCTAATTACGCAAATGTCTTTTGACATAAAATACTGTTCGGCTGTAAGACGGATCATTCTACAACAATTGTGTATTCTCAGCGCAAAACACAGTCAAACGTTCGAGATAACGATGGCTCTGTAAATGTTTTTGGTGCGAATAGCATTGCTTGCCTACTTCAGCCATGTTAGCCGTGTGCCTGCTTTAGCCGTGTATATATATATATATATATATATATCACGTTTGAAAAGGAAAAGAAGACAAAGGGATTTTGCAGATGGTACTGCCGATTTAGCCGGAGGACCGGCGACGATGGCCTGAGACGCCAGTAAACATATATATGCCATAGCCTTTGTCTTTTTTTTAATGTTATGTTTAATGTTTGTATTAGGTATGTTTAATGTTATGTTTAATATTTAACCCTTCGTCTTGTTCATTATACATACATACATACATACATACATACATACATACATACATACATACATACATACATACATACATACATACATACATACATACATACATACATACATACATACATGCATGCATGCATACATACATACATACATACATACATACATACATACATACATACATACATACATACATACATACATACATACATACATACATACATACATACATACATACATACATACATACATACATACACACACACACACACACACACACACACACAAACACACAGGACGTGTCACTTGAGCAAAAGGTTAAAAATGTAGAAATGCTAAGCAGCTCTACAGAACGAAGTTAATGTTGTTTGCTGTCGCTTGGAAATACTCACATTATTTTTAAGGTCCGCCTAATTAGATCATTAGTCCTTATAATTTATTCAACTTCTCTACAATTAGAATTACATTAAAAGTATCAGGGAAAAAATTGTAGAGCAAAATGAAAAAATCAAAGCTATGCTATCTTGCGCAGGTGGATGACCAATGAAGCTATAATGATCGTGGTAAGAAAACTTGTGGTAAATACTTTATTGGCAGCACTCATCGTCACTTAGTAACGACAGTCACAAAGGCTTTGTGATATGCACTGATCGGCATACTCTCAACTGCAAGCATATTCTTTGATAATGTCAAATCGATGCACTTACATTGCTGGGTGGTCGATTGGGCCGGATCAGTGTGGCATCGCAAGCGATATGTCTGCAACACGAAACCACCCTCTTTTATGCGAAGCATATTACGAGGGCTCAACCCAGCTCCTCAGGCGCGGCGGTGTCGCCTTCAATACCACGTGACACCGTGACGTCACGACAGAGGAGAAACGGGGTTCCAACTCGCGCCGTCGCTCACGGCGTCGCGGTGGTATATAAGCAGCTGCGCTTGCCACTGCTAGACACTCACGAGGTGAGATGCCTCCTGGAGACAGAGCTGCTCGTTGGAATGAGAAGCGAAGGTTGCGGCGTGCTACGGATACTGTTTCTAGGTGGCTGTGCTACGGCGCAGCGACTACGCGTCCCGCATCGGACGCGGTGAGCGTGGAGCAACGCAGCATTCGGCGCGACAACGAAATGTGCGCCCGAGCAAGCGCCGCACACCTGAGCCGACGCCGACGACACCGGATTTTCTGCGACACGAGCTCCTTAACGCTGTCGCGTTAAAATAAAGGATAGTATGCTTCGCATCCTGGGCTTAACCTTAGCTAAGCCACAGCCATTTTTTTGGTCCCGACACATACACATTCAAATCACCGATTACAACAGGGGTAGTGTGATCGCAACTAACCCACGCAAAGTGAGTAGCCATGATGCTTACGCGGCTACAAGCTATTGTAATAATTCCTTGCTTACGGGGATATGAGCCATTGATGATGAGAGTTTTCGACATGCTGTTCTGCGTGTTGTATGCGTGATTAGAAAGAATGTAAGCACTGTTCGCTTCACTTTGCTGAGTGCTTGTAGCCTCTGCCTTGCGGTGCTATGAGCCATTGCATTTTGTTTTTGCCTGCTTACAGGGACATGAGTGCTTACCACACTCCAGGAGCCATTAATAATAGTTTTTGTGAGCGGGCACGAAAATTCTATAGCACCATAGCTATATACAGATACGCTATAAAACTCCCGATACAGTTTTCTGTTGCTGAATACGTGCTACATAAACGTATTTTTCAGAGTATGAAAGCATGCGACTGCACGCAAAATGGTCGCGCGACCGACCGCTCGAGTGACTTTGCGTATATTCAGTTTCAGTTTCAGGTTATTATTCTTTATGTACAAGGAATAGGTACGATACAATATGCAGACGAGGGTCCCAAAGTCAAAGACTGCAACGGGACCCTCCTTTAATAACAAGGATGTAGAGCTGTATTAAAGAAGAGCAAGCTAACTAAAAGAAACAAACACAATTGCGAAAATACAACATAGAAAAATAAAATCAACGAAAACAAATTGTATGAATACAAGACTATAGTGAATAAAAAAACTGTCAATACATACAAATGGCAAATCTAATGTAATGAATGACGTAAACGTAGTTACACATATAAAACAGCTTAAGGGCATGACTAAATGCAAGAAACTATGAAGATTTAATGCTGACGGGTAAACCATTCCACAGTTTTATAGCAGCGAATAATGATATTGTCATTTTTCCATAGTTAGAATGAACCACAGGTGGTAGAAAATTGGAGTTTCGTGCAATCCCGGTATTATTGTTATTCATGAGGTGCCTGGAATCAATGGGTGGGTATGATAGCTGTTTAGTAAGTAATTTATAAAACATAATTATTCGATGATAGTCGAACAAGTTCGCTACAACTAGGATGCTATTTTCACGAAGTAGTGGAGTAGTACTGGTGAAAAACCCACTGTTAGTAATAATGCGTATTGCTTGGTTTTGTAAATGCTGAACAGACGAGATATGCCAGTTATATGTGTTTCCCCGAGAAACAATGCCATAATTAATGTGACTTTGAATGAAGGCAAAGTATAATGCTAATAATACATCTTTAGAGAATTATGGTCTTGATTTGATAATTTCTCTTATAACGAAGCTGCACTTTTAATTAATGAAGGCAATGTGTTGAGAAAACCTAAGGTTATAATCTAATTTGATGCCCAAAAATGACACAGTCGGAGACGGGAATGTGATGACCATCTAGACTTTTCTCAGGCAAGCCGAGTACTATTTTTTGGCTAGTACGGAAAATCATGAATTTAGTTTTTAAAGGATTGAGAAATAAATGATTGGATGAACACCAAGCAGCAATATGGCCAAGCTAATTGTTTAGTTTAAAGATAAAGGCTGTTAAAGAATTGTCACACAACGAGATAGTAGTATCGTCTGCGTATAGTACACAATTGGCGGGCATCTTTCACGCTCGGAAAAACACTTTTATGTAGCACGTATTGAGCAATAGAAAGCTGTATGGGGAATTCGTTGTGTTGCTCCACAATTTTCTCATTGACACATTTCATCTAATTATAATAATTGGGGAGCTATTAATTATTTAGGCTACTCATCTAAGTAGACGGAATGCGAAAAATAATCTTCCAGCGACGGCAAATAATAATCAATCAGTCAACATAATCAATCAGTCGAAAATAATCAAACAGTCATTACCTCGGTTCTATCCAGCTACGTAGCATTTGCATATTTTTTTTAAGTTTGGCCCAAGTGAAATACGGTGTACATATAGCCTCTCACGCCAACCCAGTGGTCCAAGTTAAAAAAAAAGTATGGGGTTTTACGTGCCAAAACCACTTCCTGATTATGAGGCACGCCGTAGTGGAGGACTCCGGAAGTTTCGACCACCTGCGGTTCTTTAACGTGCACCTAAATCTAAGCACGCGGGTGTTTTCGCCCCCATCGAAATGTGGCCGCCGTGGCCGGGATTCGATCCCGCGACCTTGTGCTCAGTAGCCTAACGCCATAGTCACTGCGCAACCACGGCGGGTAGTGGTCCAAGTTGTCGAACTGCTTGGGCCGCTCGGTATGTGCTGCTGGTGGTGATGCCGTCGGGGTCGTTCCATTGTTGTCATTCCAGCCTCATGACCTTACTCTCGTCATACCGTCGTCGTCACGCCTTCTACGCTGACCCAGTCGCTCTAGTTGTCTAATAGCTTGGGCTAGCAGGTATGTGCTCATGACAGGCATGGGTGAGTGAACATGGTTGTTCAGTCATCGTCATTCTAGCCTCGTCATCTGACTCTCGTCATGCTCTCGTCCTCACGCCTTCCAATACGACCCAGTGGTGCAAATACCTTGGGGCGCTACATATGTATTGGGAGTCGGCATGTCGCCGTGCTCATTGCATTGTCGTCATTCCAGCTTTCTTATGCGTGTGCCATGCCTTGGGGGCATGCTAAAGATTCCCTAGTGGTCAAAATTAATCCGGAGACACCGCCCCCCCCCCCCCCTACGGCATGCCTCATAATAAACTCGCGGTTTTGGATTGCAAAACGCCAGAATTCGTTGATTCATCCGAATCTCGCTATGCCGTCCTCATCACGTCATCATCATCACACAGTCATTGCCGTGTGGTCGGCATCCCGTTGTCATTTTAGCATTATTGTCGCCTCCGTAACGCTATCCGATTGTCATCACGCCATTGTAATCAGACCGCCTTCATCGTTTCATCGACGTAATTCTTCGACATTGTATTAAAATCATACTGTCGTCATTCAAGCGTGATTACGGCATCCTTATCATACCGTCATCGTCAGTCGCTATCCCGCCTCCTTTGTCAGACCATCGTAATGCCGTCCTGGTCATGCCATCATCTTGAGTGCAGCTACGTCATCGGACTCTCATCATGCCGCTGTTGTCATACAGGTTTCGTTATATAGTCATCGTCACGCCACTGTCATCGTACACTCATCGTGATCCCATTATCCTCATGCCATTGCCATGCCATCGTTGTCACTGCATCGTCGTGATACAGTCGTCTTCGCGCACTCGCCGCCCTACCGTTGTCCTCAGGTCATCGTCATCGCGCGGTCATTTCACCATTGCGATCGCTTCAACATCGCCATTCCAGTGCTGTCATAACGTCGTCTTCGTACCACCTTCGTAGACTTACCGAGGTCTTTCCTTGTTCGTCATTCTATTCTAATTATGCTGTGGTTTTTCAATCGTGATTATGGCGTCATTGTCTAGCCTTTGCAGTCACTGCGCCGTCGTCACCCAGAGGCCATCGTGCATCCGTTGTCATAGCGTCGTCATCACGTGAACTTGGTCACGTGACAGTCGTCATTCTCGCTTCTTCATCTGGTTGTTGTCATACGGTCATCGTCACACCATCGTCATCACGTGGTCGTCGTTATACCATAGGCACAATTTAAGAATAGACATCTCATTGTCGTCAAGCCGTCTTCCTTATACGCCTTTGTCGTTCGGTCGATAGATTCCTACTTTAAACGGATTTACAGACTTGAGAATTTAAGTGGCAATGCAGCGACAAATCTAAGCTTAAAATTTAGCACAGAGTAATTCGGAAGTGTACTATTTAATGAAGAGAGAAGTAATGGTGTGGCATCAATCCAACAGGAAGCCACACTCATTGTCAAGCATACATAACACATAAGCATACATAAGCGGCTGTATACATAACATAAATAAAGGCAAGGCCCACCCACACGCCCACCAAGATAATCTAAAGGTGAAAGGGAGGCCGAATGCAGAAATAATGAAACGGAGACAACTTGGGTCTACAATAAATGCGAGGTGGTGCGAGGAACTTCATAAAGTGTAATAGTACCAGCGCTAACACTCGCAAATGTAACTCTGTGCTATAAATCAGAAATCTTCTCGGGGTTGGAGATTAACCAGAGGGTCGCTGGCCGACAGGCTTTGGGGGCCCACGGTAAAACCACAAGTTAGGCACGCAAGATGAGCTGAGTTGGGTTTTATGTGAAGTCAGAGAAGCACAAAACAATATTAGTTTTGAAGAAAGGCTAAGGAATATGAAATGAAAAAAAATGGGCGGCTAAAACACACAAATATTTGTACCCCAAAAACGTGGAATCCGAATTGAGAAAGAGTTTAAGAAAGTTGGCCACCAAGTACAGGATAATTGAACATGTAAACAACTAGGAGTCATAAAAAAAGTAAGGGAAACAGAGACCGCCAAAGACCATGGATGTTTACAAAAACTGCAAGAAATCAGCTTCGAATATCTGTATGGTAAAGCAAAGGATAGTGCCTTGTTATTTGAGGCCTGAGCTGGCTGCCTGAGGTCAAAAACACACCGCAGCAAGTAAGCGCCATAGGATCGTAACATAACATAAGATCATAGGATCGTAACATAACGTAGGATCATAACATCGTAATGGATGCCAAGATATTTACTCACTGAGACCATTAGGGAGTGTCCAGCTTCCAGAAGCGTTGGGATACAAAGAAGATGGAAGGATCAACTGGTCAGCAGCCGAAATAAATATGAGACGATTAGAGTATTGGTGGAAGACAAGCAGGGACATGATTGATAGCACCACAGTCATTCCAACCGTAGGTATTGTATAGTGGTAGTAGCTTTAAGTACGAAAGTTAAGATCGATATCAGATAGAAAAAACGCTGGATAGCGATAGATGCAGTAAAACCTGGTGATATCAAGCAGGCTAGAAGACTAGTTCTCCCCACCCCGTTTCAAAGGAGATGTCAAATAGACATCGTCAGCGACATCATCATTATAATCCATCGTGCTTTCTACCCTAAGCTGTGCAGCGGGATATTACGGATTTGATATATATGGTGTGTGCGTGATTTTGACGACCTCATGTTCTTCAACGATGCTATCAAGTATTTTTCACATCGACGCTACCATAACACGGCAACCACAGCTGGACAGCCAACTATGAACAAATATAATGCATCGTTTGATCCTGAGCATAAAGGCCTAATTGCTCCTTAGAGAAATGACTCTGAAAAGCTCAGCTTTAGTGTTAGGGTTCGCTTCGCAGCCATGGCGGCCGAGTTGGAGGGGAATGAAAAGCAAAAACAGCCCTGTGCTGGCACTTTGGTTCATGATAAAGTATCATCAGTGGTGATGATGAAGGAAGAGATGTGTTGCTTGCTTTAGGCGGACTTAGTCTTGCAGAAGCTGGCAGCAATTTCTCGGTCTTAACGCCACCTATCAAATGCGATAGTATGAAACACTTCGCAGTTAAATGAAGTAATACCGAAGCGTCTCAAAACACCACACGTAGGTTTGGAAATCACGCTTCCAGTATTTGTACTCAATAGAATTATAGTTAACCATATCTAATGCGAAAGGTTTGGTCACTCTTGAAAATGATCAGGAACTGCCTTGAAAGATTTTGTAAGCGTGTCATTCCCGCGAATATTTTAGCGTTTTTAATTAACTTACGTGGCGTCTGTTGCTGAGCAGGCAAACGCGTTTATTCGCCATTGCTAAAACCGAGTGACAGCCCAAAACATCACGCAAGTGGGTTAAAAGTGTTCCACCGTGTAAAAAATACATCCGTCTAGACGCTTATGAACGTTTCAGTTTATAGTGCACTGCCTTTTGCTAAGTTCCAGCTTCGTGTAGCAGCAATACTACGGCTTCATTATCGCCATGTTTCTCGCAAAAGCGGTCTGGATAGAGTGTACGATAAATTTTTGGACAGTAGCCAAAGCGGCAGCCTCCGGCGTGAGGCGTTGCAGTTCATTGCGGCTCTGTTGTGGTTAATCCGTGTGGGGCCGGTAGCACGCGGGAACCGGCAGGGGACTCGTACGCGCTGCAATATTTCGGTTTTCACTGCCTAAAGAAGTGAAGAGGCTATTTACCTTTCATAGTGCAGCACGACGAGGTATTTACACAGTTTTCACGTATTTGTAAGCGCTATAAGGCAGCAATATAGAGAAGGAACTGTCAAACGGCGGTGTGCGCGGGAACGTTTTATTACAATAGCAATCATATGGGCATCCAGGCACATTTCTGCCGTCATTGTCGCCGTCACCACGATGGTTTGATTAAAATCACAATGTGATTACATCGTCGCCGCTCACCGTATGTTCTGTGTGCAAGTGCAAGCATGCGAGGGTGAGCCGACGATGGCGGTTGAATCTCGAGCGTGCAAAGAAGGAAAGCGGGGAGGAGGCACACCGTCCTACGTCGCGCGCAAGGCACCGGGAGGAGGGGAGGGACGGGACGTTCTACTCCGGTGGCAGCTGCGCATAACGCGGCCACGCTGACCCTTTCTTGAAAGCGATCTGCGATTGGAAACAGAGTGCGCCGAGTGCAGATATCATCGGGTGCACTGTGTTCTCGCCAATTCGCATTGAAGCGAGAGCCAGCACGAAGGTCAATTCGTTCGCTGCTGCTTCCGCGCTTTGTCTTTCCGGCCTTTTGACTGCGGGTGCACGCAGTCATCGAGTGAGATGCGTTCACGTTTGCTTGTGCGTGCGTGACACTATGCTTGTTAATTTAGTTAGTAAGCGAATGTTTGCAAGCCTCTACGGCAAATGAAACTGCTATCCTTACTTCGTATAGCTGTCTCCTAATTTGCTATCGGAATCGTGCAAGGTGCGCACTTGTTGGCAGAGTCTAAGTCGGCCCCCTCCCTCCCGCACAGCCTCCTCGCTTTCCTCCATATATGACGCACGAGATTTAGCCGCGATCGTCAGTTCTCCTTGCGCCCGCTAGCGAAATGCGCACTTCCTGCCGGAGCACTTCTGATACTCAATGCTAAGAAGATTTAACGTAAAAGGCAGGCGCTGTCGATGTTTTATTGCATGAAATTTATTTGTGGGCTGCAGATCTGAAAGTTCTGAGGAATAATTTTGTGTAGAATGTACGACCTGGTATGAGCAACTGTACTGATAGAATGACGGGGTAATATAACCCGCACATAGTTCATGTCATATAGCATACATATACCTAAATAGATACAGAGCGTCACGGCGACGCCGTTGGCGACGGCAATAATTCGCTTGTATTAGCATTCGAGCATTCAAAACCTACTTTCTCTGAAATCGTTTCCTGGTTTATTATTAAACTGTTAAACACCCAAGTGGCATGAGTCTTGTTGTTTGTGTACGCTTATGCGCGCGTGCACATGCATATGAGTGCGTGATTGAGTTGGCATGAGCGATTCAGTACGTACGCTCGTGCACTCATCCTGAACCTATCGTTATTGGTTTCTCGACATCGTTATGCCCACTCTCTTCAACATTACAGGGCTGCATGGCAAACTGTGATATCTCCCCTCTTCATCGCTCTCGAGCGCTCTTGTTCATTTGCGCATTTCCATTTTGGCTTACTTGCTCACCACTGTTATCCACAACGATATAGGGGACGCCGTCTGTGCTAGTGATTCGGTTCATAATAAAGAATCATCGGTGGTAAAGGAACACCTGGAGCGTTCGACAGGATGTTGACCGTAGTGCTCGGTCCACTGTGGGACAGAAAACATGAACAAAGTTATTAGGTACCAGATTTCCCGCATGACCTGAAAGAGTTAATAAACACATTCTGTTGCCCATTGATTCACATTGATTGATTCGCATTGACATTCACAGATTTCCATCGGGATATTTCGTCGTCCATAATGACGCTGGAGTAAGAGAGCACAATGCGTTGGGGGGCTAGTTGGTGCGAATCCATAATTACTTTGTTTAGTCTTGTGCTGGCGTCTTTCTTGTGTCCGTTGTCTTGCGCTAAACAAAGTAATTATGGAATTAGAGAGGCTTATTGATGTCGGGAACCTGAAATAAAATGTTTAGACGGTTCCACCGGGAAAGAAGCTCAATCATTTTTTAGAGAAGAAAACCAAGTTGTGACAAAATCAACGAGCGCTAAAACAAACAGCGGAAATAAAAGGTAGCCGACAAGGACTGCGTTTACGTTTATTGATCATTCATTGCGTCACTAACGCGCCAAATGGTCCACCAGCAAGTCCTTTCAAGTTTGTGTTGAAGTGTCGAAGTCAATAAATACTAAATAATATTGCACACCACATTTCACTAGGTACTAAACCACATTATTTGGCTTTTGGACGATAAACCACATAAGTTGCTTTGCATGCTCCTAGGAATCGGATGTCTATTCAACCTTCATTTCAAACAGGGCGTGCGTTAAGACATGAAATTCTGTGTCAAGTACCACGGCAGATGAAAGCGAAATGGGTCAGCTAAGCATCGGGAAATTGTTTCCTCCGGCTTATTGCAATCTGTTGCCTCTGTTCAGGTTTTTACGAAAAACGACGTTTCAGTGGGTGTCTCCACTACAGGAGCGCTAGACGCTCTGGCTTATTATGCAAGAAATTTTTGCCCCCCCCCCCCTCCCACAGTGGAACACACATTGTGCCATTTCCTTCTAGCGGCTGCCCATAAAAAAAAAAGAGATTATCAGTGCCGACACACATAAAGCTAGTAGGTATACAGTCAGTGACACAGATTGCGCGCACACTAAACGCGCTTCGATTATTTCCTCCGCTCCGCCAACTGTGGCACGTGTGTGCCTATTCCGCAAAGCCGATTCCTCGTAGCCTCCAAAAAAAAAAAGTGCCCACGTGCGGCGGTCGCAGGAGCTGCGGCAGTGCAATGCGCGTGTCATTCTCGTGCGACCGCCGCGTCGCGTCCTTATCGGGTGTCCGACTGCGCCCGCGGCGGCCGTCTAGATTGCGCACGCGCGCGCGCGCGTGTATCAATTAGCCGGTAAATTGACAGCGCTCGCAGAGACGGTCGGATATTCTTGGCCGCCGCGTCTCGAAAATCAATTAGGCAACCTTGGGCACGAACGCGCACGCGCGCGCTCTATGGCTGCGTAGATCGCGTAGCGCGGGCTCTCCTCTCCGGCGAGGCTCTCTCGATGACGGTTGGCGTGCGCAGGCCCCGGGCCTTTTTTGTTTTGGTTTGTTTTTTGCTTCCTCGTTCGCCGATGGACGTAAGCCGTGCCCGCATGGCAGCGGGCTGCTTGGTGCCCACCAGGCGAGAGATGAACGCGCGCGCACTTTTCCGTACCTCGTGGTGCCTGCCCTTCCAACTACACTTTCCTCTTTCCACTTCTCCTTCGAGCAGCAAGATCCAAGGCAAGGAATAATACCTGGACGGCACCAATAGCTGTGTATGGAACTGACATGTGTCGCTCATAAACTCGGCACTTTGCTATCGCGGCGGTCATTCGGGCTGTAAATGCCCACGGTGCTTGGCGAGGTTTCTCCTTATTGTTCAAGTTATGGCTGTGGGCTTATTGCGACCGTGAATTATCACGTCCTCGTTATTTTCGAAAATACTAAAAGTACCTTGGTCTTATTTATAGTTGTTTCGCAAGAAAATGAACAACCTAATGACTGTCGCTATGTAGTTGTTGCAGCTCAGTTTTTATCGAGTTACGGTCAGCTTATAGATATGAAATATCCACAAACACAAAAGGCAACCCTTCTCCCGTCGTATCATCGTCTGAATGGTTGCGAGAACAAGTAAGAGTCCAAAAAGGTGGCCTACGGAAGCTCCAAGACTAACGCGGTAAACACATGAGCTTCCTGAATCTGCAAATCTAACTCAACAGCCCCCTCCCTCCCCCCCCCTCGCCCGTCTAGGCCCCCAAAAGTCTACAACGCAGTTGAAAACAAAGAGGCATGAACGTAAACGTTTCAAGAAGATTGAACACGTAACTGTCAGAAAGCACAGTACACATGAGGCAATGTTAATAATCATGGAAATAATTACTTTATTGTTAAATCTTCAACTGGAATACCTACCGGAAACCTTGCAGCGTAACATGTGAAGACAGCTTCAAAAATTAACACAGGATAACTATTTATTCAATGTGATCATACTTAAACAATAAAGAACAACGAAAACAACAAAAAACACGAAAAGAAAGGCGATATGTGTAGTAATCCTAATGTAGCCATCTGTGCCGTCACCATGGCACAAAGTCTACCATAATTGGGATAGAGCGATGAATGGGCTTTCTTTTTTTCCTCTCTACCCTGTTTAAGCGCCTTTCACGCACCTTGCGCCGTATTATGCCATTGCTTGTGAGCAACTACAGGGATTAGACTAATCCAACACTGCTGACGTTGTAGTAGTGCTCTAGCACCCGAGCTTACATGTGTCGTAGACCTCTGACAACGTCAACCAAGCCATTTCCAGTCATTTAGGCATGCATCGCAGACATTGTGAGTGCGTGCCATGTTTCAACAATACAGTTGCACTTAGCTGCTTCTTTTACAATGATCACTGCAGCGCATATATCTTCACTGAATGACGCATGTGTAAGCATGGCCTCCCTGAAGCTTACCGAAAAGGAATATCTATTGATTGGCCTTCATGACTGGCGGGAAAAAAAATCAATTCGTCCTTAACGGTGACCACGTGCCTGTTATTGTCGCATCTTTTTTTTCTTTGTTTATTTTCGGGTGTACGGTCTATTGCACACATTTTCTGCCCTTCCTGAAATAACAGTTCTTCAATTTGAGCCCGCCGTGTGGGTCACCCGCTCGTCTTCTTCGCCTGTTCGCGCTATTAAACGTTCACGATGGTCCACAATCAACTAGCCCACAAACAAGCCAAAACAATGGTTGTCGCACAGAATGCGTCAGTTTATGAGCTAACGTTATGGAGGAGTTCACTTGTGCACAATAGTTTGCACTCGTCGGTTATACAATCTCCGGCTTAGGCCGCCTACGAATTTGTTGTCTTGATTTAGGTAAGGCAGTTATTTATTTGTCCAATAGTTACCATGTTCGGATTCTCCTAAAAGAATGTGAGGTGTGGTAGTATTACACTTAGCACCTCTCTCTGTCGTACTGCAGTATCACAGTTGGCAAACACTACTCACTACTAGGGGCATGCGGTGACGTGTTGTCTTTGTTTCAGTATTGTCAACGTCATCGTGCACCCGAGACGATAAGCTTTCATTCGTTTCTCATTTGCAATACTTCTCGGGGGACCTTGCATCCAGTTGCTCGGGACATTTATATATGTAACACACATTACTTAAGGAAACGAAACCTTCATATTTCTCGTTGTTTCAAAAGTGGAAGTATTCGTCATTTGATTCTGTGTTCAACTGTCTGTCTACTCAAACGACATTAGTATTCTGTTCCATTAGAAAACTTTCCTATTCCAGCGCCGTCCTATTTTTTAGTTTCTGGCACCTTTCTCCTAAGGATCACGTGGGTATGGTGCGCTGGCTCCCACGCCTTTCGGTTCTCAGTCGTCATGGCTGTAGCTTGGCCTGCGCAGGAAATTATCTGCGGTTAGCGCCTGTATGAGCGGGGAGGGAACGTGCGCGCATCGTGACGTTGGTGGACCTCATTCTGGGCTGGGACTATGGACGCCGGCGGAAAAACAGCCGTGCTTAGTGCAATTATATATGGCATTTGCCGCACTAAATCGCGTCACTGCCGCAAACACGTATTACAGCTCGGCCACCGGCAATCGATTATCTGCAGCAGGCTGCACGACCACGTGCTTATCCTGTCCATTTGGCGATCATGACTTCTGTCCGCATTATTCGGCCCGAGGAAGCGACGAGGTCCGTTTGGCGCCTCTCAAACGTCCTCATGACAATTATTTCTTCTCGCCGAGGCTTTCATTTTGCCCATGTTCTCGGCGATACGTTACCGTCATTGCGTAATAAGCTAGAGTGTGCGAAACGAAAAAAGCTCAGCATCAGTTCTGACAGCAGCGCACCATGACAAATATAATGTGCTGGTTATATGATGAAATCCGCTTACTTGTGGACCCGCCTCCTCTCCCCTTGCACTCCAACGAATGAATTTTTTTTTTCAAGCGCGCTAGCTGTTGTTGCGACGATTTTCATTAGCAAGATAATATTTTTTTATAACAGAGAGATGAAGACGACGTAGAGGTATTGGATGAAACCGTAATTGGGCTGGCTTCTGAGACAGCAATTGAAGTGGGAGGTAAGGCACCAAAATAAGCTCTCCCAAGTAACAAAGGACCTAATAAAGAAACTACAAAGAATGAAAGTCCAACTGAAGAGATAAGATAGAATTCTTGGAACTGTCAAAACTAATCAACAAGGAGAAATTAAGAAATATTCGAAATTATAACATTAGAAAGACTGAGGAAGCAGTAAAGAATGCGCACAGCCTGAAATCAGTGAGAACGAGACTTGGTATCAGACAAACTTAGATGTATGAACTGAAAGATAAGCATGGTAATATGATCAGCAATCTTGAAGATATAGTAAAAACAGCGGAAGAAGTCTATACGGACCTGTGGAGTACCCAAAGCAGCCACGATAACTCCATTCGAAGTAGTAATGAACAGGTTGTACAGACTCCTTTTATAACTAGCGATGAGGCAAGAAGGGCCTTGCAAGACATGAAAAGGGGAAAAGCGGCAGGAGAAGGTGGAATAACAGTTTATTTAACCAAAGATAGAGGGAACATTATGACTGAAAACTGGTGACTCTCCATACGAAGTGTCTAGACTTCAATGGTCCCAGAAAACTGGATGAACGCAAACATAATACTACTCCATGAAAAGGCAGGCGTTAAATAATTCAATAATTATAGGCCAATTAGCTTACTCGCAGTATTATGTAAAATGTTCACCAAGATAATTTGCAATATAATAATGGCAACACTGGACTTTAGTCAACCAAGAGAACAGGCTGGCTTCAGGAAAGGATACTCTACAATGGATAACATTTATGTCATTAATCAGGTAGACGGGAAATCCGCAGAGTACGATCAGCCTCTTTATATGGCTTTCATAGATCATAGATAATAGACCAGCAGTCATGACGGCATTAGGTAATCAAGGAGTACAGGCCGCTTGCGTAAACATCTTGGAAAATGCCTACAGAGATTTCACAGCTACCTTAATTCTACACATGAAAAGTGGGCAGATACCTATAAATAAAGGGCTCAGACAAGGAGACACAATCTCTCCAATGCTATTCACTGACTGCATGGAAGAGGTATTCAATCTATTAAACTGGGAAGGCTTAGGAGTAAGGATCGACGGGAATATCTCAGCAACCTTCGGTTTGCAGATAACACTGTCCTGTTCATCAACACTGGAGACGATTTACAACAAATGGTTGAGGACCTTACTAGAAAGAGTGTAAGAGTTGGGGTGAAGATTAATATGAAGAGGACATAGATAATCATGAAGAGCCGGGCAAGACAACAAGAGTTCGGGATCGCCAGTCAGCCTCTGGAGTCTGTGAAAGAGTAGGCTTACCTAGGTCAATTACTCACAGCGGATTCTGCTCGTGAGAAGCCAATTCACAGAAGAATAAAAATGGGTTGGAACGCTTACGGTACACATTGTCAGCGCCTGACTGGAAGCATACCATTATCATTGAAAAGGAAGGTGTAAAATCAGTGCATTTTACCGGAGCTGACATATGGGGCAGGAACTTGGAGACTGACAAAGAAGCTTGACAACAAGTTAAGGACCGCGCAAAGAGCGATGAAGCGTAACGTTAAGAGGCAGAACGAGAGCGGTTTGGATCAGAAAGCAAACGGGTATACCCGATATTCTAATTGACATCAAGAGAAAACAATCGAGCGGCGCAGGTTATGTAATGTGCAGGTTAGATAACCGGTGGACCATTAGGGTTACAGAATGGGTGCCAAGAAAACGGAAGCGCAGTGGGACACGGCAGAAGACTACGTGGGGCGATGAAATTAGCAAATTCACGGGTGCTTGTTGGAATCGGCTGGCACGGGACAGGGGTAATTGAAGATCGCAGGGAGAGGCCTTCGTCGTATAGTTGATATAAAATAGGTCTATTATGATGATGATGATGATTTTTTTCAGAGATCAGGTGATATAATTGGTCAAATGATTTCTCTCGATATTTCTTCTCACCACAGTGTACACTGTAAACGAAAATAAACCCAGCTGAGAGTTTTTAAGAGGTGATGTGCCCTAAAACCTCCCCTCCTCAAATATTTACTCCGATGTATGGGAGCAAAACAGCGCCATTCCCTCGTTTCACTCCGCTGGCTAGCTGCCGGAGTATTAAGGCGACATGACGCGATTTTACTCCGCTTAAAAATTTTGTTCTCCCGTGAAACTCCGACAGGGAGTTTTGAAAAACTCCCCTCCGCCGGTACAGGTTAGTCACGTGGCGCTTCCCATGAGGCTGTGCGCCTCGCCAGCGACCGGGCGCGTTCGGCGGAGCGGGCAGTGCTCATGGCTGACGGTTTGTTTACGTCTGTGAAGTGTCGTTCCGTGACAGCGTTTCGTCAATTTGTTTCCCGTATCTCCTTCCAGAAAGTGTTATAGGCATGCCTGAAGCTCACTGTATCTCAGCTTCAAGTACATTAGCTGTGATCACTTTGCTGACAACGATGATTGCAAGAACCACGTTTTCAAGTGCGGAAAAAGGCTTAGGTATACCTCGAAGCTGCTCACTGGCTCGTGATGTCGGCTCACGTTCTGGCTGTGTTTCCGTGCTGCGTCACCCTGTCTTGTGTTCTTCAGTACGTGAAATGCCACTTCTATGTCCTTTTGAGTACATGCTGACAACGTCCGGTGTAATGTTTGTAAGGACCGCGTAGCAATGGCAACAGCAGCCACTGTTCGAGCGACGACATCCGTGCTAGTCGCGCATGAATGGCGTAACCCAAGTTCGTTGCGGTGCTGTGTTGCCAGTGAGAAAGACCGGAGTGCAAGCAACTGTTTTTATTTATCTGTGAACGGATATCCTCGCCCGAAGAAAAACGGTAGGACATAAGTATATATGTGTGCTTAAAATAAAGCTTCTTATTGAGCGATGTGAATCGAATTGTTATCGCGCATATATGTTTTGGTCACGTCGTTGCTTCCGATATTGCATTAACATTACGCTCTATCCGAGACACTGATTTAGACGCATGCCTGCTGGCTACGAGTTTAGGGGTTCACTCGACAGATCAGCGATGTAGCTCCTTTTCGCAACCGAGACAGATTGTTTGTACTCAGAGCAAGTAGTGCGGTGTATAAAATGTATGTCTGCGCATTTTTCGGTGTTACGTCGGCTGCTGCGGGACATGCTCACACGTAATAATTTCTTGCTACGCTACCACTATATCGAAAAAATGTAATTTTGCTATGCAGCACATGCACTTACATTTTTCTAGCTTACTGTAACTAACGCACTACTTTTTGGCCGCGAACGCCGGCAGTGTGCGAAGTCGCTTCAGCACTCACAGAGTGGCATAGTTTTGAAAAATAACGCCATTAACTTTTTTTATCTCACTATTTTGAATTAACAGTTTTGTGTTGATTAAGGTATTCTGTTAGTTTCAAAGAGGCAGATCTTGTATGAACGAGCATGTGAGTCGTAATTCTGAAAACAGCACAGCTGCTCCCTTGGCGGTTTCGAGGCACACAGTATCGTGGCTATATATACTGGCACCGTTGCATCTTGAGTATCGCGTGTACGTGGGATGTCTTTCAAATTTCTGCATTGGGCGTTTCTGGAATGTTTATGTATGTCATGATATATGTGCTTTCATTGACTTGTTTCATCGAATTTGACGCGGTCTCGTGTGCATATTTCGAAATTTGACCAGCAGCCTCTGCATGTAAACATGTTCGCGCAAACTGACGCGATGCCTCTTTTTGTACTCCCGTTGCACCTCGAAAAAACTCCGTGAATTGCAAAGCAAAAAATAAAAAAAGACAGAAAAAAACCTCCCATATTTCCACGCAAAAATTCCGCTCGTGCGGAGTAAAAATTCTACTCCGATCATACGGAGCATAATAAACTCCGAACCGGGGGGTCGCTAGAGGACAAGCAGTATACTCCCACCTCGGAGTTATTTCCGTTTACAGTGTAGTGAGGGCATTAGTAGGAATTTATTTTCTCATTGAAGCAACTAGAGTGCTGAAATCGACCGAGGACTAACACGCAAAAGGACAGACACAAGCGCTGACAAACCCACTAACGATTGTGTCAGTTCCTCGTCATTCGTTATTCATCGGTTTCAGCGCTGTACTAACTTCATTAAGAATTACGAACTTGCGCGTTCTTGCAGTCCGTTTATTTGCTGATTTAAAATTAACCGAGTTTTATGCAGGAGCTAATTGTAACATTTTAGGCACGCTCATATGTCAAGTCTGTTAAGGAAAGAAGTTAGTGATGGCCACGAAGAGACATGGTGCCTCTTATGTTTACCGAAGATGTATGGCAAACAGCTGGCTCCCGCTGGCATGCTGCCAAATACCGTACGCGATATTATTAATTATGCCTCTCTTAGAAACAGGGGCTTTTTCCGGGATACAAGAAATTGCTCAAAGAGGATTTCGAAAGCTGAGTTGGTTACTGCTAGATTGCGCTTTATTTTCTGATCAAGTGGCAGGTCTGTTTCACTAGGCGTATTCGCAGATCACTACACTTGTCTATACTACAGCGCTGTCCCCGTTGTTTGTAAACGCGTGCTGCGTAGTAGTGCCCGAACACGTGGCTTCTCAGAAGTAGGCAGTTACTTTCGAGATGCGCATCGCATCGGAAATACGCGTCCTTTTCTCCGGCGCCGCAGGCAGGTTTTTAGCGAATCCTCGGAGCATAAGGATGCCCTTCATTTTAACGACCCTGTGTGCGACTGCTCTGACGTACGCTGAACCAAGACCGTTCCAAGACATATGCAAAAGGATGCGTGTGGGGAGAAGTTAGAGTGTGAAGTCAACATGAAAGGGGGGCAGAGGGGGAGGGTGTAAACTGCTCTGCCTCTGAGACCATAGTCGTTGCGCATGTGATTATCGAACCAATGTACGGGTTCGGCACGCTAGTCAAGGATAAACAAAGTGTCTATACTTGATAGAACAGTATTAAGGAAATGATAAAAGCAGGTCAGTAGCAATAAAAAGGGCCACTAAATTAGATGTGCTATGACGCCAGGTACCACAGCCTGGTACTTACAGGAAACGTTAGGAATTACTTTGAACTGACCACAACCGCAGAAAGTCAACCTATGCGTCAAGTTTTCAGAAGCGTAGCTCGTTTATTTGAGAAATTTCATCCTAGTAGGATTTCGGAAAAAGACCGCCGAATTAACTTCGGCAAGAAATTCTTCGGACAGCGAAGACATCGAAAAGAAACGAAAATAAACTTTCATTAGGAGCGCGCATTTGTGTTTCCTCTACTAATCGTTGTCCCGTGTTCTTTCGCGCCATCTGCAGCTATGCATTGGATTTGAAACACTGAATGCGTCGTCAAACGCCCGCAACGATTGTGCACGGCTTGCCTACAGCTTCTGCAGATGCATTCGAGCGGAATCGAGATTTCGTAATTAGCTGCGAGAGTGCAGCAGTGTTGCCTGCCCTCCTGATGTATAGGACAATACGGCAACGGGTTCTCTACTGTTCAACATCCATTCCATGGGAAATCTGAGAATATATGTAGACTCCGCACGTGGTGACGTTAATTTGTCTTCTTAGCACTGTGCTGCCATGTGTAGTGCGATTTCCTGCTCGCTTCTACAATTTCTACGGCGGCCACTTTTCGAAAACGCCTGATGCGAATGCGAGTCCTGGTTGCAGAATTCAGAAAAGGACTCGGGTGACCGTTCGTTGGACCTAAGCCATCATCGTTCTTGCTTCGTGTGCTGCTAGCTTTTGCGCAATAATAACGCGTGGTTTCTTACTAACTTTTCTGGAATCCAGAGTCATCTCGTCCGAAATTAGGGCAGTGTTTGAGCGCGCTAAAGGGCTTGTAAGGAACTTTCTGTCTTTCATAAAATGTGGACCCTGAACTTGAGCTTTCGCCTGTGAGCTGAGTGAGGGCACGTCCACGTTACAGTAGTAATATTAGGCATCCTTTAGTGGCTATTCGTCCCCTACGAGGAACCACTATCACGTAGCCCACCGTATCAAACGATATCCGCAGTATCTGTTACCTTCACTAAGAATAATAAGCGCAATCTGTGCGACAAGCCAAGCGGCACATTTTCAACATGCGCCTTACAGTTTGATGTAAGCCCCATTCGAATGCATTATCCACACTTTTTACACCTTCAAAGCATAACTATTATGAGTAAAAGGTCAACAATGCGGAAATATTAGAAGAGGAAAATGGCAGTTTCTAAATAAATTGTTGAACAATATTGATTGACATGATAAGATTATAAAACTAACTATGAGTGAGTCGCTCATAACATGACCGAATGTGATTGCTAATGCCTTCAGTGGTTAATTTTTGGCTTATACTACCATCATTCACAGTCTTGATCTTGTTCCTTAGTTCACCCATCTACTCAATGTTTCTATCTTAATCCGAAAATCCTGACCTAACCCTGAAGAAGTAGAATGCGTCATCTCAGGTTTAAAAGCAGGTCGCCCTGCCCGAAATAGGATGTCCACGCAGCACATAAAATTAACTGGCGCGACAGTCTCATCCATTTTGAGCAACATACATAACCTAACTTTCAAATCTGGTATTTTGTGACAATCTCAATGAAGAACGATGGAAATGCTTCCGTTGGCCATCATGGTCCCATTTTCGCGCTTTCTTTCCTTGACGAAGTTCTTACATAAATTGCTAGAAAAAAGGCTACGCAAGCACTACGTGAAATTTGCCATACCAAACTTTATCAGTTGCGATTACGCTGAGGGGTGTCTACAGACGCTGTCATCACATGTTTCACAGATAAGAGTAAGCTTTACATTGATCATAGTGGCCATGCATGTTGTGTATATATAATTTATCTAGGGCCCTTCATTCCGTAGATCAAGATATTCTTCTTTCTTAAGCTTGAGCATTTTGGTATTGTTGGGCCAGCGCTATAATTGCTACAAAGCTTCTTGCCCAATAAAGAGCAGCTTGTTGCTGAGTGTTCTTCTATACACTCATATAATAATCAAGACGTTGCCCAAGGATTTCACGGACTTATTGCTGTACTTACTCTAAATGGATTTTGTAGGCAGACGACTATCTTTCCTGGCAGCTGTGATCTCGATGTTCAATTTTCTCATTTACGAGCAGATTTGAATTTTCTTGTGCAGTGATGTGCTGTAAGCAGGGCTATCAATTAACCCTTTAGAGTCATCGTTCATGGTTTTCCATTCACCAAACATGAAAGATATGTGTCCGTGTCTTTTTATGGACGACCAGCCCGTTTCTTTATCTAATCGTGTCAATTTTCTCTGACTCGTTGTTGACACTCAATTTAAATTTCATAAGCACAATTCTTCAGTCGGCATTACATTATTGTTGGCAAACATTCCCTCCTTAAAGCCAGTGCAATTCCACCTTCATGTACTGACAACATTACATTACGCCTTAATAAACAGCTATATTAACTACTGCAACCCATCATGGTGGCAAGCATACTTCGTTAGTTATTTACATATATATATTGCCAATCGTTTGCTGGTTTGTAACATGGAATGATTCAATAATACTTCAGAAACAAGCCACTCACATAATTATAATTTCGCTCCACCGTTGTTGCCTTTTTTCCGCAATTTCGCTCGATCCTAATATCTTGCCTTGTGCGGCCTTTATTTTACTGTGACAGCCGTTAAGTGCTCGAGATTGGATTTGCCCTTGTCCATCCATCCCATTCGCCCAACCATTCTGATGCACTGAGGGTGACCACTGCCGTCATCGACGGCGAACGGCAAAGTCTTTTTGTCGTCGTCAGGCCACTTCATCATCGCCAGCTTCGGCACCGCCACAGCATGAAGAAAACTCCACGACCGCTTCCGCTCAGACTTGGATCGATGCCAGTCAAGCAATGTGTATTTGGGTGTCGAGGACGCTAACCAATGAGCTATCGCACAACATCTGTGTTGGGCAATAAGCACAACGCTTCGCAATCCGCGCAGACTCTGGGAGCTGTGGCGCGTGCGCATGTATTTCGCAGGCTAGAACGAGCAATAGTGCAGCGCAAGAGGATCAGATTACGTGTATCGCATATAAATGATTCTTTACGTGTGGCGGTACGTTCCTGCGCAATTATTTCTCGTCATGCTCGTGAAAATCGCGTCAGCGGAGCTAAGGAGGCATACCTGATAACGATAATGATAACCCTCAAACATGACACGTACCGAATGTGAAAAATTGGCGAGTTGGAATGGAAGCACGGCTAAATACAGAGCGCGAATCATATAAGGACACAGGCTAAGGCACAAGAAAAGACGTGTCCTGTCTTTTGTTGTGCCTTCGCCTGTGTCCTAGTAGTTCGCGCTCTGAATTTGGCCACGTACCCACAATAGAGACTTGAAGAAAAAACAGTGCTACAGAGACGTAAACGAACATGTACGACGGACAGGCGCTAACCTCTAACTAAAGTTTACTGGAAGAAACAGGGTTTATATAGAGTGAAACACGATTAGTACCAGCGTGACATCAAGACCTCTCTATCGAATCAGAAAAGCAATCTCTTTTTTGGCAAGTGCCATTGACGCGCAGCTAATGCACATGCGCTCGGTCCTTCCAACATAACCGTATATAAACCCTGGAAAAACACGGGGAAGGCGGGAGATGGAAATTCGAGACGATGAGCAGTATGAGTACTAAGTGAAAGCAGGAGCCGACGTTTCGACAAGTGGACTTGTCTTCTTCAAGGCGACATATGCTTTCACCTCGTTCACGTTTTGCTCATCCTACATGAACCCTGTTTCTTCAAATCAAATTTAATTGAAAGTTAGCCCCTGTCCGTCGTACATGTTCTCCTTTTAGTCTGCGTCATTGCAGCGCTTTTTTCTTCAGGTATGTTAAACCAACTCGCCCACATCAAGCTTCTGCTGCCGCAATGTAGAGGATGCGCCGAGTAACGTTGTTTGTGGAAAACAAGTTCGAAAGGATCGACCACGTCAATGCCAGTTGCGGGGACGCAGCTAGGACGCAGCTGCGACTCAACGACAATGCCACATTGTTTACGCACAGCTCATAGGCTGAGCTGTGCGTGCTATAGTGCCCTTTATAGCAGTGCTGTAAACTCGCCCAAAGAATGAAATCGCTCCAATATCGCACGTGGCTCTACGTCATTTCGCTTGTGGCATCAGTTGTAGTAGAAGTTCTGGCCTCAGAGTTGAATAATCCCCAGGCGCGGCCTTCAACATGATTCATCAAGTCTGTAAAGCATGAATATTTTAACACAGCAACTACCTCATCACCAGCCACCTAAACATTCATTTATAAAAAAATGAAACAATAAAATGGTGCAACGAGCCTTCAGATTTGAAGGTAATCCGAATCGCCACACTGCAGTCACGTGGGGCAGGTATGTGCTTCGATGTATAACGATAGAAAAGAAGAATAGTTTTCTTTTTTTGCACAAAACTAGCGAAAATAAACAAGAGGCAGCTAGAAAAGTGCAAACAAATATATTTCAACAATAAGATGTAGAACCGCCTCGACCAAAAAAATATAGCCGTAGCCTTTGACGAAACAACTGGAAATAAAGTCTTCCTTGAAGGTATCCAAAATGACTAAATAAGTACAGTTCCATTACGCAGCGGGAGTGTGATAGTGTCAAAGTCTTTCCATGTGCGTAGTTCGAATTCAACATAAATTATTACTATGTTATGCAAAGAGGAAGGCGCGTACGTCACAAAGAAAAAAATACAATTTATTTATCTAATCCAAACTTTTCCTTCTGTACTATCACAGAATGATCTAGCTTTTAAATATTACAATAATATTTTTAGATACTTACTTCGAACTAATTAAGTTGTTTTTTTATGACCACGCCCCTTCTCTACCAAACTTCCTTATAACCGCTGGGTTCTTGTTTAAGTCGACGTAGTGGGTGAGAGCAATTATTTGGGGAAAAAGCAGGCAAGCGAAAATGAAATGGTGGTCGTCACTGTAACAGAACACTGCTGTTACAGTAAAGGAGTTCAAAGCCGAATGAATTGCTGAAATCTGGCGTCTTTATTTTTTATAGTATGACATTATGTTCTTTAACATTTGTAACCATTTCGTAACGTTTGACATTTCCCCACAAAATTAGCTCTCTCAAACAAATTCTAATCGCTTCAACTTGCTCTTACCTAGTATCCGCCCTAATTATGGTAGATGCAAATAGGATATTTTAAATAAATATCATTTTATAATAATTTAATTACGCATATGAAATGTGTGCCTTTCATGCATGTCTTAAAGATATAGGAAAGATATTCTTTGTTCGCGATTATTCACGTGTACCTGTGAACATTTCTTTGTGTTATCTGATTAAATAATTATGTTTCATGCAGTCGCATGTGCATTTTTTTGCAACGTAACCTTTGTTTCCTTTTCTTTGCCTAATTAGTGTGCATTTTGGTCATTTTACTTTCGTACAAGGTGACTAATCCTTGAAACCTCATTATCTATATACATAACTCCATAATATTTTAATTATGTCCCATATATTTGAATTTTAAATTTCAATATGAATTTATATATTGAATCTTCCGTAACCGTCTATACATACTTTAAGCAATAGGTAAGCATTAGGAATAATATGAACCGAATACAGCTGTTTTTTTATATGCTTGGTTCATTGCCTTCGTCATACTTGGTTCATTGCTGTTGCAATGATGAAGCATTGGTTTCAGAAATAGTGCTGTCTTTTTCTCCGAATGGCTTCTAGTAAGCTACTAATTATGTACAGTGTTTCCGAGTGGGCTATTTGCATTTTAGTGTGGAGAAAGTGTTCCTCTAGTAGCGCAGTACATATTTCAATCTACCAATGCAGACAACTCGGTTAGGTAAACCAAATTCTCGAGGTTAATAAGTGCGTAAGTGGCCCTAACTACCTATATTTGGCGAAGGACCAATTCGAGTTCACTCAAGCAAATAAATGTAAGCTAAACTGGAAGGTTATAATCGAAGGATTATGGAGTCTTGCCTTCAAATTGCTTTTCTCAGCGTGTGCAGAAAGCCGACGGAAGGAGCATATGCCTCCTCCTTGGCATGCTTGTTGGAAGCGAGACAAAATGGGAGGGCAAGCGGCGCTTCGAATAGATCAGTCAGCCGGTTTGTTTACACCACTTACAGGCTGGCCGAAGGCTACAGGGCAGACTTCTGCTCACGCATAAGTATGTCACCGCTATGCGGACTTGTACGCAATGAATTAGATTCAATTAATTACCTGTAATCAGCTAAGTTTCTCGTAATTTTGTAATTTAACATTTGCTTTTTAACTCGGTACTGCTGAGTATAATTCAGTAACTTTTGAGCACTTCAATTTGGCCGGAACTACGAAGTCCGAAGATTTGGAAACACGTGCTTGAGTTACCTCCTACGCATAGTAAGCGCCTTTCAGGTACACCTCTATACCTGGAACCAGGAAGGCTGGAAGTTTAGCACAATTCTGTTGGAGTGTAGTCGTATCTGTGCGCTTTTCTCTTGTGATCAATTTCTTGAGAATAAATTATTCATCGCTTAGGGAAGGCTACGACTTCTCGGAAGTAGACAGAATTTTGTGGCAGCTAAACGCATATTTCTATGAGTTTGATATTACCTGACTCATGAACGTCTATTTCTGTGATTGTAACAAATGAACAATTGGGCGAGTTCACAAAGCTTTTTGTTCATAAGTGTTGTTTTTTATTGGGTGATCGCCTTCGCTAATAACATGTCCTACATCACTAATGGCTGGTACGAACGCTTTAACCCTAAGAACGCTTTGTGAATATGAACCAGTGTTTCTAAGGATGAATATTGTGCAGCTTTACAAATTATATTCATTGCAGATTTGGCCACCTTTTCAAAGAACGTGAGCGTTTGCTGGCGTCCGTTACAATTAGTCATTTAGGTGTAAGTGGCTAGCGAGCGAAGGGCGCAGACAGGAGATCCACCAGGTGTCGGCCGACAAATGGAAACGGCAGTTCTGTGGCTCGATAGCGATGGTCACTTTGGGTGTTGTTGCCAGGAAATTGCCTGGTATGATTTTTCACTTTTTCACAGGCCCTGTCGACGAGCGCTTTCCCCAAGCCACAGCGACCATGAAGCTCAGCGCTTCATCCAGAACCCAGGCCCGCGCATCGTGGCACCGAGTGGCCACCGCCCCATGAGCAAGCTGTTCCTACGGTATTACGCAGCCCGTCTCCCAAGCGCGCTCTTCAACGAGTTCTCATTGTAGCAGTCACACGTCTTCACACGAAAACGAGGGGTGGTCACTGAATAAAATTCCGAACGTCAACTCTTGTCCACAAAAATAATGCGTAAAGGGCTGCATAGGACGCATTGTAAATGCTTCGCCAGCTTGCTTTGTTTACTCCATTTGTGCAGCGTTAATAAATGTACGGACGAAAATCACGATAAAGTAATCGACTACATTTTAGTCATAACTGATACGCTTGTAAGGGGTTTTTGGGTGTGATCTACGATTACTGCTACATAGCTATTTCTATCTGGGTATTCAGCCGCGTCTACGAAGGTTGCTCTGTCGTCTGACCCAAAGCTTCGGATACCAAACATTCCGAGACCGCAGAGGAGGTAGCCATTGCACTAGCATTGGTCTCCACGAATGCTCAGTACATCATTAGCGATTCTCAAGCGGCCATTAGAAATTATGCAAAAGGTAGGATCTCTCCTGAGGCATGACATATCATCAGAGTTAATGAAGCAAAGTTCTCCAATGCAGAGAAGAACGGCAGGCAATTGATCTGGTTCCCAGCGCATACGACTCCAGACATTCCCGCAGTCAACCTCAACGAGGTAGCACACCACGAAGCTCGAGGTCTTACTCGCCGAGCTGAGCAAAGAGTGACTTCCATCGGTCAGGAGAACGCGGAGGATAAAATCTGGAGAGAAAAAGATATATTAACAAAATTTAGTGATATTACCAAATTCTATCAAAATCGGAGGCGAGTGTTACCACCGCCTCACACTGAACTGAACAGAGCTGAGTCCGTTACTTGGAGGCGACTACAAACAGAAACTTATACGAGTCCCGTGCAACTAAAAACTTTCTACCCCGATATATACGAGAGCGATATGTGCAAGCTATGCAAGTCTGTTAGAGCCACCCTTTAACACGTTGTGGGGATGTGAAATATACCAAAATAAAATGGCAGTCTCCCCCAAAAATCTACGGGCGCAGTGGTCGGCCGTGCTGCTCAGCTCAGAACTCCAAGACCAACTTTGTGCCGTCCAGCGAGCCAAGGAAGCCGCACGGGAGCAGCAGCTCCCAGTGGCCATCTAGGCGGCCCCATGCCCGGGCCTCCCAATCGCCGGATTCCAAATAAAGTTATCACATCATCATCACACATTTTAGTCATCGCTCAATTTATTTTGTGGTGCACTAACTGGTAATTGCAATTGGAACTGTAATCGATTATTTTTTCCTATAAAATGCCCAAGTCGGCCGCTTCTGACGCGCATATGTACTCTTCTTGTCAAAAGAGAAACACTCTTGCCTGTTTTTAGCCAGAGGGTCTATCGCGTTTATAAAGCTCGCTGGTATTTGCTGGTAACTGGGGTCACGTCATGCTCGTTTACACATTTCAGCTTTAAGAGGAAGCTTGAGCTCGGGTGCTGCTATCTAAATACATGTAAAAGGAGAATTCGTTTTTCTCGGCAACCACTGCACCGAATTCGACGAGCTTTGTTGCATTTGAAAGGAAAACGTAACATCTAGTGACTGTTTGTTTCGATTTTTTTATTTAAGTCGGAATTTTTTATGAAAAAGTGACAAAAATTGATAATTTTCAGGAAACGAAACTTTCAAGTTTACAACCCTCTAACTAAGCATTGAAAAATGATGCCACAATGCTGTGAATTGCATCTAATGGTACATCTAAAACGGAGAAAATTGTTACAGAGGAATGGTAAAAAATTTATTAATATGGAAATGTAGCTTTTTCAGAACCCTAGTAAGAAACTCACGTAAGATAAAAATTTACATGCTGAATTCGCCCGCTTTCCACGGTCTAACGGACACCATTTACAAAACCACGTTACCTATTCATGCACAGCTATTATTTCGTAAACTTCGTGCTTCTATTTCTTTCAAACGTTCGAATTTCTGAAAATATTTAAAAAAAATTCAGGCCCTAAATCGAATTTCCGCATACAGCAGTCACTAGAATTTACCTTCTACCTCAAATGCAACAAATTTCATTAAAATCTGTCCAGGGGTTATCTCAGAAAAGCGCTTTTGCGTTGACATGTATTTCAATAGGCCGCGCCGGAGTTGGGCCCGAGCTAAAGCTTCCTCTTAAGCAGGTGCGTGCTCTTCGTGAGCAGGCCAACTCTCTCCTTCAACAATGCCTTAATTGAAGCACTTTGTGGCGTCTTGAATGCATGTCCTAGCCTATTACTAAGCGCAATCAACCAAAATATTCAAGTGTTACGCTTCGGAATATGTCGCAAACATTGCTTGCATGTCACAGGGTGTACTGGCGCAATAAAATGGTATGCTTAACGGCGCTCATGTGCCCTAGACGGCCTTCCTACACATTTTGGTGGTTAGAACCGTTGGAACGCAAATATCACGACTTCAATCACTTTGTTAGATACTCGACAGAACAGGGAATTCTTACATAGCGCAGGTATTTTTTAGAGCAAGTGCTTGAAATACCTTATTCTTCGCACTGCCCACATTCGTCACCTCAAGAGCACTTACTATAATCCTAGTAAAAACTGTGTTCTCTAAATGAGATATCTGCTCCCATTACGTACAGAATCGCAGCAACCAAATTTTGGTTTTCCCTAAGTAGGCATCAGATCTGTGCTTAGTTCCATAAGCATCAAAGTATACAATTAGCGCTCTTTTCATAAGAAGGCGCAAATAAGAACAGCGCAGAGAAGACGTTCATCTCGTACATTGCTGAACCAGGTTTGGATGGATGGATGGATGGAAGACGTTAATGAAGCTCCTGACGTACGCGACTCATCGCGCTGCGGGGCGCTCCCACGTTGGGACAGTCAGGTCATGCCCGACCGCCGCCTCGTGGGTCCCCTATACAGCCCATAGTGCGCCCCGGCATCTGGGCTCTTGATAGCGGGGAGCTACTTGTCCTCATTCATTTGTTCCGTGCCTCGCACTGAGCGGCAATGCGAGAGCAAATGGTCTAGGCTAGCGATGTCATTGCAGTGCCTGCAAGAACTAGTGGCATAGGTGTCGTCGAGATAAATTTTGTGGAATAAATCCTCGCTGGGATATAAGCCTGTTTGCAATAATCTGAGGGTCAATGCCTGCGCTCTATTTAACTTCTTGTGTGGAAGGGGAAAGTCTCTCCTGCCGAGATAAAAGTGCTGCGCAATTTCATTGTATGTGGTCGGTTGATTTAGGTTCTCCACCACTGCGAGCCCGCGTTGGAGTTCTCCATGGTCGCGGAAAGCGAGACCTCGCGCCTTGGAGTTTGCCAGCTCGTTGCGGTTTGTGGGGCCTCCCATGATGGATCCCATGTGAGCGGGGAACCACGTGAGAGTGTGGGTGGCGATGCTTTTGCCGTCGAGGATGCGACAGGCTTCCTTACACATGGCGCCAATGCTGAAGGCGCGGATGGCTGCCCTGGAGTCACTGAAGATATTGGCATGTTTGTCGTCCAGGAGGGCCAAGGCAATGGCCACTTGCTCGGCCGCACGCGACGACGTGCTTCGTACCGAAGCAGCGTTAACGGTCGAACCCCTGTGGTTGATTGACACTACCGTGAAATTGTTGCTGTTGCCATACTGGGCCGCGTCAACGAAGCAGCTGCCGCGCCGCCAGGGAATTCTGTTGCGCGGCGTAGGAGCGCCACCACTCTGGCCTTCCTTCTTTCTACGTTGCGCTGGGGATGCATATTGTGCGGGGTGGAAGATATGAGGATGTTATCTATCTGCTCTTTCGGAAGTTTATAGTAAACATGCGTGCCTTAACGTAAGGCTATTCCAAGCTTTTCCGATTCTGTAAACACCCCTCCACGATTGATCAAAATAAAATTTCTGGCCCTACGCCTGTCTTTCCCGCTACGTCACGAAAACCTCGAAAGCTCCTCATTTAATATGATATGTGCACACTGATTATGCATGATTAGGCCGAACGAAAAAATATTTCCGATTCGACGCCTCTTTCGTAATTTGCACAAAAGAAGTCGTTTGACCAAGTGCTAAAGTCAAATGGTTTCAGGCTGCGCCCACATCGTGTCTGTCACGCGTCTGTCAAGTGACGTGTATGGGTTGAAGACGCACTGATGTGTCAAACAAAACTGATTTTTTTTCTGAATAGCCAGAGACTTCAACGCTCCAACATCAACAGAGGATAGTTGCGCACCAATCGCTCTGACACTGGCTACTCGGATCTTCCGGGGAGCATGCATTTATTTGCGTATAATAAAAACTTTGGCTAGCAGTACAACGTTATTTAGACCTTGCTGCACGTATATGGCATCGCTCTGCCAACGCTTCTTTGCTGATGGTCCATTTTAGCAGCACTTTTAGCCTTCCGCTAGACGCCGCTACGATTTTTGACCAGCCACTGCAAGCTAAGCAAGGGCAAGTGGACATATCGCAGATGCCAGCACCACCCTCCTCATCCGATTATCTACTTTCACCGAAGTTGGGCGTTATGATGGAAAACTATTCCAATATATTTTTATTCCAACCTCCTGATGTCAAATTTACGTAACTGCTGACGCAAGCATAGTGCGGTGACCCGTAGCGTTGCCTGAACAGCGCAATCAAACTATCTCCTCGTTTATAGACGTCACTTTTTTTTTGCCTTCAAAACGAATAACATTGCCTACATTGAGTGGTTTCTCTTACCTAATTGGCTGACAAGAGGCGAGAAGCACGCTCAAGTGGAGAGGGTTTCAATGGGGCTAAGCCAGCACAATGAAAATATATAACCCCATAAGAGGGAGGTGCCGGAATCTGCGATTGGTCCGCTTCACCTTACTTAGCTTGCGCCGCCTGGTCGAAAATCGCGGCAGCGTGCAACGGAAGGTTAAGAATGCCGCTAAAATGGGTCCTCAGCAAAGAAGAGTTGGCAGAACGATGTCGTGCACGTGCCGAAAGGGCTCGGTAATGTTTACGGTCACGCAAAAAGTTTTGTTATACGCAATTAAACCCATACTCCACGGCAGCTGCGAGTAGCCAGTGCATGAGCGATAGGTGGGACAGCCACCTTCTATTCATTTCGGAACGGGGCCGTCTCCGGCTATTCAGAAAAAAAATTCCACTTTTGTTCTGTATATTAACGCATCTTTAATGCGTACAAGTCACTTTGGCGCAATGAGTTTATGCGGTTTTGTGACATCGCGTGACAGATAGGTAAAGTGGGTGCAACCTGAAACCTTTCGGCCAATAGCAGAGGGCTGATGGCGAAAAGGCGTCGAATCAGAGATAGTTATCTTTCTTTTGTTCGGTCCAGTCTTGCATATTCAGTGTCTGCATGTCATGTCAGATTCGGAGCTATCGTGGTTTTTGTGGCGCAGCATGACAGACAAACGAAGTGGGGGTTGTCCAAAACAGTTTTTGACCAATCGCGGACGGCGAATTGCAAAATTGGAACAGAAAAGTTTGGTATAGCTTTACGTGATAGTGCCCCTGGCTCGGCCCCGTCCAAACTATTTCCAGTCGTATGAGCTCCTCGCCTTTTGTGAGCCAATTAATAAGAAAAACTGCTCAATGTAGGCAATGCTATTCTCTTTGAAAGCAAAAAAAAGTGTACATGCTATAATCGAGGAACGCGTTTGATTGGGCGTTTCGAACACCGCTGCGGGTTCACTCCCGATGTTCGCGTAAGTTAAGCTTGTGACGGTAACTTGAATTTGACGTCAGGAGCTTGGGATCAAAACAGATCGGAATGGTATTGCGTTACAGGGTCCCACGTCTCTCTGTAGGCTTCAGCATTAAGCAGTCTAATTAAGGAACAGACAACAAAGCTCCTTGCCAACCTGTATCTTAGCGTGTATGTATGCAAAAATTACGAAAGCATTGGCTACTGCCCAAATCCTGAGATGGTTACTTGAATTTGACGTCAGGATCTTGGGATCAAAACAGATCGGAATGATATTGCGTCACAGGGTCCCACGTCTCTCTGTAGGCTTCAGCATTAAGCAGTCTAATTATGGAATAGACAACGAAGCTCCTCGCCAACCTGTATCTTAGCGTGTATGCATGCAAAAATTACGAAAGCGTTGGCTACTGCCCAAACCCTGAGACGGTAACTTGAATTTGACGTCAGGAGCTTGGGATCAAAACAGATCGGAATGGTATTGCGTTACAGGGTTCCACGTCTCTCTGTAGGCTTCAGCATTAAGCAGTCTAATTAAGGAATAAACAACGAAGCTCCTTGCCAACATGTATCTTAGCGTGTATGCATGCAAAAATTACGAAAGCGTTGGCTACTGCCCAATTGCTCTTTTCATACGCGGCTCGAGGTCCTTCGGAAACGGTACAGCGATAGTCGGCATACATTAGATGATCGAAGCGGCTAATTTGGGCGATCGCTACAAAAAACCCACGCTGAGGTGTAAATAAGCTAAGTATAAGAAACCTACGTCACTAAAGAGCTGAACAAAAAATGCAGCCATATGCCATGCCCCGAGGCAAGTGGAAAGATCTACCGGCCCCGCAATGTGCAGATTTGCGATTGCTGAACGCCTACAAGAACGCGGCTCGCGATACTCAGGCAAATATGCTTGTTCACCCCGCGATGTGCTCAAGAGTATCATGAATGAAACTTAGCGCAGAAGCCATGGAACATGATTGTCAAAATAAGCGAAGTTCATGTGTTTTTTTTTTTCGCCATACAGCTCTCGCCATACTTTTTTTCTTATTTTCTGTACTTCCGTTCATACTTAGCGTGCGTACCTGTGCAGTTTAGGGGAAAAAATTCGCACATCGAAATTTATCGCTCCGTGCGTTTCGTGGTCCTGTCTCACGCCCACGGATGCTCGTGAGAGCCACGCCGGTTTGCGTGAGAGGCTGCTTGGACCTGGTGTCTAATGAAAACCCCCCAAAAAAGAAAAAAAAAACAACAACAAAATGCAAAATGATCTAAAACAATCCAGTGACAGCACCAAACCCAGTTTGTTTGCTTTTTAGGAATGAAACTTTTTTGTTGTTGTTGTTACAGTTTATATGGCGATCCCCGGGGAAAATCGTGGCGGCGAACAGAAAATGCCTTGCGGCAAAGCCAACTTTCTCGCGTATGCTCTGGAGCTCTTGTTGCGAACGAAGGGGTTGCAGCGGAGCGCTAGACGAGAGGACCAGCGTAGCAGGCTCTTTGCACGAACTAGCGCGTGCCGTGCTTTCGCCGTGGGTGCGCGCCGCCGAACTTTATTTTCGTCATCTTTCGCAGTGCCGATCGAGAGCGCCGACCTTTAGCGCCTGCGCGTAGCGGCGGCGTGGGCGTTCCACTCTCAGTATAATGTAAGCAATTTGGAAAAAATCATACTGAAATTATACATTAAGATGGCTCTTTGTTACGCTGAGTTTCATTTACTAGTCGTAATTACTTAGTTCATAGTGTAGTTGTAAACGTTACAGAATTCCTGTCTGCCGTCAATGCACTGGCATCTACACAGGGAGTTTGGTTATAGAAAATGGCTCTAACTCTTGTTTTATCAGAACTATCCTGAAACAAATTGCATGGCAATTAGCTGCGAAGACGAGTCTAACATTACGCCGAGTTTCATTTACTTTTCCTAATTATGCAGTTCACAGTGAAATGGAAAACATTCTGAAATTCCCGTCTGCTGTCGGCTTCTACGGGAAGCTAATTAACTAGCAATTATGCTCAATCGCAAATTACAAACAAACGTGTTTTGTTTCGTGCACCCTATTGCACAGCAACCCGGTCAACGCGTATCGTCACTCGCGTCGAGGCTCGGTTTAACGGCCACCTGCGTCTAAACGGCTCTCCGTTGCAGCTGCGTCGACGACGCATGCGTTGTTAGTGCAGGCGCCGTCAAAGAGCCGTTGGCGGTGAATCACAGTGACCACAAGGCCATCATCCCTTGCGTGACAAGATAAATATTAAAGAAAGAGAAAATACAGACCACAAGAAATGATTGTATATTTCTTTGTATTTCGTAGAAATGACAAGTATATAATTATACCAGCTATTCAAACTTAAGCTTTATGGTTTGCTTAAAATTAGGCATTGGGTGGCACGCGAAGACGGCCTGTGCAGATAAGTGACCAGGGGGTCACAAGTGAGATGATAATGATCGCTGTTAGTGGCAGAATTAACTAAAATTGAATAATTAACTTTTTTGGATTGCAGTAAGTGGGTACGTTTGTATTGAAAAGTTAGAGGCAGTCGTGTTTCTACACAGTATCAGTATGAAGAATTCTTCAAGCGTGTCTGTGCTTGTCGTTCGCACGATTACTCATGCATACATTACGCATGCATACATTAATACATAAGGTAAAAAATCACGTTTCACCAGGGCATGATGGTATACTAGCGGTACCTTTGAAGCATGTATCTTCTTTAAGATGTGACGTCTTGTGTTACATCGCAAATCGTATGTTAAACAGCGGAGAGTACCCAGATCAGCTGAAGATAGCACGTGTATGTCCAGATTACAAAATTGGGGAAAAGAATGACATATCGAATTATAGACCCATTTCTGTTCTACCCGTCTTATCAAAAGTTTTTGAAGGTGTCATTAATACTCGTCTCGAGAATTTTTTCCATAAGTTCAGTGTTATTACTTCCTCGCAGTATGGATTTCTGAAAAACAAATCAACAGAGCAGGCGCTTTTAACAGTAAAAGAAAAAAAAATATTAAGAATATCGAAATGAAACAGTTCACTCTTGGTCTTTTCTTAGATTTCCGAAAGGCATTCGATTGCGTTCATCAAAACACCCTGCTACGCAAGCTCAACAGTTATGGCATACGTGGTATTGCATCTGACTTGCTAAAGAACTATTTAAATAACAGACTACAGTACGTTCAAGTTAATGGCATACCCTCAGAGAAATTGGCAATTCAGCATGGTGTTCCTCAAGGATCTATATTAGGACCATTATTGTTTTTAGTATACATAAATGATATCGCTAACATATCCGAATCGCCTAATCTGGTCATGTACGCTGACGATACGAACATATTTTTTTCATCCCACTCCTTGTCCCAAATGGAGGCTACGGCAAATGCATATTTAAGAAAGCTACATAACTGGTTATTGACGAATCGGCTAAGCCTCAATTTATCAAAGACTAACTACATAATTTTTGAGCCTGTTAATACAGTAGAAAGTATCACTCTGAATATTTGCTACGAACATACTGAATTAAAGCGTGTTTCAAACCAGAAATTTCTTAGTGTTTGGTTCAATGAGAATCTTTCTTGGAATTTTCATATCACCAAATTAATGTCTGTTTTAAGTAACACAGTCGGCTGTTTGTATAAGATATCTCATTTGTTGCCCCCCTGGTTAAAGATATCCATGTATTACGCAAATATGTACTCAAGGTTATATTACTGTATCCTTGTATGGGGAACTACGACGCCCAGCAATTACTTCAAACTAATTTCAATTCAGAAACGCGCTATACGTGCCATTGAAGGGTTTCATGGCAGACCTTCAGATTTACCTACGTTACCGCCATTTCAGAAATATGGCATCCTTAAAGTCAAAGAAGTCTACAACTTCTGTCTACTTAAGTACATCCATCATCATAGATTGTTCTTTTCATGCCCAGATAATTCCAACACCCGTTATGCATTTCGGACGAAACGTAAGCTTGTTCCTATCACACGCACCAATTATGGCAAGCAAACACTAAGCTACCAGATTCCCTCGGTAATAAATAACTTTCCCTTTGAAACTGAGTATTACCTTCCACAAAAACGCTTTAAATCTACAATTAAAAAATACCGATTAGAACAAACGGAATGATACATTTCTTTAGTCGACATACTTTGCATTTATTTGTATTTATTTTACTACCTTTTGTTGTATTTATTTGTATTTTTTTGCTACCTGTGATATTGTTTCTTTGTTTTAGGACTGATATTTTTATGTTTGTATAAAAAAGATGTTGTGTCTTTACACCCCTAATACGATAAGTTGTGTATTCAATTTATTCTTTTCTTGTACAAATTTTGTGCATGCTTGCTTGAGCATGCATGCTTGAGAAATCCATTGTGTATTTTGTTGTGAAGTGCTTATGCACAATGCCAGCTGTTTTACGGGTGACCGGGACCTTATCAGTCTCTTGCCTTTTGTCTTGGCGCCCTCTTTTCGTTGAAAAGAAAATAAACTTTCACTTTCACTTTCACTTTCAAGAGAGTGAGAATGGGTGCATAGCTCCTCCCTGATGTGACCTGGTTGTTGCGTGCGGTATTCAGTATGACGACAAGGTGGTGGCCACAGACTTGAAAAATTATAGACCGATCAGCTTACTGTCCGTTGCCTACAAACTATTTACTAAGGTAATCGCAAATAGAATCAGGAACACCTTAGACTTCTGTCAAGCAAAGGACCAGGCAGGATTCCGTAAAGGCTACTCAACAATAGCTTATATTACCACTATCAATCAGGTGATAGAGAAATGTGCGGAATATAACCAACCCTTATATATAGCTTTCATTGATTACGAGAAAGCGTTTGATTCTGTCAAAACCTCAGCAGTCATGGAGGCATTACGGAATCAGGGTGTAGAGCAGCCGTATGTAAAAACATTGAAAGATATGTATAGCAGCTCCACAGCCACCGTAGTGCTCCATAAAGCAAGCAACAAAATCCCAATAAAAAAAGGCGTCAGGCAGGGAGATACGATCTCTCCAATGTTATCCACAGCATGTTTAGAGGAGTTATTCAGAGACCTGGATTGGGAAGAATTGGGGATAAAAGTTAATGGAGAGTACCTTAGTAACTTGCGATTCGCTGATGATATTGCCTTGCTTAGTAACTCAGGGGACCAACTGCAATGCATGCTCACTGACCTGGAGAGGCAAAGCAGAAGAGTGGGTCTAAAAATGAATCTGCAGAAAACTAAAGTAATGTTTAACAGTCTCGGAAGAGAACAGCAAATTACAATAGGCAGCGAGGCACTGGAAGTCGTAAGGGAATACACCTACTTGGGGCAGGTAGTGACGGCGGATCCGGATCATGAGACGGAGAGAGAGAGAGAGAAATTTTATTGTAATTGTAAAGATTTGAAGGAGGGGTGGTCGGAGCCTCTCAGTCCAGGGCCCCACTGGCCTCTGCCGCCTGTCTGACCTGGCTAATTAAGGACTTTTGTCCTGCCAGGTCGGAGCGGGCGAGCTGTGCCTCCCACTGCTCCATTGTCCTACTGGTGTTTGGCCCATGAGGGTGCTTAGTGCACTCCCAGGTTATGTGCATTAGGGTAGGTATGCCACCGCACCAAGGACAGTTGGCCCTATAACGAGTGGGATACATGGCGGAAATAATCAGGAGAATAAGAATGGGCTGGGATGCGTTTGGCAGGCATTCTCAGATCATGAACAGCAGGTTGCCATTATCCCTCAAGAGAAAAGTATATAATAGCTGTGTCTTACCAGTACTCACCTACGGGGCAGAAACCTGGAGGCTTACGAAAAGAATTCTACTCAAATTGAGGACGACGCAACGAGCTATGGAAAGAAAGATAGGTGTAACGTTAAGGGATAAGAAAAGAGCAGATTGGGTCAGGGAAAAAACGCGAGTTAATGACATCTTAGTTGAAATCAAGAAAAAGAAATGGGCTTGGGCAGGACATATAATGAGGAGGGAAGATAACCGATGGTCATTAAGGGTTACGGACTGGATCCCAAGAGAAGGGAAGCGTAGCAGTGGGCGGCAGAAAGTTAGGTGAGCGGATGAGATTAAGAAGTTTGCAGGGACGGCGTGGCCACAATTAGTACATGACCGGGGTTGTTGGAGAAATATGGGAGAGGCCTTTGCCCTGCAGTGGGCGTAACCAGGCTGATGATGATGATGAAGGTGGTGGCATAGTCAAAACTGATAAACTGTTACCCTTTTCCTCTCAGCAGGCCAAATGCAGATATGACAGCGTGGTGTGCCTTGCAGTTGTTGCTCTTGATTTCAATAAAGCCTACAAAATTTGGAAATCAGCGGTCACTTTATTTGCGTAGCCGAGGCAAATACCATATCCACTCGCCTAGTCAATTACGCGCGCGCACTACGCTCCGGCTTCTCCGTTAGTGAAATTATCTCGGCATGGCAGCTGCTGCCATCGTTACAGGCTGCGCGGTCACGTGTTACGACAGCGGTTCTGGGTTCTTCTTTTTTTTTTATTTCACCAGCCGAGAGGGGAAGGTGGACAGTTATCGTTTTTGCCAATGCCTCCGCCCCGTTGTCAGACTAAACCCCGCACGCAGCAGTCGCGTCACACTAGGGAGGAGCTTTGCGCCGATCCTGTCTTGCATGTGTAATCATGCGAACGACAATGAAAATTTTGAGTCCGATATCTCGGAGCACAGACACGCCAGAGGATTTCTTCCAAGTGATATTGTGCAGAAACACGACAGCATCTAAATTTTCAATACGTACATACCTACTTACTGCAGTCAACAAAAAGTTCACTATTTCATTTTAGTTCATTGAGCCACCGAAAGCGACAATTATCATCTCACTTTGTGTCCGCCTGGCCATAGGACTTAATTGCACAGTTGGTCTTCGCGTGCCTCCCGGCGCCTAATTTTAAGAAAACCACAAAGCTTAATTTTGAACACCTTTTATGCTTAATCACACACCAAAAAAATTCTTTCCCAACATAATTTGTACCCCCATAGCAGCTTCGCTCGTCAACTCTCTTCACAGGGTGAAATGGGTCCACAATTTTTCGTTTTTATTATGCCTTAATAAAGAACAGGTTCATATATTTGTCGGACAAAGACATCAAACTATTTTTATTGAGAATACAGCTACTGTGGAGAGAGAGAGAGAGAAACTGTATTGTCCAAAAAGATTTTGATGGGATGGTCGGAGGCCCTTTATCTCAGTGCCTCACTAGCTTCAGCCGTTCGCTTGATCTGGTTTACGAAGTACTGTTGCCCCGCCAAGTTTGAGCTGGTTAGCTGTGCCCCCAAATGTTGCATTGTGTGGCGCATTTTGTCAAACGGGTGTGGTTCACAATGCATTGTAATGTGTTGCTGAATATTTCTTCTCGACCTCCACAGCGTTCACTGGACGCCATGTACGAAACGCACTGTAGTTGAAGCGCCATCCTTTCCTTCAGCTGTTGCACAACTGTTCCCAAGGCCACCTAAAACAGGTTTCGAGGCCAGCCCACACCCTCAAGTTTACCACGCTACGGCACCAAGCTGAGGCTACCGAAAGAACGCGTCTCTCCCTGGTCGCCACGCTCGTCCTCGGCTGCGCTGGTACACCAGCACAGTGCTCAAGTTCCAGTTGGCCGCGATTCGTTAAACACCATGGACCGTCGCTTTTGCCGAACATAGGGTGCCTTGATATGAAACTAGGCTTTCAGGGTGGGGACACTGTCTCCGCCGACGCAATATTGGTCCTCACCTCCACCGCGCTGCCTTGAAGCGTGTTAGCGAATTCCTTCATGATTTTATCCGAATCGTCCACATTGACACTGAAAACGCGAGCCAGAAGCATCAGTCTGCAAAGTACCAAACTGGAAAGTCGTTCACGTGTTTAGGGTTTCCCGTCGTTTGAGTGATAGTTATTTCTGCTGAGGGTGTGTGCGGTCAGAACCGTGGTTTATCAGTCCCCTAAATCACCCTGTTCAGGCCGCTCTGACTACCATATTTGTCCGAAAATAGCTGCGTATTAGGATCAGTGAGGAGCGCTTCACGTTATTTACTGCATTGTAAAGCCTGCATGGCCATTTTC
Organism: Dermacentor albipictus; assembly: GCF_038994185.2. Classification (NCBI taxonomy): domain Eukaryota; kingdom Metazoa; phylum Arthropoda; class Arachnida; order Ixodida; family Ixodidae; genus Dermacentor; species Dermacentor albipictus. Next base: position 141,617,729 of record NC_091823.1, on the reverse strand, counting down.
CCTGTATCGAAAGCAGAACATTGCCATATTAAATAAAGGATAAAGGTATGTGCGACAGTGCAGCTCCCTGTGGGTGCACGTCTCTGTCGTAATGTAGGGTTGTGGCCATTTTGTTATAGAGTATGGTAGGTAGGCTGAATTTGCGAAAACCTTACTGACGAAGACCTCTTGAGGGCGTTCTTGCCACTTGTTGGAAATGAGTACAGGCAGAGTAGCCTACTCAAGACCTTGTTTACTTGTACGCAGGAACCCACACACATAGCGCATGGTGGCTACCGAGAGAAACATACTGTTTAAAAACTCATATGGGTTCACCCTGAGGGGTGAGAATCGAGAACGATTGGTCAACCCATCTGCGGAAGTAGCAATGGACCGCTGTATTGCCCTCCAGCACACCCGTATGCTCCGGCATCCAGATGATTTCTATCGGACTGTTTAATTTTTTACGCCTACGAAGGATGCGTTGAACAGCGAAAGCTATAGCACCCTCCGATGCTGAGCGGAGTATTTCAGAGTACACTGTGTGCGACTCACTGTAGACGCGGACCGGTTTCTGTGTGGTGCATGAGATGCTTGCAGTCATTCCCCAAATAGCAAGGAGTTTGGCATGCACTGGGGTACCGCATTCAAGGTGGTAGCTAAGGGCCCCTGTGTAGGCGGTGGTGTGCGTGCAGACCGATGCCATATAGGCTTGGTTAACAGAGAGAGCAGTGTCAGTGCAGATGTCAATTGTATCTAAGCTCGCTGCCTTGAGTTGTCGCGTGGCAAGAACTTGGCGGGCAGGAGTGTTAATTATTGCGAGACATGGGACGACTGAATCGTCGAGAAGCAATCGGGGTTTCCCATAGGGGTAAGGACACATTGAGAGGGGACGCATCGTCACGTTTCTGATTATCCCAGGCCAAAAGGCTACGGCCTTGTGGCGTGTTTTCCATGCGGATATGATGTAGAGTGCGGGCTTCCCGGATGACATCCTGCAGTGGAGGCAAGCTGGCAGCACGTTCAAGTGTATGTTTAGGGAGCCCCGTGATAGTGCGGAGGGTGGCCCTATGAAGGCGTTCCAAGTTTTGAATGTCCGCAGGAAAGAATTTGTATATGGACGCGCAGTACATAGATATTTCCAACGTCCACAGCTCTCACGAGAGTTCCACAGGCGTGTTGTCGCGTCCCCCTGTATTGTTGGAAAGTCGACGTATCGTATGTAACATGGCCAGCCATGCCGGCCGCCGTACGCGTACCCACTTTTGTGGGATGCTGCAGCTGGCTATAGGTAGACCTAACACTTTGATCTGTACGTTTTTGTTTATCGCATTGTGTGCGATTCAATGTGGAACGAGATGCACATGGCGGAGTTGGTGCGATGCTTGCTGTCTATGCTGATGAGTTTGGTTTCATGCGGAGCGAGCTGCAGGCCTATTGCCTGAAGAGTGGCCTTTAAACAGAGGAAGCCTCCCTGCAGCTCAATCTACGTCTTTTCCTTGTCAGTATATTGTGCTGCTTCAGTCCATATAGTAATTTATTTATTTACGTTACCTCAAAGGCCCCCGTGAAGGTGTTTTGTATGAAGCGTGGGCTATTTCGAGATGTGTTAAATGTTACACATTTTCTCGATTGCTGTCTTGAAGTCGGTGCTACTGCAGAGGAGCGCAACGTCAAAGAGAAGGTCATTCCACTGTTGTAGTGTATTGAAAAAAAATAAAGGTGCGCAGTGTTTCGAGCAGATGGCTGGTATAACAGCTTTTTGGTGATTGGTGCGATCTCAATGATAGTGGGCTGGCTTGATGGCAGGGTACAGGATCACGTGTGGTAAAACTTGAAGAATAGGCATAGACGTGCTATTCTGCGGTGCAATGAAAGACTTCCAAGGTTTGCACGAAATTATAGTTCGGTGACACAAGAGTGATGTGGGTATTCTGAGAAAATGAATCGGGCTGCGCTGTTCTGCATAGATTCTAGTATTTTATTGAGGTTGCTTTGATCAGGGTCTCAAGCAGCGATACCTATTCAAGTTTTGGTATGATTAATGTCTGATAGGCGAGAAGTCGGGCAAAAGGAAGTGCTAGATAAAGGCTACGACGTGACAATCAAGAACACGGTACGCTCCATAAGTAACGTGCGTTATGTGAAGGGACCATGCAAAATCTGATGATAAATTAACACCCAAGCACTTGTATGCGCTTACACATGACATTTCGGAGTTATTGATCAAATAATTCGGTTGGCGGGGAGGGGGAGGTAATATTGACGGCAATGAAAAGAAAATAGTGAAGTTTCATTCGTGTTTAATGACAAGAGGCACTTGTTGTACCAGATTTCGATTCGATGAACATCAGACTGAAGTTAGTGAATGTCAGGTAGGTTGTTAATTTGACGATATAGGATGAAGTTGTCTGTGAAGAGGGTGACGTTAAAAGAAATGCTACTCGGTGAATCGTTGATTTATACGAAGAATAATAGCGGGCCTAGGACTGTGCCCTAAGAAGACAGGACGGTAGGGAGGAGTCTGATTATTAGCGTGCACGAATTGTTTGCAGTTAGTTAGGAAGTCACAAATCCATTCAAAAACAAGGAATTAAGGTAAGGTATGCAATTTTTAGAAACAGGCGTTCATGAGGAACGTTACCCAATGCTTTCTCGAAATCTAAGAGTGTCGACCGTAGGTTTACGTCAATACTAGACCTGTCATTAATAAACAGTGCAAGTTGAGTGTCGCAGGAAACACCTTTCTGGAAACCGTGTTGGTTTTTAATAAGCAGATTTAGAGATGTTGCAAATTTTACTACGTGACAATAGATCACATGTTCCATTACTTTTAAGCCGACACATGTGAGGGATATGGGGGCGACAATGTTTAGACAAGGATGTGGTACCTTTCTTTGGATTGGAATTACCTTACCCACCTTCCAGTCTTGTGGCAGCACTCCAGGTGAAAGGGGCTGCTGGAATATATGCGATGGGATAGCACTTGTTAAGGTTTCGTATTCTTCAGTATTCTAGCTTTCATGTCACCTATGCCAGTGGATGGTGCCAGCTTCAATGAATTGATAATTTTGGCAATGCCACTGGCGTCGAGCCTGATTTCAGGAATTATTGGAGGATTTACATGAAATACATGAGGTAGCTTGTCGCAAGGTTCTACTGCAAAAACTGAACAAAAAGTTTCATTTAGTACTTGCGCACCACAGTGTTCTGGGATCAAATTATTATGTTTGTCTCAACACAGCAGGTGTAGGGCGTGATAGATTAATAGTTTTCCAGAATTGTTTGGGGTTATTGCATAAGATGTCGGGTAAAGTAACTGAGCAAAATGAGCACTTGGCTTTAGCAGCAAGAGAATCGAATAACTTCTCCGTGCACGGTATGTATCCCAAGCGCATTTTCTATTTAAGATCTTTGCGGACAGGATTGACACTTCATTTTGTTTTTAAGTCGTCTCTGTGCAGCGTTTAACCGCAGGGAGTCTGATCGTACACTGATTGTGATGGTGGGGGCATAATTTCAGATTAGTTTCTACAGCTTAGTTTTAAAGAGGTACCAGTTAGTTTCGACAGTGCGCAGGGCAAAACCAGTGAGAAACAATTCTTGAAACTTTGATAGTTTCAATATCATATTTATAGCATTTTATATTTTATATATATATATATATATATATAGTCATATAATGAGAAGCCAACAAACACTGACACCAAGTTTGTTGGCTTCTCATTATATGACTAATAATTATCGGGTCCCTCGGTTAAACCCCCTTTCTTCTCGTTTATATATATATATATATACATATATATATATATATATATATATATATATATATATATATAATATTTTATATATAGCATATTTATAGCATATTTATTTATGATATTTATAGCAGCGCAGTTATTGTTATTACATAATATTTTCTTTATTTTAACGGGGTTAGGTAGGTAGAACTTGAATGTTATGGGAAGAGCATCGTGATCGCCTATAGGTGATAAATGTGTAATACAAGAGAAGTTATCCGGGTTGGTTGTCAGTAAAGAGTCAGCAATGTTAGCAGAATGATCCGTTTGTCGTGCCGGCTGTGACAATCCAAATGTTAAGCGTAAATTGAGGAAGGCACTTCGAGTGTGATGTTTTGGTGCTGTTTGAGCTAGATCGCATCGTGCTATGCCGAGAACATTGAAGTCACCAAGTAAGATTAACTGATGGTACCTCCTCCACCAGCTCTTGCGGACGACGGGCTTGTGTGATCATCTGCGACTATTAGTGCAATTACTATTAGACCTCACGCGTCAGCCAACTTACCGCTAGTTTCCTTCTTTCCTTCCCTCCTCTCTCTTCCTTTCATTTTTATTTTCCCCTTTCCCATTCCCCCGGTGTAGGATAGCCAACAGGACGTTATTCTGGTTAACCTTCCTGCCTTCCGGTTTTCTCTTTTCTTCCTTCCTTCCTTCCTTCGTCAGCTTATAGGTCCGTCGCAAACAAAAACCACTACCCGACATCACATCATCCGGCTCATGCACGCACACATGGACAAACCGGATGTTTTCTTGTGTACACTCCGCGACACCTACACCTCGCCAGGCATACCAACTCCTCTCCCCTCACATACAGGAAAGCCAAACCCCAAACTCGGAAGCGACATTATGGAGGCAAAAGTAAGAGCAGCCTTCTTGACTCTCGCACCAGTTCCGTACCCGGCTCCGACCAAGACACCAACACAACGCTCCGAAATCTGGACGATCGATTGATCACTCGTACTACGAAATACTTCAACAAGTGCTCGAAAAAAGCACCCTTCCCCAGTCCTGGCGCCATGCAAAAGTAATGTTCATCCCTATGTCTAACAAGCGCCTTAAACTCCAAAACCTTCACCCAATCTCGCTAACCTCGTGTCTCGGAAAGCTTTCCGAGCAAGTGGTATTAGCGAGGCTCACACAGCACAAGGCAGACCATGATAGATACCCACACATCACGGTGGCGTTCCGCCCCATTTGACCACACAAGACACTGTGCTGCAAATCACCCATGACATCTTCTGCTTGCTGATTCCGGGTCACGCCAAAGCACCCTTCGCTTTGGATTTATCCAGTGCCTTTGATCGCATTGAACATCACGCGATCATGACTGCACTCTCCCCACTCAATGTGGGGAGAGTGCGTTTACGTATACCTACATTGAGGCCTTTGTCACAACACACACGACTGCGCTTCACTTCGGCCAGCTCACCTACTCCACATACTCATTCAAGAGCGTTGGCATCCCGCAAGGATCCGTCCTCTCACCTTTCTTATTTTATATCACTCTTATACCCATAGCGCGACAATTGGCAACTGTTCCTCACCTGAAACATATTCTTTGTGCTAATGACATCACGCTATGGACTACCCATGGCGGTGATGGCGCCATACAAGCTATCATCCAAGCAGCCGCCAGTCTAGCCCCAAACTATAGGCAGTTAGCGCAGGACTTACTTGGGCCCCAGGAAAGCCCGGACTGCTATGCATCCGTCTCAAGAACCGCAACTCCCCTTGCTTCTCCATCGTAATCGAACTGGAAGGCTGAGCGGTACCACAGGTCGAAACCCTCTGGATACTGGATATGCATATGCAGAGTGATGGGAAGAACACCGCTACACTACGGAGACCAATCATTCGGTGGAAAAAGGATTTTAACGAGAGGTAAGGAGAGACACTGAATCTTGGAGTGTTGACACAACAAGAAGCAGCAGCAAACACAGTAGGGAAATGATCTGTTTTAGCTGGGACCAAACAAAACTCCCCTCAAGAAGTTTCTGTGTGACTCAGATGTGAACCTTAGGCGATGTGACTGTCTTTGAACTGCCTCGTAAATACGTCGAGGAAATGATGGGAGAATAAACAGCCATGGTGCACAGTAAAACGTCACAGGCAACAGATGTACCAACTGAACTCAAAACGACATCCTGCACTAGAAGCAACCTTGACAAATTTTAGAATGCACGAAGTTGAGCGTCGTCGTGCTCATGACTGGGGAGTAGGCCGACGTCGATGACACACGGCTTTTAACAGGGGTTAGATATAGCATCTGCACGACTCAGCACAGCGGCTGGGACGTTGTCACGCCCATCCACGTTACGGAATATGGTTGTGAACTCCGTGATGTATGACATGTGGCAAGTCTCGCGCTGGCAGAAAGTGGAGTGGCTGATGGTCGGTGCAAGGAGTACAGGCTTTTTTCTGTCTGTAATGACAGTAAATGGACTGCCCTCGACGAAATGTCGAAAGTGCCGCAAAAAGACATTAGCGGCAATTAACTTATCGCAAAAGCGCTGTTGTGTGCCTGTGCAGGATCCGGCAACGTTGAAGTGTCGGTCATGATGGCAGTAGCTGTGTCAGGCTATGGGAGTATGAGCAGCGTGGCCGATGCGAGTAAAAACTCGACTCCGGTGAAAGCTTGTGAGCCTCGTCGAGTCCACTTAACCAGCACGATCCATGAGTCTTGCACAATAGAGAACAATACACCGGTATAAACCTATTGCCCCAGGAATTCACAAAGCTTAGTTACGGTGGTCAGTTGTGGAAAGTCGATGACGCGAAACTTGGACAACAGCAGTCGGTTGCAGTCAATCTCAACTAGCCGGTTAAGAAAATTGAAGCTCCGAACGACCAAATCACCTCTTGGCGGCATTGATAGCGCCTCGACTGGCAAGATGAAAAATAACTGCAAGGTTTCAAGATCTTAAACGGAACGGCTTGCGACGAGGAGGTTGACAATGTATGTGGTAACGGCTGACGGAATCGATGAGGCGCTGAAAATATTGGCTCATGTTCCTTAGGCCGAACGTCTTGCGATGGAATTTAAAAACACCATATGGTGGGACATTGGTTGTCTTGGTGGTGTCCAAAATTGTCTTATTTAATCAGCCTATTGTTGCACTGCTGTTGCACCCATTCTGCTGTTGCACCCATTCTGTAACTCTAATGGTACACTGGTTATCTACCCTACCCATCACGTGACCTAGCCAGCTAGATTTGTTCCCTTTAAGTCACCTAGATTATCAACTACCCCAGCTTGCTCTTTCTTCCACTACACCGCTCTCTTCTTATCACGTAAGGTTACGCCTAAAGGTTGTTCGTTGCATCGTTCTGTGCGCGTTCCTTACCTTGTCAAGCTTCTTTGTTTCAGAAATAATTTATTGGTACAAATACAGAAATATTACGTGTGTGTAGCATGAATGTTAACATTCAAATTTCTGTCCCATATGTCAACACAGGTAGGATGCAATGTTTGTAGAGATTTCTTTTCAACCACAGTGGTATGCTCCCAATCAGGATTTCATAATGCCTGCCGTATGCATTCCAACCCATTTTTATTCTTCCGTAAATTTTGTTCTCACGGCGAAGGTCCCCTGTGAGTAGTTAACCTAGACGAAGGTACTCCTGTGCGGTCTCTAGAGTCTGTCTGGCGATCATGAATTCTTGTTTATTTAATTAAGTAATGATGCGGTTTTACGTGTAAAAATCAGATTTGATTATAAGGCACGCCGTAGTGGGAGAGTCTGGATTAATTTTAACTGCCAGGAGATCTTTAACACTTTAAATGGCAACTCAACAATGTTGCGGACCTTACAAAAATATCTGCGAAGACTATGCAAAACCAAATATTATCCTGTGCCTTTCAATTTACCTTAATTGATGTACCTCCTCAACAGTGGTAGTTACAAAAATGTCGACCGTGAGTGGCGGCACATGTTTTCGTGAGAAAACTCGAAGACCTCGTTGGTATCGTCTTAGCGGACGTGGTCGTCGTTTTATCGCTAATGCTAATTTTTTTTCTTTTGCTTAGGAAAAGTACTATTTTTTTTCGTTGACGTACAGCTCAAGAACACACGCTTACCTTGTCAAAGCAAGTACCAAACACAAGTTATGAACCATACACTTGCCTCTAACCAGCCGTTTAACGATATTTTCGACCCGCTGTATCTCACTTAGTTTTCAGAGAAACCCTTTGATATTTCATTTGGTACGTAGTTGAACAACATCAAGCAGAAATAACGCAATAGAAATGTTCTAGGTTAGTTCTTTCTTGTCTTGCGAGTTAAATGGTTAACGCGCCCCTAACGCACGGGACACGGACGTTTTTGCATTTCGCCCCCACCAAAATGAGGCCGTCGAAGCAGGCATTCGAACCCACGACCTCGCGCTCAGCAGCGCAACATCATAGCCACTAAATCATCTCGGCGGGTGAGTTCTTGTTTCCTTGCTAGGCTATTGAACATTACCTTTGTCAACTGCATATTAATCTTCAATCCCACTCTTGCACTTTCTCGGTTAAGGTCTTCAATTATTTGCTGCAATTCAACCTCCAATGTTGCTAATTAGGTAAATATATTCGAATGGAAAAGCTTACGAATGAGGGTCAACAGCATATATATAAGCAACCCTCGGTTTGCAGAAGACATTGGCCTGTTCGGCAACACTGGAGACATTCGCTTATGCTGTACCAATTTTATATTTAGAACAAGTTGCTTGAAACACCCCATGTAGGCATAATATGTAATCGAAGCAAACGCTTTCGCTAGTTATGCGTATTACATATTGTAGTATTCTGAAAATCAATAGAGAAAGAAAGCTTAAATTACCTCTTCATATTTCAAACTACTTGCAACATGTAAGTGCGTCATGAATTATTTAATACATTCCGATAACTTAGACGTAATTCGCCTGGATAACTTTGCAAGTAATGTTACGCAAACAGAGCAATGCAATTTATTAGATTTACCGTAAGTGTCAGAACTAGTACGTATGTAACAACGAAATTAATCCTTGACAAAGAAGTGGAGCAGTGAGCCGTGGCGCACACAAAAGCTACAAGCAGGCTAGACGTCTCTCAGCTCTTTAACTCGCAGGTTTAACAAGCGTACACTTTAAAACAAGATGAGAGAAAGCAGGCAGAGCACAAGCATTTGTTTTACGTCACCATCTTTAGTATGAACTAGCACGCATGAAACAATTATCCCAGCACTACGTTCGCAGAGGGCTTTAACTGACGTCTAAACCAGCTGCAGAACGCAAGGAATTGTCAAGCGCTAAGTCGAACATCTAAGCCAGCACAAGACGCGTCGCTCTCGCTCGCATCCTCTTGCCAACGGGCAACCGAGTTCCCTACATTGCAGCTCGCGCTGCTCTCCGACATCTCTTTCTTCGCTGCATCCTTCATATTATATCGCTTCTCGTCATTCCCTGAAATATTCAGCAGGCCATGATGCATTTCTCTTCGCAATTCTGCATCTATTCGATTAGAAATGTTACCTCACGCGCCCGCCTACGGCCATGCAGTCCTCGACCCGAAGAGACACCGTTATTCACGCCGCCGCTGGGCCACATTCTAAGGGACGGCGAAAGGACGGCGAAGCAGTTAGAAGCGCGCGCGTGTAGTGCGGCTGCGGCACCTGAAATGTCCCGCAGTACTTCCGCAGTTGTGTTAAGATGCTTCGACAGCATCGGTGGATAGCCTCGGTTTCTTCGACGACGCACTGTGCGCGTCAGCATCAGGGCCGTGCCCTGCGGGTGGACAGCCGGGCCGTGAATGTGGGCAACCCAAGTATTGCACGACCCCTACATTTACTGCCCCGCTTGGCAATGGTCGCCCAGCCATGCCTTCTTCTTGTCTGTATACGACTTCACCGCAAGGATCTTTCTGAAAACAACACTCCCGACGGAATAATTTTTTATTGCTACATTCGTAGTTTAGGCAAAAGCTCCTTGGTATGAGCGACCTTACAAGAACGGTCTAGCGTTGCTGCTAATGCGGGCGAGAACCATAAAGAGCTTGCCCGATAAATCGAGTGTGTAGGGTTCGTGCCCCTGGACATCTTGCTCCCAAATATTTAGGCTCTTCTAGACGACGTTGGCACGCAACCAAATTGGTGCTCACCCACAATTACCAATTCCTCGCGCTTCTTTACAACTGTGATTGCGTTTTCTCTTCGTGATCACGTAGTTGCCTATTGCCTGCTAGCATGCAGCGCAGTGCTTATAGTCATGTACAATGATAACGAGGGATTCTATACGAACAGTAAAATGTGCTCTGATCAAAATTTCAATTTTAATTATGCCACCATAAGTTCCAAATGCTCATACACGAAACTTTCGTACGAGCTTTCGTGCCGAAAATTGCTGAGTATAACTTAGGTGAGCATTCTGCTAAATATCTGCGTTGCGTCCAGTGGGGCATGGCTGCGTCAGAGGGCTTAATCACAGCAGTTGCTCTACCCCGTCCATTAGACGGTATAAAAGCATATGCTAGAATAACCGGCTGCACTATTGATTAAACATCTCTATATCAACCCGCAAAATGTTTCAAATCCGACCAGAAATAAGCATCTGCATTGGCCTCCCACGTTCGCTAAGAAATGATCAACTCACTGACTCCAGAGAGACATCAAACTGCATAAAAGAGCCAAAGGCCAGGAACATGCTACTTCAGGTGTGCGCAGACAGACAGAGTTCGGGAAGTATCCTAAGCATCCTAATAGCGCAAGAAAGATTTCTATTGTTATAATGTTCACCTAGGTACATAAATAATCTTAAATAATCGAAAATGTGGGGTATCTGTGAGAATTCTATCGCACGCCCTCATTCATATTCTTGTAATGACACCACCGTAGCAATGGTAGAAGGTACTGCTCACTCCAAGAACGTTCCCGGTCAAGCTGGGCGCTTGAAAGACTGAGCGGGCCGCCTCCCTCCCGCTGCTTCAACGGTCGTGCAGCAGCGCGGAATTCAGTCACTCGCGCGCAGGCATCGAAACTTGTTCGCGGCCGCGCTGCTCGGGATCCGCACACCGGCATTGTCCGAAGCACGCGCGCACGCGTGCGCTTCGTTAGTTCAGCCTGTTGTCGTTTCGCGGGACGAGTGCGCTTGCTAGCCTCGCGCTTCTCGACTGCGCCGTTGCGTGCCTCGTGTACTGCCTTCGTGTTGTTCTTTCGCGAGCTTTCGCAGTTGTTTTTCAAATTCGAAAGCATTTCTATGCTTACCCAACGAGGAAAGCCATTCGTACGTGCATCCGTCCGTCCCTCCATCTGTCCGTCAAATAGTAAGACGATCGCCTTCAAGATAGGGCCCGCAGCAGCGAGCGAATTGACCTTGGTGCTGCGTCTCACTTCAACGCTGAGTGGAGAGAACACAGCGCAAACGAAGCTATCAGCACCCGGCGCACACTGTCCGCGTCCCGGATCGCTTTCAACATAGGGCCCGCGCGGCCGCGCCATACGCACACGCTGCCGTAGCACGGTTGATTACGGTAGATAATGGCTCTGCGCGGATGAATAAGGCACTAAAGAGCGATAAAGGCTCCTAATCATTGGAACGTAATCAGCGCATCTGGTGCCGCCGCCTGCAGTAATCTGCTCGCGTCATCAATTTACCTTGCGCGGCCGTCAGGAGCAGTTCGTGTCGCGAAGCAGCGTTGTTGTTTGTACTGGTCGGATCAAGTTTCATGACAATGTTTACCACACCGCACTGCGTGGCTTGATCAATTTTTCCAACCAGAGGAACCAAAATGTTTGCAGCGTTCAATACCGCTGCAAGAAACAGCCACAGAAGCCGTCCGTTGTTGTTTTTTTCCTTTCTGTGTCGTCTACCGACGTGGAACTCTGTGAAGCCAAAGCTTTTCTATTGAAACTGAAGGTATGGGAACCTCTGTGGCTGTTGCCAAATACAAAAGCAGTTTTAGCCCTCAGAATATGCGTGCATAAACAAATCCATTATTTTGTTTTCCACGCGAGTCAGCGGCCATATGAAAGGCGAACAATGTTGTTGCTTCTGGCGCAGGCCAAACAAGATACGAACAATGTCGGAGGTTGTTTCCTTTATCGCCAAATATCGAAGCTACGAGCGCATATTCAAATCTGCACGTTCAACGCTGTCCAGTCGCTTTCTACGGACCTACCACTCGTTTGCTCCGCTAGGCTATAACGATGCATTCGGGTGGCTTGCTGCCTTGAGGCCGTGCGGCGTCTCGTACAATTTATCTCGGCGAGACGCTGTTGATGCGGTGAGCTCCTCGGTGAGTGTGCGCGGCGGAGAATTGATGGCGCTCTCACAGCCGGCGTGCGCACCCGCAGCAGCAACGGACGACCTTGCGAAATGCCTAATTAACGACCAATTAGCCGACCACGGCGCACGCAGCCACTCTCGCTGCCACCGGGTTTATCGCCAGTCAGTAAAGCAACTACGGCGTGCACTACGGCGCTTGGGCGCGTAATCGGAAGCCCGCATCTCAATGAGCGTCACTGGCGACGCGGGCATGTCTGTTGGGAAGCCAAGCCAAGACAGCGTGATCGGGCAGAGAAAGAAAACGGGTGGATTGCAATTGCGGGGACTTCGATAGCCATGGCCACGCCGCGAATAACGTGCGGTCAAGCTGGACAGCTTCAATAGCGGTACTCGCACATTCTTTTTGGCTTTTCTCCTCCATTTATATGCGGCTGCCTTGACCGGCATCCAATCTACGCGAACAATAACGCAAACGCAACACGAAAGCCAAAAGCTGCAGAAAAGCTACGCTAGGGCTACTTGAAAGAAACAGGGAAAGGTAGATAGAACTCCCCGCTGACATTCATATCCAGTCATCCTCGGTCCTGCGGCCTCTTGGCACAAAGCCATTTTGCCCGCGAGTAAATTCACCCAGACCAAAGAAGCTACACCGAATGGATAGCGAATTGCAGCAGAGTAAATTGTCGAGTGGCACTGTTTTGCCACTTGAAAAACTTTGCTGTAACTTTCTGTCACCCGGGCGAAGCTTTCGAACAGTCGGTACGGACGTTTTCCTCAAAGGTTTGAGGTGTAGACATGATGTCCCCTGGTTTGTTAAGCACCCGCGGGAGAAAAAGAACATGTGTGATTTACGCCCAGATAAAGAGGAATTATCTTCTTGCCTGTACGAAAACGCATGTCGTTATTTTTTTTAATCGCATGAAGCATACAACGCAATATGAACTTCTGAGGTGAATTACCTGACTAGAGCTGAGTAAAACGAGAAAGGTAAACGCGGGAATCAACGTTTCGACAAGTGAACTTGTCTTTTTCTAGGCGACGTATGCTTCCCTCGGCAGAGTATATATAGGCAGGGTTCTTCTTCTGACCAGAGTTGTGTTACTTGCGCGACAATCCACAGTGTCCATGTGACCAAATAAACGCATTCATTATGTAACATAATAATTATTAACTTTAGGGCTCTTGTTCTAACTGCGAATTTGAGGTCGAGCGGTAACAAAATCTTTAGAATAAAAACAGGAACAGCGGAACACAGGACGAGCGAGCAAAGAGCACAGGACAGAGTGCTGTCCTGTGGTCTTGTCATCTTGTCTGCGTAGCTGCGCGATAACTCAGTGGTTAGCGTGCCCACATTTGAAGTGGGCTTTGTCGCAGTGACATGGGCGCGAATGTGGTGGAGGCTGGGGACGATGAGGTGCCAAACTATGGTAAGTTCACTACCACATTTGCGGGAATAAACTTATGGAATTTTATTCCATTATATCATCCCCCACAGAGCATATATGCAAGAACTAAGTTAAGAAATATTTTATGCAGCAACTTTCTTCATCCTAAGAACTGACTTTCATGATTGTAATAATAATTCACTCAGCTATTATACTATATGTTATATTACTCCTATTTTTATTGTATTGTAAATTTGCATTGTTTGTTCACTACAGAAGTTTTCTTCGCAATTTTGTCTTACTAAACACCTTTATATTTTCTTGTTTTTTCGCACTGTTCCTTATTTTTATCAAATTGTCTGTACAATCACCGTAACCAATGCTTGATCTGTATCTCTTTTCTTTTTGTTCGTGTGTGTGTCATATGTAAGACACATGGGACACAAGAAAGAAAAGAAGAGGACGATGTGCGCCGACCAGTCCGAATGGCACGAACCCTCAAGGCGCATGACCCGAGTTGTGATCGGTAGAGAAGTGGCGCCGAGGTGGTATTATCGACGTGGCTCTGGGCCAAGAAGTTTGGAGCACCAGCTCCGCACTGGCGACGGAAGTCCTGGAAGTTCGGACGGGCGCGTGGCGCTGCCGACCCAGGGTGTGGCCGTCGACCTCGGCGACGTTCGAGCGATGCTCCCTGGACCTGCTGCAGCCTCTCACGGCAGTGCCGGGCCCTCCGGGAATTGGATCCTTCTTCGGCACACCAGCACGGACAGTAGTTTCTGGGTAGTTCAGCATTAGCCATCGTTTGAATACTGTTTGTGGTGTATAGTGGCTTCTCAATTGTTATATTAGTTAACGTAGGTGCTAAGAATTACCTAAGTGCTATACATGAATTGACGGCTTTGTTACTTCTACAGATGACTTTGCACTTTCTAACGCAAACAAGAAATAATCACTGCCAAGACAGGGGGCAAAATTTTCGTTTGCTCACGTGTAAATAATTTCAGTTATGTATGACAAAATCTAGTGTGACGCCTTACCGGTGATGGTCGTAGGCCAATTATGGTCAGCTGGAACAAAGGTGATTGACTCAGAATATATCCATAAAAGTGGGGCTTTGTTATACTTTATGAATATTTTTTTATTGGTGTTTGGTTGCCCTATGTCATGTCACGTTTAAGTATGCAGGCAACCACTGGACAGTGCATAATGTCGAAATAATAAATTCATGTTCTTAAAGCCTTCACAAAGGAGTCGCAGTCTTAGATCACTGTGCATCAAAAATCAACAAAATCTGGCTGGTCGATTTTTCTTAGGCCTTAATGGGTTAAGAGGAAGGAGTACTTACATTTATGTTTATTAGGAGCGAAACTTCTTCCTCGGCACATATTACTAATTGAAGTCCCGATTTTCACATTTTCACTTCCTGAGCCCAGTGTGAAGAACCTTCATAGGAGGCTCGCGAAAGAAAACTTTTGTTCGCAGCCAGTGTTCTCCTACTAAGAAAAGTTTCCCGGTCAGCCTGGCCTGCTATGACTGCGACAGCAATCATTTTGAAGATGCATGGGCAGCAACCTTTGCTTTTATTTGCCGCTGTCGTTAATTACAGATTCTGCGAATTTTCTAACCTATTATGCAAGAAAGTTTCACGTTGTCACATGCTCACGATGTCACATTTTGCAATGCATTCATGACACTACAGGAAGAGGTAATCTGTACAGCTTTATCAAGAAAATTACAACAGCTTGTTCTGATTTATTTTTCTGGTTCTGGTAACATGCCATGTGCTGTGGAATTCAATAATGGGTTGTATGGCGAAGAACTGACCATTATTTCTGCGTGATGCTACGTGAGCATAGGGTTAAATTTTGGGAGGGCCCCCCACAAACTAAGTTACAATTCACTTTTAAGCGATGCATGGACATCAGAAAAAATGTTTTCATGAGTGGATACAGTAATGACCAGACTGTTTTTTTTTTCAGGTGTGAACTATCTATTTTTTATGAATTCATTGTAGCACTGCAATGTGTTTTGTATGCTGGCGTTACGCTTATCTGCCACCTGTAACTGAAACGATGTCATTTCTGCCTGAACTGCTGCAGCATCAGTGAAAAAAAAATTCCCTGCTGGAAACTATTTCAGTTCTCAGGACCCCAAGCAGGGCAACATTCTGACAACAATGATGCATTTCATGCAGAGATGACCTCTTTTGTTCAGTTAAACATGCGCATCAGCATGACACTGGCATGAAAAAAAAATTATTAAAAAAAACATTTGTTGCAGGTGGAATTCAATGAGTAGGTTAAAGAAAATGGGCATGTTGGCCACCCAGGTTATGCTTCAATATTTTCATGCTACAGCTACTTCCTAAAGGAAGAATGGCTCACATTTGTAAGAACTACTTGTGCACCACTATCCGACAATATAAAATTTATGCAGTTTTCCGTGCCTCATTCACTAATGAATTGTAACTGTGGACACACCTGGCGTTGCTGTAAACATGAAAAATTTTGGGGAATGTATAATAAAAGTCTCCAGTTGTTCTTATCAAGATATTTGTTAGCCAACCTTTAGCGTAATGTTAACAGGGCTCAGTGAAGTGCCTCTATGCCTCCATGGCTAAAAAAATGTTTTGATGAAGAGAGTTACTAGAATTATGAATTAGCCGTTCAAGACATTTTTTAACATCAATTAGCTGCTTCTGGGTTTCATGAGCAGCCGCTTGTGTTTTGCCCTCTTGATGCTGTGGTGCTTTAGTGCAGCTTTGCGTCCATGGTATTTATTTACCGCTGTATATTTTATAAACACAGTGCGAACTTGAGCAGTCTTTATTTTTCAAAAATAGCAGAAACCTGCCGTATGATACCTTCAATTGAATTTCTTACAGTTTGCCCGTAACCGTTGTCATGTCCACTAGTAGCTACTGTTTCCTTTATGGAAGAGACCTCAGACGAAGCAAGCTTTTTGAGGGCACCTTTCTCTTCTCCCGTGATCATTTTGTGTATGGAAACTGCCACGAGCGAAGAGTGGCCGCTATTCACCCGTTCCTCAGGCGTTGACTTGGCGTATTTTCTGTCTCGTCTTTCTACCATACTATGTCCCCTTGGGGCTGTTGCACGTGAGTAAAAAAGTGAGCGCTGCAGCTTCTACAATGCTTTTGCACATGACTAAAGCGTAATAGCCGCCATCTAGAGGGCACTGTGTCAATTGCCAGGGAGTTACAGACGGTACTTTGACAACGACCAAAGAGCCTCACAGGGCATTGTGGCTACGCCCACAAAGTTCTCACTGTAAAGGGCTCAAAGACGCCTCCCCCGCGTCCCTACCATGTGCATTATACACGTCCTCAACCACTTACCGACGATGCGTGCAAGACAGCGACAGCAGCAGTAGAAAAGTCGAGGGAAAAGGCAAAGAAAGCTTCGCTTTAATGAGGCTCCGAACCACTTTTCATCGAAGTCAAGAAATCAATTTTGAGTTAAAATATACTATTTCAAAATACTTCGCCGCAAGGTTTCCAGTGCCGTTCTAGCGCGACAAATCCCCATTAATAATTCTGTGGTTTTACGTGCTAAAACCACGATCTCTTCATGAGGCACACCGTAGTGAGGGACTCCGGAAAGATGGAACACCTCGCGTTACATAACATGCGCCTACATCTAAGTACTCGGGTGTCTTCGCATTTCGCCCCCATCGAAAGGCGGCCACCATGGCCGGGAACCGATACTGCGACCTTGTGCTTAGGAGCCTAATACCGTACCCACTAAGCAGCCAGGGCATGTATGAATCCCCATATCAGTGCCAAACGAAAACTCAGTCGCTGATGGACGCATGCAGCCCCGCTTTCAAAGAGGCGTCACTAGTTCTGAACACAAGTAGCGTTTTAACAGCGCTACATGGCGTCACACACTAGACTCACAAACTAAGGCAATGGAGAATAAATAAAATGATATAAGTAATAAAACAGTAATGAACGTAAGCTGGATGGCAGAAGTCAAGGAAAAAAGTGATTGGTCAGCGTGTTTACGGAGAATACAATGACGAACATAAAACGCTGGAGGTGGGTTCGCATCAGCACCTGGCTGAGCTATTTCGACGGTTCAGAGTTTTGTTATGTGGTGGAAAGTAATCAATAGCAACAATGGTATACCCGTCTAAATAAAATAACAGCATTTCACCAAGAATTGCGTCGAATGAGCTAGAAGTTCTGAATAAACGCAGGAAAGTGCGAACCTATGTATCAGGCAAATGCAGAGGGAAAGACTGTAAGAATAAGATTATGAGTGTGAACATTAGATATGTAATTGTGGGCCAATATTATATTCACTTTCCTTGGTGAAGGCACCATTAATAAGTAAATTCTCACGGGACTCATGTAGGAACGCAGCACTGCAATATCTGGGTTGCCGCCAAACTGTAGTTTCGAGCTGACACGGCATATAGTACTCGTAATATATGAAAGAATAATGGCTTGAGTATTGTACAGGTATAAGGGCTGACAGGCAGCATTTAGACAACCCTTCACTGTATCATATTTACTAGGAACTTAATAAATGTTAAATTGAAAACGAGAGAGTAAATTGTGCCGTTTCCACTAACAAGGGGCGTAAGTGCTGCGCAAAGCATAATATTTAGAATTATTGACTGTGTGAATGTCTGCGTATATGATTCAATAGGTAGAGCATCCGGCTATGAGCTAAAAGATAATAGTTCTAATCTCATCTCCATAAAAATTTGCTTATTTATTGAAGAGACCCCCAATGAGGCGAGTCAGGAACCTAATGTATTGTTTCGCAAAGGTGCGAAGAATGTCCTCCATTAAAACTCACATGCCTATAACCACCCCGCTACTGATTGGTGTTCACGCAAAATTAGAATTAAATTATGGGGTTCTACGTGCCAAAACCACTTTCTGATTATGAGGCACGCCGTAGTGAGGGACTCCGGAAATTTCGACACCTGGGGTTCTTTAATGTGCACCTAAATCTAAGTACACGGGTGTTTTCGCATTTCGCCCCCACCGAAATGCGGCCGCCGTGGCTGGGATTCGATCCCGCGACCTCGTGCTCAGCAGCCTAACACCATAGCCACTGAGCAACCACGTAGGGTGGTGTTCGCGCAACCGATCAAAAATATGATGGTGTTAGCGTGCAGCGCGACACAGCGCGCGAGAGTTAATGTACCCCTCGTAATATCTGTCGTAGCTGTCATAACTGCATGCTGTGTGTTAGCCGTAGTTTACGAATTTTCCACGTATTTTAGCTTGCTTGTAACAGCCCGGAAGGGGTTACACTACGGTACATAAAATTCAATTAGTTCAGTAAATTTTTTGCGTCGCATGGCGGGCCTGGGTATGTATGGTTCGAAATATTTTTTGTCAAACCGACGTCCAATGCGGGACGCCGATGCCGCATTTTTTTGTGTTACGGTCTCATTGCTATCCCGTTAATAAGACGAAGCCTCGCGTATAATGCATTAAGTGCTAATCACTGGAGACCGGAGGTTCACGAAAACAATTAATATTTCTTTCCTGACATCCTGACCCCGCTTATACTTAACTAAAAGCAAAAACTAAGGGCATGCAACCATTTTATTTCAACATCTGAAAAGCCCGTAAGTGCCTATTTCGATGTTCACCCATATCGTAGCCCTTTCAATAGCTAAAACGCCTTCCTTGTGTTTCATCACGGCTTTGTTTTCTTTAGGCTGTTGACCTTGAAGCGTACAAGAACCGCTTGTTTATTTGAACAGGAATGTTGTAACATCGCTTCATTAGCAGAGCAAACAGTAATATTGAAACATCGCTTCATCAAGCAGAACGTGGCGACGTGAATTTTCTCAGCGAATTGCTGCTTCATTGCATGCGAAAAATACTTACAGCGTGACATCCACCTTGCTGCGACTAAGAATTGGCAGACTACTGCCTGACAGAACCTTAAAAAGATGGAGCTTTGGGTTTTGTAGAAAGGATTAGTGCACGTTGACTCCGAAGCTAAGGTAAATATTCTCACTTGAAGGAAACATCGACAGCTTATTTATTGTGCTAGAAATACTAAGTGGCGAGAAGGAAACAACAGTGTATAGGTCTTCCTCCCACTTTATAGTCGGCGGGCCTCTTTCTGCAAGACCTTCCTTGTTGTAAAAATGCACACTTGTCTAAAGCAAGCATATGCTGATTATAAAAAGAAATATTCGAAAACACTGAAATTTGGTCACGTGGCATAACATGCGTGCAAACTAACTTCTGCATTACAATTCCAGGAAAACTACAACTTAGCGACGAAGAGGTGCCGAGCACAAGGCGCATTGCCCCTGTTCCAATTCATGCCGAGCGTGCAATCAACCGGATTAAGATTTATATAATATTTAAGCTAGCATTCCCATATGGTCTAAGAATGTCATTAGTGACATGGTATTTGAATTTGCAGTACTGTGCAACTTGAAGTTCGAACTGATCAAGAAGCCATGCTCTTAGGAAAATATAGACTTGCTTGTCTTGCTTTCCGCCTCTGTCTCCACATTCTATTTGTGCGCAACTATGGTGCGGTTAAAATCTTGAATTAGATAGATGAACAAAGGGGAAATGGATTTAAAATCTTCATTGAAGCATCATATGGAACTCTCCTATGCCCCACGCCTTCTCTCGGGTACTGCAGTGCAGTACCTGAGAAATTATTTGAAATTTTTATTTTGAAAATATTTGTTGCTCTTGAAGAACAGAAATTGTTGCTGCACTACTAACAGTTCAGTCAATTGTAAGATGACCATTTCAAATTACTTATTCCAGTGGTCACACAAGTGCCATTTAAGATAATCGAAAGATCACCAGAAGGAATCAATACCGATTTCAATATCTCATACAAATACGCGTGCACCATAGTAGAGCAGCATCTTCCTGGTTTGTTTTATGTGGTCGACACGCTTGCTAACAAACTCATATGCAAAATCTGGCTAATATCTGTGAACAGGAATGTAAGAATTTGGGATGAAAATTTAGCCTTAGAAAATAAGCTTTTATGGTATTCAGTGAAAACAGTGAACCGACAGTGTCAATACCGGACCAGAAAATGCCTGGGGTAACAGGTACAAATACATTTGTGCATAGATGGCCGCAAGCAATAGATATATGGAAACACAGCAAAAACAATAATAGCAAAGGGGAAGAGAAATGCGGCCATAATGAAACACACAGCGCTATGGCGATACAATTGGCACGAGGTGCTTCGGTGTACGCGGAAATGTGTAATCGTTCCAATGCTTACATTTGGAAATGCAGTTAGTTGTATGCTTGAAGTTACGGGTAAAATCAGGACTCGACGGAAACCAAAGGTAAGTTGGACGCTTCGCATTGGGCGCTCACGGGAAGACTAAAAATGAAGTTGTGCAGGGCGATATTCGCTGGACAAGATTTGAAGTCAAGGAAGCTCACAGTGAAATGAATTATGAAGAACGACTGAGGAATATGGTAGAATGTAAATGGGCTGGGAGATAGTTCAGGTATTTGTACAGGAAAAACATTGATTCACAATCGAGGAAAACTAGGAAGCTTACCAGCAAGTATGCGATCGTAAACATGGCAACAAAGAACGCTAAAGGCGAAGTCAGAAAGTTTCCCGTCAAATATTGCGTAATCCAACAATTGACTGGAGTAAGTTACTTTCGAAGAATTGAAGTCGGGAATCTTGGTCCCGCTCTTGAAGCACCGCAGATGTCCTCTCTAACTTGCCTAATACCACGCAGTAGCAGTGGCTATTTCATGGCAAAAGAGATAAACATATGGATCACTGCCCGCCAAGAACAATTCTTGACTACCACATCGTTTACACGAACTCCATGGCTAGATTTTAACGGGACTCCTCATCTATTCATAATGTGGTCGATATCGTTTTGTGCGTCCAGCATAAAACATTGTGCGAATGTCTATATGGCACTTCGTTCCAAGATGCCAGAGGAGTATATAATATACCATTTTCAAAAATTGCTTCACTCATGTCGGCGTTGGTGTTGGCGTTGCCGTACAAAAAAAAACTCAAACCGCGCGAAAATAAGAACTGCTTGTCGAGGTGGGGATTCGAACCACCGCAAACCGAGTTCCGACACCACCACGCTAATCGATTCAGCCACTGTCGGCTTTTTTTTTTCACGGTATTTATTACAGTAGCACTCAATCCGACATTCAACAGTTATGCATAGTTGGAGAATGGAGGGCACAATGAGTGTCACAAACAGAAAAGGTAGCGTTCATACTGTGAGTAGAAGCATTGGGTTGACTTTAGAAGGGTGGTAAGAATAAGCACCTCATCAAAATAGGGTACTGATCCGGATGTATATCGAGTCCATCATGAACATGTTTAGGTGTAGTGTCATTTGGATAAAATGTACCCTTGTAGGTACCACCGTTTCGGCGTTTCGGTCCATCATTCGCGTTTTCCACAAACAGTGTATTCCCAGGAGAAAAAACATATCTAGAGGTGTACTATTATCAGAGGTCGGCAGCGGATATCGCACAGTATGAGCGTTAATCTCAGTCTTTTTTTAAAGTCCGCTGGAGGACATCCTAAAATAGTATGGCGTCGGTGCAGCTAATAAAACAATGTTCAAATGGCTTTGGCACATCACAAAGGCGACAGTTAACAGAAGAGAATGAGATACCATTTTTCTGTAGCCATGTCTTTACCGCGACGGTTTCACTATGAAGTTTATAAAATAATGTTTTGAAGCAAGGGGATAAATACATTTTGCGAACTCGCTTTAGTACATCGTGACCTGGCCATTTAATGTATAGTGAACGGTAAAATGGAGGCGGAAATAGCATGGACAGTAAATCTTTGTATAACGTTTTACGTGACACAGAGTACAAGTATTCAGGGGAAAACCGAACTGTCAGGAAACGAACCGCCAGGTAAACCTCTTGCATGAACCCCCACAAGCATAAAAGCGAAGAAAAATTTTAAAAAAGAACAAGTAAATGAGGTAACGCATTAAACATTGCGACTTGCATGAATGGCTGAAATATAGAATACGAAGTATCAAGAAAGCGATGAAACAAGACATTATTTGCCATGCATAAGGATGTACTAAGCCCAACCCACCTTCACTAACAGGCCTAAAAGTATTATCTCGCCTCATGGGCTCAAAAGTTGAAGAGCATACGAAGGTTGTAAAGATTCGGTGAAAGTGTTGTATGTATAGTCTGGCACAATGAATGACTTGTAATACATAGTAGCTTTTTGTTGCCGAGAACCTATTGCAGGCTTCGGCTTTCCCAAAAATAGAAAGTCGTTGTGGAACGAATGTTTGGGCTCATCGTACGCGCCGTTTAAAGCAGGGTTTTATATGCAAGAATAAGTAGACGCAGCGCAAGGCGCGAGCGAATCACAGGGGTCCCCTACCTCCGTAGGAGGGAAAGGGTGGTATCGCGTGTTCGCTCGCCTTCGTTCCCCGCCAGTTCAGGCAGAGCCTGGTTCAGGTACGGCAATCAGACGGGGAGGCAACGTTTGGTTCGTTCTGCCGAAGAGCTGGCTGCGTTGAAGGAACGGATACGGGAGGTGGTGGTGGTAGAAACATTTTATTCAAGAAGTTAATAAGAGAGTTGCTTGCTGTGCGCCTGAGTGGCAGCCCCTATTCCGGGACGCCATTGGAGATGGCCGCTGCCCGGGCGCGCGCCAGCAACGAACGTTGAGCTTCCAAGGTAGAGCAGCCGAGCAGGTACTCCTCCCAAGCCTCTCTAGTAGGGATGAGGAAAGGGGATGAAAAGGAAAGTGGAGTGGCGGGGCACGAAGCCACAACGTGAAAGGTATCGGCGAGGACCTGACAAGTCAGGCACGTGCCTGAGATTTCCGGCATAAAGTGCCGGGCGACCGGTGGACTGAGGAAAGTATTGGTCTCTATCGGTCCGCTTTCGCCAAACCGCGTGCAGGGTTAGGGTAGAGTCGGCGCGAAGTGCGATAATAATCCAGAATATCGCGGTAGCGTGTGAGGCTCGAGTTGCCAGGATCCGACACAGGACATGAAGGGGCAGCGGCCCGGAGGAAAGAAGCGCGGGCAGCGGCATTCGCCGTCTCGTTGCCGGGAAGACTTGTGCGGCCTGGGGTCCAGGCTATTCTGATGGAGTGAGGGTTGAAGCGCCAGGAGGCGGTCCGAAGGAGACTAGCCACCAGCTGGGCGATGAAACCCTGGATGTATCGAGAACAGGTTGAGCGCGAATCTGTCAAGATAGTGCGAGTGGTGGGGTGGGAGGCGGCCAAAGCGATGGCAACCTCCTCTGCATGAGTTACAGTGTCGGCTCTGAACGAGAGGCCATCGACGTGGTGACCCTCGGGGATCACAGCTGCCGTGAAGTGACCTGAGGGGGAAGGGCCCGAAACGTCTACGTAGAATACTCCGGGGCGTTCGGAGCGGCGCGCATGGGGGGCAGCGGCGCGCGCTTGCCTGCTACCGGAGTGTTGTTCGGGATTCATGTTGCGGGGGAGTGGCTTCACCCATAACTTCTGGCGCCAGAGTTCCGGTATCGGGGAGGGAGGGACCGGGTTATAGATTGAGCTGAGGCCAAATCTGTGTAGCAGGCGGCGCCCGCAAGGCGTCTGCGACAGACGAGTGAGCTGATTGACGCGATGGGCTTCCCGCAGCTCCGCGAAGGAGTTGTGCACCCCCAGGGCCGCAAAGCGGCGATTGGAAGTAGCGATGGGCAGGTCCAGCGCGCGTTTGTACACAGAACGGAGAAGAATATCCAGCTGGTGTTCGTGATGACGACGCAGGCGAAGGTATGGTGAGGCGTAGAGGACCCGACTAGTCACAAACGCTTGGGCCAACTGGAGGGACTGGGTCCCTCGGAGGCCGCCACGCTTGGTAGAGACCCGCCGAATCATACGACTCACTTGTTCGCTGGTGCGTCGGAGAGCAGCTATGGTACCCTTAGGGTCCAGGGAGGACGAGAGGTGAACCCCGAGAATCCTAAGGTCCTGGACCAAGGGGACAGGGCCGTACGGGAGAGTAATCTGGGGTGGCGGTAGGCGGGAGACTGATAGGAGTGCCTATTTGGATGGAGAACACTCTAGGCCGCAAGAAGCGGCGTAAGTGTCCACTAGAAGGGCCGCCTGTTGAAGGCGTTCCTCGATTTGAGCAGGAGAGTTGGTGTTGGTCCGAATTGTAATATCGTCGGCTTACAGCTCATGGTGTATCCCCTCGACCTTCTGCAGGAGGGAGGGGAGGTTCAGCATGGCCAAGTTGAAGAGTAGAGGTGAAAAGACCGCTCCTTGAGGTGTACGCCGTGTGCCTAGTGGGTAAGGGCCGTGCTCGGTGGAATCTAGGCGGATGAAGACGGCGCGATTAGAAAGAAAACGGCGGATGTAGTCGAAAGTCTTCTTTCCGCAGTCTGTGGTGGAAACATAAGCGAGAATGCTACTGTGTTTGACATTGTCGAACACGCGCCGAAGATCGAGAGCGAGAACGGCTTTGTCATTTTGGCGCATAGTAGTCGGCTCTGTGACATCGTTGTGGAGCTGTAGCAAGACGTCCTGTGCCTACAGATGCGGGCGAAAGCCAAACACCGTGTCGGCAAAGGTCCCCCTAGCCTCCAGGTAGGCGGAAAGGCGGTCGCGGACCATAGTTTCCATGAGTTTGCCGGCGCAAGAGGTGAAAGAGATGGGTCTCAGGGCCTCAATGCTAACCGGCTTGCCCGGCTTGGGGATGAACGTGACCAGCGATGTGGTCCATTCTGATGGGAGTGGCGAGCCGTCCCATATCGAGTTAATAAGGTGGAGCAGCGACAAAACAGCCGGGTCGGGGAGATTGGTTGGGAGCGACACTGTGATGCCATTCCGGCCGGGAGCCGTGCCCCACCTCATTTTCGCCAGCGCCGCCCGCAAGTCGGGAAGCGTGTATGGAGCGTCGAGGTTCGAGTTGGGGGATCCATAATATGTGTATTCAAGGCCCATGGGGTCGACCGTGCGACAAATGTATCGGTCGCAGAGATCCTTCGCAAGTTGATCCGTCGTGCCCTGATAGGCGTGCAAGGCGTGACGGAGTTGACACTGTGTTTCTCCACGGGTGGTGGAGGGGTCCAAAAGGCTCCGGAAGAGTCGCCACGTGCTCTTGGAGCTCATCTGGCCTGCTGCCTTCCTGCAGGTGTCCGTCCAATTTGAATCGGCAAGCTGCACAGAATATGTGCAGCACGCTTGTGTGGTGAGCGCCTCGATACGGGAGCGGAGTTAGCGGTTCAGCTGGTTTTGCCGCCAACGGCGTATGAGGCCGTGGCGAGCATCCCAGATATGGAGGAGGTGTGGGTCGATAGCAGGAGTCACGTTAGAGGTGGCAAGGGTCTGTGTGTGCGCTCGTTGCGTATGAAGGGCATAGGATGCCCACGCCGCGTATTCGTCTGAATCAGGGATCGGGGGGAAGGGTTGAGATATGAACTTGGTCCAGTCGGTAAGACGGGCCTGGCCCCAGTGTTGGCGCATTTTCTGTCGCGGTGTGAAGGCAATGCGGAGCAAAAAATGATCGCTACCGAGGGTTTCATCCAGATTCTCCCACGTAGCATCGCGGATGTTACGGGTGAGGGAGAGGTCTGGGCAAGTGTCACGTGACGCCGAATTACCACAACGTGTAGGATGTACGGGATCAGTGAGCAGCGTGAGACTAAGCGAGAAGATGAGCTCCTTAAGCTGTCGCCCTCGGGTCTTTCCGTAGTAGTAGTCCCAGCGGGGGCTGGGGGCATTAAAGTCGCCCACTATCACCAGGGGTTTACGGGCCGCCGTACGCAAGGCCTGATGGAAGAGTTGCGCGAAGGAGACCCCCGATAGGTGAGGGGGCAATACACGTTCCGAATATCAATCTAGGGTTGGCCCCTCCGCTGAGGGAGCACTGAGACCATGCAGTAGTCATACGGGATGACGGCTAGGCTTGAGGGCGCCGGTCAGCGGGGCCGTCTGGTTAGGGATGGCAGGGCCGGGCGCCTGCGAAGTGAGCTGTTGCAGGGATGCAATTTGCTTAGTCAGTAATGCAATTTGCCGCTAAAGGTCCGCGTTCTGCTTGCGAAGGGCCACAAGTTCAGGGGAGGGAGGGGCAGTAGGTGGGGGAGAGAGAGGCTAGGGAGCAGCGATTCCTGCCCAACTACTCACCTGTGGTGGCGCCGTCGAGACATCGAGCGGCGGAAATTCTTGGGTTTCGGCCGGGCACTGGGAGCCAGGTTGTTTCGGGTGGGCACCCTTCTTGCCGTTGAGTGGTGGTGACGTGAGCGCTCGAGGATGTGCCGAGGACGACGGGGGCTTCCGGTATTTGCCCGTGCAACCTCTGGCCCCGGTCTCGTGAGCACCGTGACAGAGGAGGCACTTGGGTTGGCAATCGTGGTCGGTGAGGCCTTCGGGAGCGAGGGTCCCACATTGGGTACAGCGGTCTGGGTTGGGATGGGGGCACACAGACGGCCGGTGGCATATGGTGCCGCAGTGAGGACAAGCCGGCATTGTCTTTTTGTACGGTCGAGCGTACGTCGCCACGCAGTGGTAAAAGAGGAAGCGGGGGAGCTTCGTACCCTCAAAGGTAACCACGGCCATGGTGGAGTCGCCGAGTTTACAGACCGCAAGGATGGTACCTTGGAGCCAGTGAAGTTCTAGCTTTATCTTTTGAGGGGTCTCGGCAGGGTTTATGGTGATAACCCCCTGCAAGTTTCCCCAGTAGGCTTGGCGTGACCTCGGACGGGTAGCAGCTGGTCCCCCACCGGCAGCTGGAAATCTCAGAGGAGTCGTTCAGCCTTGGGCAGCACGGTAGTGCTGCAGATGATGATGTTTTGGTCCCAGATCGGCCACACTTGCACTTGTGTGTTGGTCGGGTCACCCAGGTATGCTCGGATTGCGCCGCCCAGACGATAAGCCGAGGAAAAGGTTCGGAGCTCGCAGGGAATGCGAGGCTTTAGGACCACGATGTAGTCGTCTCGGGAGAGGCGAGGAGTTTGACGCGCACGCCACTTGCGTTGCTTCGCCAACTGCGAAGAAAGAATGGCTGTGGCTTAGCTAAGGTTAGGCCCAGGATGCGAAGCATACTAGCCTTTATTTTAGTTGTTGAACCGCTGTTTAGCCTGGTGAACTGATGTTGCTTGGCTATATTTGGTTCGGCTAGACGAAGAAACAACTCATGCAGGCGAGCGCACGAGTTGAGACGCGGCTATGTAGCTACGCGGCCGCAAGCCAGCGCACGAGTTGAGCCTCCGCTTTTGCAGCTGTTATGACGTCATATGGTAGCTACGCGGCCGCGCGCGGCGCAGCAAGGAAGAACGTGGTTGTGAGGCTAGTATGCTTCGCATAATAGAGGTGCGCGCGGCGTCTGTGGGATGCCGCGCATGTGTGCCTTGCGCAGCTGCGGAATGACTGTCAGCTGTGGCATCTCGGTGCAAGGACGCGGGCTTGCATTTCGCTTGCTTGCGTTTCCAGATATTCACCATGTCTTAGAGGTATTCATTCTCCGATGGCATAAGTTGGTCGGCAGAGGAAGTCTCCATCGTAATCACTTGCAACGAGGCAGGGTCGTAGCCCGTAACCGCAGTGGCTGCCGTCATCGTCGGGCTGAGAGCCGCGACGAGGGGCGCTAGGCGTAATGAGACAAAGCCTAGCGAGGCGGCGTGCTAGCCGGGAGTGAAAACAGTCTCTAAAAGTGCCGAAAATTGGCCCACCTGGACGAGAGTGGTATCCGGACAAAGCACAGAACTTGGCGATCACGATAAAATCGGTTTTGAGGGGGATGACGGTGATAGTGCGCAAAAATACTGGAAAATCCGCGGAACCAGAGCGAAGAACGTCCGACCCCGCCGAGCGCTTGCAGCGCCCCCCGATACGGGAGTGGACCGCATTTCGTGCGTTTGGGCGCAGAACACGAGGCGTTGGATGAACGCCGCCGAGAACTTGCTAGACAGTTCGTCGTCGACGTGCCGACCTCACCGTGAGGGAGCGCGTAGCCGAGGCGTTACGACAATGAAGAGCCGTGGATCCCGAGCTTCACTTGCACCCCTCTTCACAGTGGTGGAAGGGCGGTTAATTTTTTATAAGAGTCTTTCGGTGAATGTCTAGATATTTTCTTAAGTGGGCCTTTGTGTGTGCCGAATTTCACTCAATCTCAACACATTAAACATGACTTAGTGGACCTCAAATTGGGTTACCAAGCCCGACCCTCCTCCACCTCGCCCATTTTCCTCACTGAACATCCGCCAACTACATTCAAGGAACCAATGTACGCAGACGACATGCGTGCCGGGACGACAGGGGTGACACTTGCTCAGATATTCAAAGGGCTGCTATCTTGCCAGCAATGCACCTTCACAGTCAAGGTCTCAAAATATCAGCAGAAAGAAGCGCTCCATTTTTGTTTAAATGCCAATGAAATCCCATGGCTTCTCTGTCAAAGGAATGATCGTTTGCTACTAGAGGACAGAAACATTTCTTAATATTATGTATGTATTTTATGACATATCAGCTATGCGACCTACCTAGAACAGCACCTGACCACAATATACCAGCCGTGCAATTTATTTGAAGGAGCTACTTGGAGATATCAGTCGATGTAATGCTAGGAATGTGCATAGCACTCTTTCTAGGCTAACTTTTCGTACGGACGAACCCGTGAACGACAAAACGGCCCAGTCAGGTTGGCCCAGTCAGAAGACAGATAGTCTCCTTCTGCCTCTCTTCGTGGGCATTTCTTAAAATATCCGAATAAAAACGAAACCTAAAAAAATTCTTGTACAGCAGAGGTTATCTATACCCGAGGTCTCAGGGTCCGTCTTTGTTTCATTTTAATGCACATAAACACTGGTAACTATTAGAATCGCCCGGGAGCACCCAGTATAAGTTAACATTCCCGTAAAATGCGGATAGTGCACATTAGGCTCGGCACATGAGCCGGTTTCCATCATCTCACCACACTACTTTCAAAAATAGCGCATACATAATTTTGGACAGGATCTCTGCTCATTGCTCCGGTCGTCCACCATTTTCACTCCCGCAATTAAACTATTGATTCCTCATTGCTGCCTGATTCAACCTGAAGTGCAATTCACCCAAGCTGTCTTTCCCTGCTCTTAAACAGCTAGCTTTCCTCAATTTGTATCAAGAGTACCCTACGCAATGTCCACGCTTATACTGATAGCTCAGTCACTCTAAATGTTCGGTTTGACAGGTCATTTTTTTTCCAGCGATAGACACCTCCACCAGTTTCAATGCATGCCATCCGACAAAATCGACAGCTAAAGACCTTGCAACTCTTCGCAACAAATTCTAGTCAGCCAAGAACAACCTCGAAGTTGCTCCGTATTTGTAAACTTGAAGGCAGCACTGCGGTCAGTACTATCAGCTGAGCCGCGTGGACCGCGCGGATAACTGGCGTTTGAGATAATTAACCAGATCCATACTTTTGGCCCATAAGGTGCACCAAATCACATTTCAATGAGTTGCAAGTCCCTCAGGCGTCATAGGTTACGAGAAAGCTGATGACGCTACTCGCTCGTTTTTCGAACGCGGCAATGAAGAATCGATATCGCTGTGAACATTATATGCAGCGGGAGCACTTGGTGTTATTGCACGACACGCCACATTCTTTTGCGGAACGTGCAAAGTTTTCAAAAAACAGGCTTTATTTCCACCTGTACTTACCACTCTGCCTTCGCATACCATCTGAACTCTGCTGACATGAGGATACCCTGGTTATTAACGCAATAACGTTAAGAGCCCCATGTCGCATAAAATCGGCTGTAAATGACCGGCGCCGGCGTCCCCATGAGCAAAAATTCCCGTATATATTAAATATATCTATAAGCCGCACTTTCCTATATGACATGAGGTATATGCGGGTTATATTGCCACACCGCTCTATAAGTAAAGTAGTCCATACCATGTATTCATTCTCGACAAAGTTATTCAATTTAAGAATGACAGCCCACAAACAAATGCCATGAAACAAAACAGCGACAGCGCATATCTCTTGTGTTAAAGCTTGTCAGACTGAAATATTAAAAGTCGAAGCACAAACAAAAACTTGAAACTTACGTAATTGTTCGGCTCGGCTGTGCTCAACCTGCAAGATCGGCTCACACAAGAGGCGGCGTTTCTACCAGAAAGCTCGCCTTCGTGCGTAGCGTTCGCCGCCAGCGTTGCCCGGGAAATGTTACAGTTACATAAACTGCAGTTTCTGGGAAGTGGAACAAGCAGTCAAGGCTCTTTGAATGCTACCGCATTCCACTCTTAAAGGCGAAGCTTAAGCGTCCTCCTTTTTTTTTTGCTATGGCTAGGAGCAGCATTCATGAAGTCTTTTCTATTCCGTTTTGGAATGACAAACAACGCGATATGTTATGATTTTGGTCGTAAAGGGACCCTTGAATACGTTTCGCGCGACTGTTCTCGATAGTCTATAGTAACTGTAGGCATATTACCTGCTCGTGAGTCCTCACAAGCAATTAATGTGAGGCGTCCAGGCAAGCATTACGGATAATAATGTTGAAATGCTGTTTGTCGAAAAATGTGGTGTTACTGTTCAAATTTTCCTTGAACTTTCGTCATGTTACCTGAGGTCAAGAATGATTGAATAGAATGACTTACTTTTCCAACACAAGGCTGGTATCTGTATGGGACGCATAGTGGCGCCCGTCCCGAGTAGCATATTTTTTTATTTGTTTGCGCAGTTGGATGTAGCATTAGACCGGCGTCTTTCTGGCATAGCCATCAAGACGTTCAAATAAGTTGGTTTTTTTGTTCTAATTAACAGACACGACTGTGCCAACAAGGGGTCCTATAACGTAAAACTATTCCAATATATTTTTATTTCAATCTCCTGACGTCAAATTTGCATAACCGCCGACGCAAGCATCGGGCGGTCACCCGAAGGGTTAAGTGAACAGACCAATAAAACGCACTCCTCGTTCATAGGAGGTCACTTCTATTTGTTTGAAAAACAAATAACATTACCTACATTGAGCGGCTTGTCTTATCTGATTGGCTGACAAGAGGCGAGGAGCCTGCTCATGTGGAGAGGGATTCGATGGGGCCGAGCCACTGGACTGAAAATCGATAACCGGATGAAGAGGGTGGTGCCGGCGTCTGCGGCTGGTCCGCTTTCCCTTACTTAGCTTGTGGTGGCTGGTCGAAAATAGCGGCGGCATACAACGGAAGCGTAAGAATGACGCTAAAATGGGTGCTCAGCAAAGAAGAGTTGGCAGAACGAGGTCGTAAACGTGCCGAAAGTGCTCGAAAATGTTACACGACCACGCAAGAAGTTTTATTATACGCAATTAAACCCATGCTTCCCGGCAGGTGCGAGTAGCCAGTGCCTGAGTGATCATCGGCAGCCATCTTTTATTCCTTTCGGAATGGGGCAGCCTGCGGCTATTCAGAAGGAAATTCAGTTTTGTTCGGCATATTATTGCATCTTTAACGCGTACACGTCACTTTGACGCGGCGAGTTCTTGCGGTTTTGTGACCTCGCGTGACAGGCCGGTGAAGTGGGTGAAGCCCGAAAGCTTTTTGACCAATAGCCGAGGGCTAATCGCGAAAAGGCGTCAGATTAGAAATAACCATCTACTTTTGTTCGGTCAAATCATACATAATCAGTTTGTACCCGTCATATCAGATGGGGAGCTATCGCGGTTTTTGTGACGTCGGGTGACAGACAGGTGAAGTGGGGGCGGTCCAAAACGTTTTTTACCAGTGGCGTAGGGCTGATTGCAGAAACGGAATAGAAAAGTTTGGAATAGTTTTACGTTATAGCGTCCAAGATGGACTAAATAACTGGTCCTTTCAGTGAGCTTGGTCAGGGCTTCAGGTTCACCTCGGAGCAAGCAAAAGAGTATGAATTACAATACCTTGACCTTAGACTACATTTTTCAAACGATCATGTCTGTTGCGAATATTTCCCCCCTTCTCCCAAGCCCCTGTTGAACTTCAAAAGCAGTCAGAAATGCCGTTTGCATCTCCTCACTTCGGGCCGCCCTGGTAAGAACATGTGCGCATGGATTGAGTGATGCCTTCACACGTCAGGTAGTCAGGCTGGAGGAAGCTGGGCATTCAGGTAGCTTAATAATGGGCAGCTGTGAGAAGTTGATTAGATGGGTGAAAAACTCGAGGAGGCAGGAGGCTGAAAGAAAGAGCAGGAATAAGAACGTGGTAGTTGTACCCTATGCACACCGCATGTCCCATGGCCTGAAGAACGTTCCAGGTCGTTACCAGGGGCAGGTTGTCTTTTCGGCTCCTGCAAAACTGAGTGCTATTTGTTCGGCGGTTCAATGGCGCGCAAGTGGAGCAGAACGTAATAATAATGTAAAGTGCAAAGTGAACCATGTTATTAAGAATGCAGGCTGCACTACCAATGTGGTGCACTCTTTCCCGCTCAAGTGTGGGCTAGTGTACATATGGTAAACTGGTCGGTGCATCAATGAAAGACTTTGAAAGAATGAATTGTCCTTGGACAAGAATGATTACGCGCAATTGTCTTCCCATTGCCGATAATGTAAGTGTAAACCTCTGCTCAAAGAGACAGCAATTTCGTTTAAGCATACTCATGTACGTATCCAGGAGATTAGTCGTGAAAGCAGCCAACATTTAACGAAAGGGCACGTGGTGCATTAGGCAGCCTTCGATCAAGCTTTCTCAGCAGGAAATAATTTGACTAGATAGCTCGATAGGGTAACAGATTCCCTGTGTCCACGTGGCCTGGTCGTGCGTCCCTTGTTTGGCCATGTGATCACCTATGTCGCTTGTATTCCTTCGTGTGTATGCTTCAATAAACTTATTTGTGAGTTAGCACTCGTCGTGTATCCTTTCACTCAGTCGTCATTCTGTTCACGCTGTTACCATCATAAGCTAACGTAGAATACCACGAAGGCGTAACAAATTTTAAGGAAAACAATCTCTCACAAACTCTTTTCGCATTAATATGTGCTAAGTGTGATCCTGGCTGTGATTATCCAGACGTGCTGTGCGTATCCTTTTCCCTCTTCCTGTCTTTTCAGCCCCCCTGACCCGTCTAATTGTATACGTGCAGTGTCTTTCCACTTTCTTTTCCCTATTGCTCCCTCCCTCTCATCAATTCTACTGTGGTTCGTTGTTTTCTATTTCAAATTGCTGAATTGCTTGGTTCCAATCATGAGAATATAAGATAACAGAACTAAACCACCTTGCCTCTCCTTTATCTACTCGTCTAGTTCCACACAATACAAGACACACAGAAGACTGCATTTGCTTATTGTCAATAAGAACATAATCTACTCAGTCTAGCTCGTTTACAGATAATGTCATCATTTTATTTCCTAAAAGGTGCGTATTTGATTCCTTGTAGCTGTGCCGGCTAGTTGGCTGAAATTTGTCATAAGTACTTCTCCTCGGAAAATCACTCTATCTTGTTTGCGTGTTACGCCTGAATGTACTCATGATGAATGCCATTATTTTTTCGTACTCTTGTTCGGCTTCCAGAGATAGTTCAAGAGAGGCCTGCCTATTAATTAACACAAGCATTCATCAATGAGACAGTCGTCTTTCGCGTTATTTAGACACGCAAGTCAACAGGCTGGCTGACTTGGTTCGTTTGCAAAGCAATACGAGCACAGCTGCGAAAGAGAACTTTTATCCCGCCTTGTGCTAAAGCTTCAACGTCACTGACACCACGCTTCTCCAGCGATGCGGGTATAAAGAAACGTGATGCACGTGGCGCCGTCACAAAGACACCGAATCCAACACATTTGTTGGGTACGTCATACTAATTCCTCCTTGGGCGCTGTGTGATGACGTCCAGATGTGATTTTGAACACTTTATTGCGGAAGTCATCGGAAATATCAACGAGGCGTGTCCATCGCTCGCACGTGGCAAGTAACAAACACACATTCTTTAATGTAAGTGGACGAGCGCGGGAACATAACATTGCTTGATAACATTAATAAAAATAAAGACCCGATTGCCACAAACCCCGAGGGCATGTGCGGCCGCCCGAAGCCTATCCCATCTAAACGTGTCACTGCGCTTTCGTGACGCCGGCTCCTTTGGCTCGTGCCAACTCCTCTGTATCTAGCCTCGGGATACAACACCGTGCATATGGCGGGGCACGCAAAGTCGCATACACATCGGGAAGCACCACGCACGTTCACATATACGCAGTCTTGCACCGCACACTTCCGACGAAATGAGCACCACGCACGTACAGACAGGCACGCACACGAGCGCACGCGTACATACACAAGTCGAACACGCGCCAACTCGGCTGACGACCACGCGGGAAACCTCACGGAGACATTAGCGAATCGCTCTACGTCTGTCCAGCAATTAAGCGGCGCCGCTGCGGTGCGTGGCTGATGACAAAGTTGTGGGTCCCTGCGGGCGAAACGTTCTCGCGGTCTTGACGACCGTCGACATGAGCCGTGACTTAACTGCCGGTGGGCAGGGATTTCTCTTTCCCGGCAGAGTCTCCGCCCATATTGGCACGGCAAGAAGGGAACTCTGAAAACAACCCCGGTTGATCTACCGCGATCGAACACTTGGATCATAGGGGTGTGTGCGGAACGAGTAAATATTGACGCAAGGCTAGGCGAATCCACGGCTGTGGGAAAGAACGTCACCATAGCTGCATATTGACGCTGTCGTCGTGGTACAGGTGACAATTAAAGTGCAGCCGGTGTAAGAAAAGTGAAGGCAAATTAATGGTAGTGTCCGCATGAATTTGGAGCACGTGCCAGCTGGCTTACATTCTTCTTGTTTCTTTTATTTTTACTTTTTTTGCGCAGCTTGAAACAGCAGCGAAAGTAAAGGCCATGTGCAAGAGCAAGTATTTTCCCAGCGATCAGGTATATGTCACAAGGCTGGTACAAGAAAAACTTCAGCATCATTCTGGCATTTCAAGCAATGTTCACTTGGCTAAGCCAGTGATGTTACACATCGAGTGTCATTTGACACTCGAACTTCAAGTTAATCAATAAAAATTAAGATCATAGGGTCAGCTTTCTCTCTATCTGTGCTATAGCCTATAGGAAAGATGGTAGGAAAGCCCAAAAATACTTTATTTGAAGATCTAATAATTGAGCATGCGTGCAGCTTTTCGATAGCGCATGGCGCTTTTCGATAGCGCATTGTGTGCTTTATAAAACTACATGACAGGAAATCAAAGGCAAATAGACAGGGCGGACATCACGTTTTGACGCTTTTTTAAACATAAATGACTGGTGCTCGATGCAGCACTAAATACAACGCTGTCATCAAAGTGAATAGCTTTTTTTGTGCCGCATATCTGTTGCTTTGTTGTTTCTTCGACTGTGTGCTTTGTGACACGGGAACGATGGACTGTTCATAAATTGTTACTCATTTGTATGAGGGAAAACATTTAGTGTGTGAGTTTCATGCCTATCAAATATACGCTGCAACCTATTAACTCTCGTCTCAGTTTTCCTGAGATCTGGATGACTAGCTATGCCAGCATTTGCCTAACGGACCGAAGTATGCTGAGCTACATGCTGGTCACGTCTACAAAAAATATTGTTGTCATTTAGAATAGCTGAGTTCATTTGCGAAAATAAGAAAAGAACGACATCGCGTTCCCACATTCTTCTTTATCATCTTTGGAGCTTCTTTGCCTCCTTAGCGTCAAATCCTCCTCTGAAGGTTGAATAGTTCAGCGCAGTCCAGCCATTGAAGGGACCATCACATCGACTTCACGTTTTACTTAGATGCACATACAAATCAATACGCACTCGGCACGCTATAAGTCAGTGGCAATGGCATTGCGCTGCTGAGCACGAAGTCGTGGGTTCAATTCCCAGCCGCTGCGGCCTCATTTCGATGGGCGCGCAATGCAGAACCACTAGTGTATAATGCTTTGGGCGCACCTTAAAGAACAACAGATCGCCAAAATTTATGCGGAGTCGTCCGCAGTACAGTTTACGGACGTGATGCGTCGAACTCTGTATCGTGCATCCAAGTATCCATCAGATGCGCTGGCCACCCGAAATACCGGTAGCCAAGGGCCAGAAACAACGAGCAGATTAGCCAGCACGTGATGTTATTGTTTTGTTTTTCTAGCGTGTAAACCTAGACTCGAGCAATAGAATAGAAGACATTCCTTCGAGATAATGCAGCGCAAGAGCTCAGAGAGAGACGGGTCATAACAGACGACGCAAGGTGCCTAGCTCGCAGAAGGAGACGAAGTCAAGACGGATCGCCTTGGGCTCGGGTGAAAGCAGGCGTCAGTGGGAGCGAAGGAGGCATTGCTGACGAGGCCTGACCCGGCCAGGGAAGGTTTATGGCGTCAGTAGCACCGCCTAACTAGCAGAAAACCGTAGAAAATTTGCATGCGACACAAACACTGTACGGTTCCTGTCGGCCCCAACGGAGCGAACCCTCGTTCACGAGCAGACGCCTGGCCGATGAATCTCAAGCAAAGTCCAACTCGCACAGCAGACGCATAAGCTGCAGCGAAAGGCGTGAGCTGAAGCTCCTCCCACCGAACGTGTCGGCAGCATACTCGCACAGTCACTGTTGAGCGTGCACGGACGTCGGCACAACGTCGCTCTTTTCGCACATTTTGTATTTTTTGCGGCGAGTTCGTCGCGTCAGTTGCTCCTTATGCAAATCTCGGAGCGTCGCGCCCGCGGAGCCGCGGATTAGTGGCAGACACACTCATCGGGCGAAGGGGATCTGGCGAAGACGGCTGCCATCCATCATGGCGCAAGCCCCCTTTGGCGGCTGGTGCCGCGTCGCCGTCCGGACCGGGGCGTACGGTTCATTGAGAAGGCTTTTGTGAAGGGAGCGGACGTCCTTTGCAGGGTCGTTTAGAACCACCCACGCCGAGGTATCCAACAGCTAACAGCAGCGAGAATGTCCGCCCTTAGCACTGTTTTTGTTTTAACTTTACATCCTAGCGATCAATGGCCCATGCATTTTCTGCAGGCCTGAGTCGTACTTTTTTACTGCTGCTGCTGCAGCACGAAGAGAATCGGTTCTCAGGTAGTCTCAAGCGGCTTAATTCAAGAACGTTGTAATCCTGTAGAGGACGGCTTGGTGCTCCTCTAACAAAACCGTTACAAAAACTGGGAGTGGTGCTCAGGCGTACTGTTGCGGATGAGCAATACCGGAATCATAGGAGACAGGAATCCCTGGTTTCTGTCGATCGAGCTTTACAAGTAGCAGAGAATGTTGTCCTTCCAGGCAAAACCTTGCTATCCTAAATAAGCGCAGCAAGCTTTCTTAGTAGGGTAAATATATGGGGCGACGACTTACGGAGTCGCCATCTGTCGGACGCGCCTCCCTTGCATAGTATGGGGGATAGGTTTGGCCTACAGCACTCAATAAAAGGACCACGCGGCAACCCTCATGGATGTTTCAATAAGAACTCTCAAAACGAGAAAAGTTTTTTACTGTCAAAGTAATAATCTTGGGCAAACTGAAAGCAAATGATCGTGTACAGACGCTATCTCTTTACCGAATACGTACGGTGAACGCCACTGTGCGCGGTCGCCGCGATGAAGTCTCCTGAACTGGCTGGACAGGTGGCAAACGCTTAGAGCAAAATATGTGAAATATGTTCTGATAGGGGGCTGTCTGTATAACCTAATGAAGCATAACAGAATGAAGCCTCAATGCAGCGATCGCACGGGTTCGCGGTGACCAACTGCGCGGCTCCATGCATGTGATCCCCGTGATCCCTCATGCCACGTCACACCGATGGTGGCCTGAGATTTTCCAGTGGTGGAGCTCACCCCCAATATTGTTCTCGTAACTATTCTTTTAAGAAGAAACGAATCTGGCAACGAACCAAGCCACAAGGCTGTCCGCACGCTGGAGCAGTTCTCAATACTGGGCGCCAGGTAACAATGACGGCGAAGCCATATTTTATCAAAGTCGACTGATCAATCCCAGCAGCTCAGAATGAAAATCTATGTGAATTCGGACACAAGGACATTCGTGAGAAATTAGCACTCGACCTGATCAATCGCGCTGACAGCGCTAACAAAGATAAACACTGCTGAAGCTTCCATTGGTGTTTTAAGCATGAGTAGGAATTTAAGATCGAGACACTAAATTGCAGAAACGCTCCACTACTCTAGTGACAGGCTTGATGTGCTGAAGTGTGAACGCAAAGAAGGGCTATTACAAAGTTTGTACTCTGTTGTTGGGGTCGGGGACGAAGGAGGGTAAGTCTGTAACAGTAGCATTACCAGTATGTTTCTCTTCACTGCGAATCTGCAAAAGAAAAAAATTGGACCGTATTACGATACTGCCTAATACGAAATTTGAGGGCTGCTGTATACGTGTATTCATTTCGCAATTATATTGAGGCAAATAATTTCAGACCGAAATCACCGCACCTGGCAGTGGGCCAGTACTGTCAGCGCCTTCGCAAAGGGAGTTGAAGTATAGGTACTCTGGCGCGATGATCGGTATTGGAGCCAGCTGTGCAAGAAGACAACGACGAAGGCGCAAGCAGTGAAACGAGTGCGAGGGGCAGTATGGGAACGCTGGCATGCTCAGTGGCATCGGAGCCAGCTGTGGAAGAAGACGATGATGAAGGCGCGAGCTGTGAAATGTGCGTTAGAGGCAGTATGGGAACGCTGGCATGTTCAGCGGCATCAGAGCCAGCTGTGGAAGAAGACGATGATGAAGGTGAGAGCTGTGAAATGAGCGTTAGAGGCAGTATGGGAACGCTGGCATGATCAGCGGCATCAGAGCCAGCTGTGGAAGAAGACGATGTTGAAGGCGAGAGCTGTGAAATGAGCGTGAGGGGGAGTTTGGGAATGCTGGCAGAAGAGCTGAATAAATCTGTCCCTATGATAAGAACGTGTAAAAGAGAATAAGCATAATTAATTGGCCAGATGGGCTGTGACAAAAGAAAGATGAGAGAAATTATAAATCAAGTTATAGGGAAATGTAAGCAAATTGTTCTTTCCGACGCCATTGACAAAAGACAGTGTAGAACAACTGAATACATATTTTTGGTATATTGATCCGTCCTTTGCTGCGAAGTGTAAAGATTATGACAATATATCGTTCTCTCAGGGTACACCTCAAAATTTTTGCCCTGTATACCATTGAACTCGAGGACGTGATGGCGACAGTCAGTAATAAGTCAGCCTTTAAAGCCTCCGAATTACATGGTATTAGTGTTTCCCTTATAAAGGAGAACATACGTATTTTAGGACTGATTTTATGTCACCTGATTATTCATTCGTTGAACTGCTTTAGGTATTCGTCCTCGCTAAAAACTACTGAGGTTGTCCCCATCTTCAAAGATGGAAATCGCACCAACCCTTGTAACTACAGACCAATTTCCGTGCTCAGTGTTCTTAACACCATTCTCGGAAAGATTCTTTCCAGCCGATTCTGTAAGTTTATTGATAAATTTCAGATTATGTGCCCGCACCAACGTGCGTTTCGTCCAACTATTTTACTTCATCAGCAGTGTTAACGTTAGCTTAAAAATTTAATGTTGCCCTGCCAAATAACATGCTTCTTGGAATCATTTTCTTGGTCCTCAAAAAAAAAAAAAACCTTCGACACGGTTTACGACATTAAACTTCTTCATAAACTAAAGAATAGGGGTTTACATGGAACTGAATTTAGTCTTCTTACTAGCTACCTTCACAAGCGCGTACGAACAATATTACACCATCACCAAAGAATGTGAGCACTAAACGGTCCCGCAAGGAGCCGTCCTTAGGTCAATGCTATTTTCTTTATATAATGATGACCACCGACTAATATCAAAACGAAGTCCTTATGTATGCCGACGATACTGGCATTGTGGTTTCGGCCGACAAAGTTTATGATTTTGAAGCTAAAGCAAACGAAGAGTTCAAGAAGGTTTAGTAATGGTTTTTAACCAAGAAACTCCCATTTAGAGTTAAAAAGACTAAACATCTCATATTTCGCACATGTAGCATGTCCCTACCTACTAAATATTTTCAATCATTATTAAATGGTGTCCGATCGGATGAAGTTAGTTTACTTAAATACCCGGGTGTGTTATTTGATAACAACAGACACTGGAAAGGGCGAATAAGTCAAGTGCGCACAAAGCTGACATCGGGATGCTACGGACTCTCACAAACACGGCGTCATTTTGACATAAAAACACTGGGTATTTTATGTTTTACATTCATTCACAGCCACCTAACGTATTGTGAAAGGATGTGACTTACAAACTTATATTGAACCGATCCGCCAACTACAGGAACGAGCGTTCA
Source organism: Dermacentor albipictus (assembly GCF_038994185.2). Lineage (NCBI taxonomy): Eukaryota > Metazoa > Arthropoda > Arachnida > Ixodida > Ixodidae > Dermacentor > Dermacentor albipictus. Next base: position 141,577,136 of record NC_091823.1, on the reverse strand, counting down.
GAATAATTACTAACTCACGATTCAATTAATTTAGTCAGACTTTGTTTAGCAGAATGAACATGCTGCCTTGTGAGATTATACATCAATTCAAAACTGCCACTAGTGTTTTTAGCATTGTCAAGAACAGCCTGCCGTTTCATATGTCCGTATTTTAATCATCGTCTCGTGCTACCAAAAAACAAACGTTCGGAAATTTTAATCTTCCTCCTACTGGGAATGCTTACGACCTGCATTTGATTCAGTCTACTGTACCTAATGTTTGGAATAAACTACCGGTATATATAAGACAGGCGCACAATTTTTCTTCAATGCTTAAAGAATATTTTCTTGGCCTAAATAAAAATCCTTGATGTTACTTACAATGTTGTCTCTAAAATTATAATTTATCAACCTAAATATATGGTAGTACACTCAGTGATTCATTCTGACCCGAACTTATTCATAAGAGTTTCTTACTACAGCTTGCAAACATATCTTCGCGGTAATTTGATGTTTTCATACGTCAGGTGCTTGTGTTCATATTTTTTTGTTGAACTTGTACCTACGGAACATACAAAACGTCTTATGTTACCTTTTGTTGCATTTCATTATATGTTCGACCAGTTTTAATGTAAAGTGAGTATAATGCGTGTACGTACGTGATGTATTTATTCCTGTAATGCAATTATGCTGTAACCATACTGTGCAACGTTAGTACCAGTATTTGCCTGACCGTTACTCTTTCATTGGACCGTCAACTATCCTTCGGCTATGGGGCCAACCAGCTCGGAGGCTCCGTATATTTTAGGTCTGCATAATAAATTGAATTGAATTTCCTGATATAGTATTGGTGATTATCGGTCTTTTTCGTTTCGTTAAAGCCAAAGTCTGAAATCTGAAATAAGAAATTACCCGACACATAGCTCACCAGGCGGAAAGCGCCGCATAGTTACGCGCACCCTGTAAGTACAGCGAAACAGAAATAATAATACTGAGATATTACTCGACATAAAATAAACCCACTGTGATGCTACAAAGTTCCGTTAGGATCGATCTCACGATCAACGTCGACGTCCTACAATTAGTAGTGAAGCAATGCCGACACGCACTATACTGCCACCACCAAAACCCGTCGCGTTTGAGGCGTGTACGCCAGCTGGGCTCCTCTTTCGCGATTCTCTCTGAATACGCCGCGCCATCTAGTGGCGCCCCCACGACATTCGAGCGTGGCCTCCGAGATGGCTTGCGCTCCGGTGCGTGTGGGAACCCTGAGAAATAATTCATCCCAGGATAACGTTCATGGCACCTCGGGCTGAACCGTTGGACTGCTCTACTTGAGGAACCCGTGTGATTCGGGTTTGATCCCCCCACTCCCCCGCCTAGGATGAATGTTAATCAACATTTTTTTTTAGAATTGGATGGTCAACTTTTTCGAATACGAATCAAATACGAATACTAAGTATCGATGAAATAGTCAAACGCAGACGCATATATTCAAATTATATATATTTATTTCGGTATAATTAGACACTACGCCTTTATTGACTGATGGAAAAAGCGCAGCTCACTATGAGAGACAATCTGGATCAGTTTAAAGACAACGTTATTAATTGTAATTAAAGATATTGCAAGAGTAGCCACACACCATCTTTAGAGCTTGATTACAAGCAAGCTTTCAGAGTATACATAAGTAGTTGCTGCTAAATAAATGGTTACCGAAAAAATATCAGTAATTGTGGAAAGAAGGAAGCAGCTGCAAGGCTTTTGAACGAGCCCTTTCACATCACATGTAAACGGGCCTGTTGTTGTGGTTGAAATTGAAATGTAGAAACTAATCTTTTCGTAATGCGCACGTCCTGAGTTGGGTCCCCAACTGTTCTTACTTATTTTGTCCATTTCAATTTTAAACAAAAGTTTTTACTACTGATTTCCTCGGATTTATTGCCTCTTTACCTTATGTGGTCGTGATTAATAAAAATGAAGCCTCTGTGCTTCCCTTCTCGTAGTTCAAACTAAAGCAAAAATCAAAAGTGGTGATGTACATAGGCTTCCGCGGCTAACACGAGTAAAAGAGCCTAATTACCCATTTTTCTTGTGCACTGCTGCGAAAATATTTGTACTTAATTGTTTCACTTGTAATATTTTGCGATACTTTACTTACTAGACGGAGAACACTAAACAGACTTTAGCAGTTCGTGGTTCGATATGTTTGGTTAGTTTCGATATTCAAAAATACCGAATAGTTCATTATTGAATACCAATGTTTGGTGTCATTAGTGTGTAATATTCTATTTGTACCAGAAACTTCGAATATTCGTTCAACCCTAGTTTCATTTTTATGGAAGAGTTTGGTGCAAGAGGTTAAGCCCACGTTTCTAGACTGCACTACCATCGGCATCGATCGATATATTTTATTAGGCGCCGACGGGAAAGTGGCTGCCATGCCCTAACAATGCTAATCGGTGGCCGATCTTTTAAGTAACCATATTTCTGTTCTCAACGCCGCAAATACCTTCGAAAACTTTGTCGTCCACATTGCTCGCTTCAAGAGCCACAGCAGAACATGCTTTATCTCATTACCTAAAGCGCAGCCTTGCTTGATGGGAAGCATGGCCCTATGAAGAAAATGCCGGCGAGCGAGGCTCCGCTGATTACACGGGGTCACTATACGGGGAATATACTGAGGCTACACACGACGTCAGTACTGGGCCAGCCTTAGGTGGTGTGACATCTGATGTCACTGGCATTTGCACGGTAAGGACCCTTGTTTCTAGAAGTGCTTAGGGTGTGCGTCAAACATTAGCGCACAACTCTACGAGTCGAACACGACGCCAGTAGGCCTGCGGCTGTAGTTATAACTCCAGGGGTGACTGAAGCAGAGCTTTCTTACGCTTCACACTTGGTTTCATTCGCAATGCAAGCAGACAGTTTTCATATTATTGGCGCTGCAGTGGGTACGGTGGTAAAGCTACCGTATTTGCTACCCCTGGGAAGCAGAGCTGTGCATAGGTTCACCATCGCGCGCGCCGAAGTGTCCTAAGTGTGCTGCAGGAAAGCCACTCCTTTTGATGGCCGGGGAGGCTCGGCCCAGCGGCAACTGTGCGCGCTTGTTCATTCCATGACATTGTCAGCAGGATCTTTCGTTTTGAACATAAAACGAGAATACTCGATCAAGCAGGCATTCCATATAAAACAAGTCCGACAATTTCAATTTACTGTGTACTCGATGAATATGCAAAATAAGGAGAATTTCGCGTTGATTATATGTTAACCACGTTTTGTTGACCGACAAGATTCGGTGAGTGAATTTTTGCTTGACACGCTTTTTTTTTACCTTTTCAGGATCACCCTTTTTTTCCCCGGTTAAGCATCGTTCGCCCGGCGCAAGCCGCGTTTGCGGGCATCATAACAGCCCTAAATGTTGGCGCCGAATCTACATCGAGAGAACCATGTCTAGTAAGACTGCACGTGCGACGCGAACAGTGGAGTACAATCTGAAAAGTATGCTTATACGCTGGAATGAAGGATGAGTCACGCATCAATAGTCGGCGCACTCGACCGTAGTTCGATGACGGACGACTGTGGTCACCGCGGTCGTAGTGCTTTAAGTACGTCACTTGTTTTTTCCGAGCCCAAGTTCGCTCAATAAACAGATTCGAAACTCACAGTTTAGGTCCTGCCTTGTTTTTCACTCTCCGCGCAGCGTGACATGGGCAAGAAAACTGGAGAAAGCATTCAAATAGTAAATTATGCAACATAGCTCCTAGCGCAGTTACTATACATGGAATGTTTTGTGTTCAAGCATAGTTCTCTGCACCGCAAAATGTACACTGTGAATCACTCCACCCTCTACTCATTGTGGAGTTTCGTAAAAAGAGGCCGCGTGCGTGAAAAGCATGTGAAATAAGAATGGAAATAACTGCATGGTTTCGTGTGAAACACAAGAAATTGTGAATCGTTGTCCATTATACTCTGATTAAACATTCGTACTAGACTTAGGCACATGCGTGCGGTGAAAGTCTTCCGAAGTGTTTAATCATTCTTGATCCCTTCGACGTCAATCTGTCAAGTCTAATACGCCGCAGCCACTGAACACAGCAACGGTCGATAAAGACGGGTCTTCAAAATGGAATCTCGACGAATGTCTTCCCGTTTTGTCGTTCTCGTTTTGCGATTCGGCGGGCAGCACTAAGTCATAGCTACAACTCAGCGTCGCTGCAAATCACCCTCCTGCCAAGAGAAACTAATATTGACGCTACGGACTGGAACAAAAAATAAATGTCCTGCGAAACTGTATCAACGAACGCGATCAGCCAGTGCAACAAACACGAAATTGGCAGACTGGCTCGCGGGGAGCAGCAATGGCAACGGTGCGAGGTGTTAATAGTAAGAGCAAAGAAATCGCTCGCGCAACAAGAAAGAACGAAGGAGATCGAGGACGCGTGGCACGGTAGTTCTTCGTTGTCTTGCACGAATGAACGACGGCGTAATACGCACTCCTCTCCGCTCTTCGGGTGTATTGTTCTTCACCGTACTTGAAGCCTGGTCTACCATGCAACGAAGTCCGCGGACCTTACATGGTGGCCGGCAACACTGCCATGAAACTGGCTTTACTACTAGGGAGGGTACTTGCAATGCACGTGACCGCATCTTAGTGAATAGAGGCGCGAACTGTGCGTTGAAATGAACGCGCAACTCTGCCTCACCAAGCATTGCATATACTGGAAGTTGTATGCGGTGGCAACGTGGTGCTGTTTCTCCTTTCGCACGATAACGTAGCTGCAACAATGATGCGCGGGGCAGAGCGGCGTATAGACAGCGCACGCCCTTCTAACTGATTGATGCGGTCGTCCTCTGCCGGTGTTTCACTTTCAACTCGCCGAAAGTTGAGTTCTGTGTGATATGTTCTTGCATTCAGTGACTTGCACACGGGTACTAAGAAATAGATTAAATGCTCTGCGCAAGGCCCGGCTGCGCGAATTGCAAGGTAGAAAGCAAGATTTCCCAAATAGTAAGCTGCTAATTCCTCGTTCTCGCTCTATCATTACACACCAGCTGGGTATTCACTAGCTTGACACATACTTATGGTTCATGATTATCACTGTGTCTGCTCAAAGGTTAAAAAAAAAGTGTAGCTGGGCACACTAGTACCCACGGCGCTATCTCATTCGCCCCCACTTCATTGCTTGTTCATTGAAATTTTCGCTTAATTAAATGGGCTTTACTATCAGCGCGAGGTAACATCTTAGAAAACACAAGCACAGCTGTGCGATCTGAACAGTGATGCCTTTTATGCGCCCTTCATCTGCCTTTATGGACCTTTTATGTACCCTTTAGTCAAATATTTTTAATTGTGATTCACCCTATGGTTTATCTGCATTTCTGTGCTTTTGATGCAGCCTTTAGTCAAAGATTTGTGAATGGTGATTAACTCTATGGTTTATCTGTATTTCTGTGTCTTTGTTTCACGTATTTGTGTACCTCTACTGCGCTGTCGGTTCTATTTTTCTCTTGGAGGTTGTATACTTACTAGAATCAGGTCGGACACCAGCAACTTTGGGCTATATCTATTGCGAAGATGTAACCAAACTGACCCGCATAGATGTACTCTCGTCTGCCCCCATAGCTAAACCGTGGAGCCTGTACAGTGTATGACAAATAATCTTAGAGACCCAACAAACTTCTGAAAATCTTATTTTCAATCTTTCCCTGGATAAAAGAAAACTCCGCTAATAATAGTTCCGGCGTGAATATTGAAAAACGACAATGTCGTGGCCTTCGAACGACCTCGCCTTGAAGAAAAGAAAATGAAAACACGAGATAATGCGGACAACTTTTTGGGTCTACACAATTCCATCACAATATAGAAGGTCTCTCTCAGCAGGCACGCGAGCTCTTCATGTGGGCGTGGGGCACAGTCCCACCTTTTCTTCTTACGCGCCTAGGAAAAGGACGCGGCTAAAAGAAACCTCAGTCAGTTTTGGCCACGCTCCACGCACGGTTGCGCACACGTGCGCCATGAAAAGAATGAATGGCCGTTTTGTCCTCTCCGCTGTCGAACCAAAAGCGAATGACACGCTGCCTGTTTGTTTGTTTGTTTGTTTGTTTGTTTGTTTGTTTGTTTGTTTGTTTTACTTTGCAAAGATCGAAGCAAACGACAGCAAAACTCCAGTCACTCGGTGCTGCGGCTGCCAGAAGGGAACGCGTAATCTTCGGAGAAGCCCGCGGTTGCGCCGGCCAAATATATCGATTCTCCGGTTATTTATGACATACCAAGTGGGCTATAGCGTCCGCAGGTATTAATTTAATTAGGCGGAGAAGCACGGCGGCGGACGGAGGTGTTTATTGAGGAGCAGGAAGTCCCCGCTCACGGGACCTCGTGTTTACCTGAGCATCGGCTTTCTCGCCTCTCGATTGCGACTCCACGATGTAGGCAACACGCACGCACGGTGGCGATCTATTTGCGGCCAGGGGCCGGGGTGTCGTAAGGCGGGTAATGTTCCCCTCTCAATGGGCTTTCGTTGCGTCGGGAGTTTCTTGGGGGCCGAGTTGTTTGTGAGCAAGCAAATCGTCCGTTCGAACGAGCACAATGTACGACATCTGCGCATAGAAAATGCCGTAAGAATTCTGCAATACCGTAGTAGCTGCACGTCAACTACGATGTCTTAAATAAGCAAGCCTGTCGCCTTGACGCCAGTTCATGAGTTTGCCACAAGAAGCACAGGTTGTTCTGCGGTTTTCGTGTCAACAAGTCCTTCTTGCACTATCATACCGTTAGCCTTATTCTTATGACGTATATTGCGACAATTTTATTGTGTGAAGGAAAGCGGTCGATACAGCGGTGCGATTATCCTCTATAACTCTCCCTGCTTACCCTGCAATAGTGAGACCGTGGCGATCATCACCGACATCAGCTCATCTCAGCTCTTCCTTGAATGCGGTAGGCGATTTTGGATTGTGTCAAAAAAAGAAAAAAAGAACGAGCTGCTGCATGAAAGCGATCCCCGGATCACAAATCTTGCGGGTAAATCGGATTTCTGTATATGTCAATAAAGAAAGCGATATTCTGCCACCTCTGCATGGATATTGATGCATGATCAGACGCATGTTATACATAGCGAAGCACTACATGGCATATCCTAGGTATACTAAAAAGGTACAAGGTAGTCTAAAAGGTATACTAAAAAGGTAAAAGGTAGTCCCTTTTCCAGAAATGTATTTTGCGCCACAAAGTATACCTTGGAAATCTAAGCACCAACTTGCCCATGAAAGAAGTCCTTTTGGAACTACATGGCATTCCATCGTTAAATGATAAAACTGCTGAGGATTATTTTTATTTAAAGCTCTACCGTATAGCAGTGGAATGCAACGTTTTATTGAAACTTACTTCACAGTGAATTGGGTGACGCTAGCCTGAGTTTCCCTAAATATTCGCGAGCGAAGATAATTATTGATCACATAGGCCAACAGTCTTCTGAGGTGTCTTCTAAAAGCGAACTAAAAAAAACTCCAATTAATACTGCAGAAGTAATTGCGAGTGGCCCCCAAAAATTATTCCATTTTCACGATTGTACCCAATTACTAGCAAGAGATGAGAAAACCATTTTTTTTTTCTGTAACGGATTTCTTTTTTTTTTTTGGTTTCCACTACTGTCATCGAGCACATGCTGAGGCTCTCTATATCTCGCACGCGCCGGCGTTGCGCGGCAGACGACTGTGGGTAGGTTGCCAGACGTGGGACTCAAGCGTGCACACGACTATGTATCGCATGCTGACCCGCCTTTGGAGTCATTTATGAGTTTTTTCAACTGCTATGCGGAAAATGTGGCTTACTGCCTAATTATACAATCCACGCGAGCAGTATGTAGACACTCTGCGCCCATTGCGTATGCTGCATCGACATGCTGAGGAGTCCGTCAACGTTGCTGCCAGAGCACTGCGCCAGAATTAAACTGCTGCTTTCTTGGAAGGCGCCCGACTTCTATAGTAGCATGTGAAATATCTGGCGGCCGTCTTTGCAGCTAAAACAAAAACCAATTTCAGTGCGGCAGTAATGAGAGTAGAAGAACGCGTCGCACTCGCAGTTTACGAGCTAGTAATACTTTCGATCCGTTTTGTCGAGCATATTACAGCTTGTGTCAGCCGCTGTCAGATGAGATATTTAGTGTATAACGAGCAGCATTCGTGACTGGAAAGTTCATGGTGTGCCTTATGTTAAAAAAAAGAGAAGGTTCGCGAAGTTTTGAAGATAACTGCGAGCAGGTCCCCTAGGCGGTGCTGTCAAATACAGCACAAGTATTACACTAGGGAATTAGTTCTGGTTTTATTTTCGCTATACCTCGCCATACTTATTTGAGACCCATTGGATATCGCATATCTTGTGTTCATGAGCAAAAATGGTCATTCAGGGATATGCTGCTGCTTCACGCTGATGAAAGTCGGCAGGCTCATGACAACAGAGACGGTGGCGGTTGAAAGCTCTTTCGCAATCTGTCATAGTAAGCGGATATACCCACGTTTCTTAATCTCTATCAAACTTACAACATTAAGTTAACTTTCCTTGACTTTTCGATTCTAAAGCGTCGAAGGCTCACGCCCACGTGTTCACTTCGTGTCGTAATGTAGGCTCCGATTTGGTACGCAAGGTATCCTTTGTAAAAAAAACTTACCTGCAACGGCATGCAGTGCACGGTTCTTTATCGACTGCACATTCCAAGCATAAGAACGGACTATTTTTGATAAATTGTTTATTGATATAAAGAAATTAAACTACGTAAAATATGTGTGTCACTAAATTTCAGTAAATGAACCGGAAATTCACCGCGGGAGGTTTCTTTTTGATGATTAGGATACTTGTCTTTTTAATGGCCTATTTTCCACTTGCTCCTCCATTACTAAACAACAACCCTTCATCCCCATTCATTCTATTGAGTTTCGCATGGTACCTGCTGTCATTTCGCACCTCAGTACCCATCAAGATTAGTATGCATCGATGGACCCTTTCCTAAGTGCGGCTTCTATGAGATTACTAGCTTGCTTGACCGAAAACTCCATGAGCGACGCTGAAAAATCGAATAAAAGCTCTCCCTTTTTCAAATCTCCCTTTTGTTTTGTTTTTTTCCCTTGTTATCTTTTCTGCTTTCCGTCCCTCTATTGATGTCTTTTTTTCATCTTCATATATATATATGCATTCTTATATGCATATCTAACACATATCTTGGAATCAATGAGAATCGGAGATTTCGTGAAGCGGTAAATAAATGCGATACGACTGACGGCGATGCGTACAATTGTGTTTGCTTTCATCCTATGTGGCGTGTATCTTATGTAATAATTGTGCTTACCTGCCACAAAGAACTTAATATCACTATCTTATTATGTTTATGCACTAACCCCTCACAATGTATGCCGAAATGATAACTCCAAATCAGGTGAATGCAACGGTGTGAAACGTCTACGTAGCGATTTCATGAGGACAAGGTTGACGTATCGTGCTTGCAGATAAAATAACAACGATGACAGGTGAATGTCCAAGAAAGTGCAGAACATATCAACTACACGTAAGGATTCCGTACCTCTTGTGGAATCCTGGAGGGTTGGCTAAGAATTCGCACACCCCCAGTGGCACATACCGAAGTGCAGAATCTCCAAATGTAAAAAAAAAACTCGTAATTCAAAGAATCCGTTCAATGCAATCCTCTAACATAATGAGAGGCCAGCTCATATACATGAGCCGAGATCGTATGCCCCGGTTATATTTAATAATTTATTTTCTTATTATGCATAACCGACGTGCTCTTAATAAACGAATGGGCGCACACTTGAATCAATGCACCGAAGCATTTGTGACGGCGACTATACATAAGCGACACATGAATGTTCGATGTTGAACATCTCGCGATGGTCCACAAGGGGCAAGCGAGTGACTAGCGATAGTATGTATTTGCTCCAAGCTATTACACAGTACAAGCGTTGCGCGTAGCAAGAACAATTATATCGGAACCGAGCACACCCGCAAGTGATTGGGCAGGAAATAAACACCCACTTAGTGAATGCAGCGAGAAACCTTACTCAGGGAAAACGTTTTGGCAGCTTGGAATAAATTTCTAGTCTCGCTTTTAGTAGAAGCACCTACTTCGTCGAACTACTTTGTCGATCAGTATACACGGCTTAGGCAAACCCTTTGGCCATGGAACTTGTTCGGAACACGTGTACTGTCCGTATATGCCCTTCTCACGGCCTTCCCGTTGGCGCCAAATTGTTTGTAGCTCATGAAGTGACGCGTCCATTGCTTACCTTAGTTCCCTGCGTGGTTCCAATCGATTTGCATGATGACCGGTGCGGCTCAGTAAACCTCTGTTTCGGCGAATATCGCAGACGGTGACTGGGTTGACAACACGAAACTTTGGCCACAGCTTCAGAAGACTCACCTTTCGGTGCTCATTACGCCCTGTCCAAACAGCAGCAGCGTATACGGTGCTTGTACTAAAAGCGAGGCTAGAAATTTATTCCACGCTGTCCAAACGTTCCACTTCTAAATTAAATCAAGATCAGTGTGTCTTGCTCTTCATTCTTTATTCGGCAAACGCTTCTGGATCTACCGATCCATTCAATTCCTTAAGATGCCAGTCACTATATATTTCTGCAGCCAAATACTGCGCACGTGTTCCTTCTACCGGTCTAAATTTTTGCAGCATGAATGCCGCAGAGTGCGTTTGCGATCACCCAGTTGCAATTCCGACAGGTGATCGCGCAGTAGCGGGCCAGAAGCGGTAATGACTTCGTATTCCTTCGCTTTCGCTGAGGCAGCCTGCGGCGCGCTGCCGATAGCGCCATCTCGTTTCTCTAGAGCGAACTGTGACAAAACTGTGTGTTATGTTTATTCTCTCCTTACTTTCTACGCCTTAGTTTTTTTTCCTTTTTGTACTTTCAACATCTCCTGTGGCGTTGACAAACGCCGGCCCTGAGTCAAAAGGGATCTGGACCACTTACTTACTTACTTACTTACTTACTTACTTACTTACTTACTTACTTACTTACTTACTTACTTACTAACTGCTCCGTGCAAAGGGTCTAGATATACCGACAAATATGTACAAATATATATGCTGAGATATCAACCGTCCCTAGCAGTACAGTAGCATGTAGCAATAGTAGCAGCAGCCCTAACAAACCTGGAAGAGTAGGCAAAGAACGCTTCATTCGGAAGGTACGGTGTTCAAATAGCTGTCCGTTCACGTGAGTCACTTATTTTGACAGTTTTCGCCTCCTTATCGCCGAATACAGTGTACAATATCCGAACAATATAATAGTATTCGAAATTTGGCGCATCGAATGATTTAATACCTAGAACAAGTATATTATGCCCATATGGACGGTAATGCGGATTATATTCACTTTGCCAAATTCGCTAGTCTTCGGAGTCACGGAGCGTTCCATAAGCTTATCGTCACGCGCAAATATTATACTCACGTGAGTGTGGAAGAACGATGTTCCCTTTTTGTGGAGCCTCTTAGCGTTCCGATAAAGAGCGTCCGAGGTTTTTTCCAATATACATCACATGCGCGATATGGCTTGAAGCCATTGTAGTTCTGTAGCAACCCATGGTCCACTTTTATAACTCGATAAGTTACATAACAACGCACTATTACGGTTAACTCGCGTCTAGCACCACACACCGCCGACCAAATGCTTTGGGACAGCTCGACCGGCCACGTTCAGACCGTCAAGGTGCATCGAGAAACCTAAATAATCCAGCATTCCCACTTCTTTTTGTCGCAAAAAAAATAATGAAAACAAAACACGATACCGACTAAAAGTTCTCGCTAGCACGTAGTGAAGCCGCTGACTATATCCGTTCCGCAAATGTGTTCATAAAGCAGATATATCCGCCCGAAACTAGCGGCCCCATTTCCGCCGAACGACCACTGACACAGTGAGCGCAAAGCGTCATAAAGGTGGCACGGTAGCTCCATCTGTTGGCGATACTAGCGACACGCGGTCCGGCAGCCGCGTGGTATCCCGTCACACACGCCCGTGCTTCTTGCCCCATCACCGTTCCCCCCCCCCCCCCCCCCCCCTTCTTTCACCACGTCGCACGCTGAGGCTCTCTCTCCACGCGCGCGGCCAATTGATTCCGCACGCACGCGAGCCCGTTGGCGCCCGCTGCCATTGGCCCACTTTTGATGCTGAACTCGCTCCCGGGGCCCCTCTGGCAAGTTGAAGGACCGCGCGCGCAGTTAGGAAGCACGACCCCACTCTAAGGTCGACGTCCTCGACAGAGAGAGAGAGAGAGGCGGAAAAGAGAAAAAAAGAAATCCCGCCTTCCCAGAAGTGCTCGTACTTGCGGTACCGTTAGCGCTAACTTCCGCGGCGGAACGCTCTCCTCGAGTGACATCTACGATTGGCTCGTCACGAAACGAAACTCGCGCATCTACTGGTCCACATTCATACGAGTAGGCGGAGTTTGCTCCCGGGGTTGACGGACGTGATGCATCGGATTGCGCCGGAATTGGAGCGCAGCTGCTTGGAGCTTACGTGCAGTGTTCTCGTTCTTTTCTTTTTTTTTTCTTCACGCTTGCTATTTTGCGCTGGGCCTGAGTTGTGTAGCTGTGCTGGGCCTGAGTTGTGTGCGCTACTCCCTCGCTTCGTTGGCTCGCGATGTTGTTATTTACGCTTGCATTAGGAAGCTGGCGTTTCTTGGAACGATGACGGCAACTCCGTTCTTCGCTCGTTCACGGCTAAGGTTTGCTCTTCTGTTAGCCAAACGACCAAACGGGCTGGGTTCACCGCCGATGAGGGTCGCTAAAGTTCCTTTCAGTGGGCTCGTACAGGTGAATTCAATGACCCAGTACCAGGTGCACTTTTGTAGACACCACATCCGTGACCTCTTCAGAAATGAAAGTACAAAACGTAATACACTTCTTGCATGTAATCTAATATGAGAAGTTTCCTGCTAATAATCTCTTAGAAAACGTCTTTTTTTCTTTAATCATTTTCACAGTTTTCTGTCCTGCGCTCGCCTTTTAGACCTGAAGAACATCAGGAAGGAGCGCGATCGTCCACCTTAGTGTTTTTTTTTATATATACGTTTTTTTTTCACGTGTCTCTTGCTCTTATACAGACTTTTATAGCAACGTCTTCCTCCCACACATTCTCTCCACACATCTCCCGGTCATGATGGCATCACGGTTTCACACTTGTGCAGGAGCTTTGAATAGATTAAAGTTTTCCTGCTAGCTATGTTGAATAGCATAATCTCCATGGGTACATACTAACTTCAATGAAAACTGCTAAAGTTATACCTTTGTATAATGGAAGTGCTAGAAACGTTATGACTAATTATAGATCAGTCTCAATCCTGCCGTGGATTGGCCAAATTTTCGAAAAGCATTTACTACTTCTTATGGCAAATTTGTTGAAATGTTCACAGCGTACTATCACCTCGTCATTACGGCTTCATACCAGAAAGGGACAACAGTCCTTTTTAGAGCATTCTCCGATATGCTAAATTTAGCTTTGTATGACAACCAAGTAGTGTGCTCACTTTTTCTTACTGTAAGCAAGGCCTTTGATAGCACCTGCCACATTCTTTTGCGTGATAAACTTGCAGCACTGGGATTTTGTGGCTTATTTCTGCAGTTGCGTAGTAACTTTTTGCATGATAGGCGTCAGTATGTGTCGATTTCAGGATTTCATAGCAATTTCAAGGTAATAAAATCTGGTGCCCCGGAAGCTTCTGTATTGAGCCCTTTGTTATTTAACTTCTATGTTAATGATCTTCCAAACACTGTGCCTGTTTCATTATTCCAATATGCTGGCGACACTGTCACTGTTTCACGCGCGACAAAATACATAGATCCGCTTCCAGCATTACAGAAGGCTATTGTTAAAGCTATGAACTGGTTTAATTCAAGCCTTATTGTTAATACGTCTAAAACACAGCTTATATGCTTTCATAACCCATTAAAACAAGTTGAATGTGGTTACCCACTTTATTTGCATGCATTCTTCCGCCTGCTTTCTGTGTATCTGTGAACCTGTGAATTATGTGCAATCGGTTAAATATCTTGGCCTGATCTTTGACAGAGATCTTTCTTGGAAGTCGCACCTTTCTTTTGTATGCCAAAGACTTCGTGACGGGTCATGTGTGCTATATAAGATCAGATATTTTATGCATTTTTCCGTACGCAAATGCCTTCTCCGTGCCCATGCTCTTACATATAGTGTGCTTAGATATATTTATGGTCACGGTACGATTTGTTGCCATCAAAGGGTGAATTCACTTCTGCGTTCCATTTTAAATAATATTGCCAACGACTTGTCTACTGACAATGACATTGATATTTTTTAGAAGACTAATGTTTCCAAACTTTAACGCTCTGGTAATAGAAACTGTTGTATTAAAACATTTTTAGTGCAGTCCCTTCACTATTCCACATGTTCCTGCATGTGATTTAAGGCCAAAATATCGCTATAGCAATCCTGGCTCCTCAACCTATTATGGAAAACACACACGCTAATACTATGTACCTGTTTGTTTCAATAGCCTACCACCTGGTGTGCTCCGCAATAAAACAGAAAAAAAAACATTCCGATCCATCTCTACGTCGCTTCCTGCCCCATAAATGTTTTCATCTGCTCTAATTGAATGTAATCCAAAATGTTCTAATTTCTTTTGGCTGCGTAGCTGCTTCATCTCTGCATATATATTTGGAGCGTTATGTGCTATACGACTCATTTTGCCAGGTTCTCTAGGACCTCTGTATTTTATTCTTTTTCGTATATTTCTGTCATTGTTGGCCGTCTGCCAGGCGCTGCCACTCGAGCCCTTTGAGGCTTTGGTAGGCCTGATTATTATTCTATTCAAACTGACATGCAGAAATGTGCTGTCTCTTTCTTCGTTATTAAATGCGAAGCACTTCATTGCGAAAATTTGCCACTTTGACAGTGTCTATCTAGCCGCCTACGTCTTGGTGTTCTCATGGTCGTTTCCTTAACTTTATCTGTACCAAAATTGGCATAGTATGACAAGAGTGTATGACCATCATAAATGATCACCCATGACATGAATATCGTGACATGTGTTTCACGTAGGTGATGAAATAGCCGCCAACGCCTTGGTACGCTCATGGTCGTTTCGTTAATTTGGTATGTACCAAAATTGGCATAGTATGACAAGAGTGTATGACCAACATAAATAATAGTTAAAAAATCGTGGCGACGAACAGAAAATGCTTTGCGACAACGCCAACAGTATCTCGCGAACGTTCTGTAGTTATCTATATAATGTAGGTATCTTGGAAAAAAAAATACTGCGACTGGCCGGTAAGATGACTACATCATGCGCCGAGTTTTATTTACTTGTCATAATTAGTTCACAGTGAAGTTATAAATGTTACAGAATTCCCGTCTGCTGCCAATACGGGGGCATCTACGGAGGGAGTACAGTTACAGAAAACGGCTGTAACTCTTGTTGCGCTCTTTTTTTTATGCGAAGCATATTACTAGAGCTCAACCCAGCTCCTCAGGCGCGGCGGTGTTGCCTTCAATACCACGTGACACCGTGACGTCACGACAGAGGAGAAACGGGGCTCCAACTCGCGCCGTCGCTCGCGGCGTCGCGGCGGTATTGGCGGCGAGGAGTTACGGAGTCGCCATCTATCGGAAGCGCCTCGCTGGCGTAGTATGAGGGATCACGTGGCGCCCGCCTCATAGGTTTTGCTGTCAGCACTCACTGAAAACACCACGCGCGAGTTCTCCCGGACATTTCTGTAAGTACTTTCGAAACGATAGAAGTTTCTTACTGTCTAAATAATAATCTTGGGCAAACAGAAAGCACACAATCGTTTACAGACGCTATCTCTTTACCGAATACGTACAGCGAACGCCACTGCGCGCGGTCGCCGCGATGGAGTCTCCCGAACCGGCTTCTTGCGTGAAAGGCAGGTAAACGCTGGCAGCACACTATGTGAAATATGTTCTTATAGTGTTTGTAAAACTAAATGGAGCGTAATAGAACGAAGCCTCAACGCAGCGATCGCGCAGATTCGCAGCGACCGACTGCGCGTCTGCATGCTTGTCCGCGCACTGTGTCGCTTTCTCCGCGCGCGCGTTTTCGCACCGTGCCATGAGCTTTAGGCCGCAGAATATGAGCATTTGACAGTATACAAGCAACCATTGTTGCGTGGGCGCTATCAGAGCTGTTCAAAAATAATTTCATTGTAGAGACTTCGACGCCTACGGGGACTGTGATGTGCCGTCGCGACGATTCAATCTTTTTTTCCTTCTAAATTCTTCGACCTTTCAATACTATTTCTCGAGTTGCGTCGCACTGTATATTTATCGGTGTTCTCAGCATGCAATTTCCCGCTGCTCCTTTTTGTAATCCAGTGCATTAATTCATAACACAAACATGACCATATGCCATGCTTTTTTTAAATGTGCTTCTTACCGCTGCCTTTCCACTTCACTGAACTTGCCAGTATCTATAGCATCGACAAGTTCATAGACCAAACCGTCATGACATTAGTCGGGCGAGCGTCTCAGTGCGCGTTTTCAGAACATCGCAGACCGGGTGCCGTAGCAGAAATCTTCCTCGCCTCTGTGCTTGCTGCGTACCCGAGTTGTAGCCGATGACTGTTTGCCGGTTTTATGTTTCGCGAGCCAAGCTTCACGCAGCTTCTTGTCATGCGGCTACATGTGAATAAGGCTGACACCGGCCTCCGTTACGTGCGTCGGGCCCTGCGGCACCGAGCAGTAGCCTACCATGTTGCGCGCCTTCAAAGGCAGCCACTACCTATTGTAGTGCTTTCAAGCGTTGTAAAGGAGACACTCGAAGCGGGAAAATTTCGCCACTAAA
This sequence comes from Dermacentor albipictus, assembly GCF_038994185.2. NCBI lineage: Eukaryota > Metazoa > Arthropoda > Arachnida > Ixodida > Ixodidae > Dermacentor > Dermacentor albipictus. The sequence continues at coordinate 141,560,296 of NC_091823.1, read as the reverse complement.
TGAGGACCGCAGCGTACGAGGGAATTTAAACTCGTTTTCAGCTCGCTTCGGCGCGCCCGAAGCAGCCGACGCGGCCGCTTTGTCCACGTGATCCCTCCTAGCACGTCACGCCGACGGTGGCGCCAGCTTTTCCAGTGGTGGAGCTCGAGGCCAATATAAGCAGCTGCGCTTGCCTCTGCTAGACACTCACGAGGTGAGATGCCTCCTGGAGACAGAGCTGCTCGTTTGAATGAGAAGCGAAGGTTGCGGCGTGCTACAGAGACTGTTTCTAGGTGGCTTTGCTACGGCGCAGCGACTACGCGCCCCGCATCGGACGCGGTGAGCGTCGAGCAACGCAGCGTTCGGCGCGACAACGAAATGTGCGCCTGAGCAAGCGCCGCACGCCTGAGCCGACGCCGACGACACCGGCTTTTCTGCGACACGAGCTCCTTAACGCTGTCGCGTTAAAATAAAGGCTAGTATGCTTCGCGTCCTGGGCTTAACCTGAGCTAAGCCACAGCCAGTTTTTTCTTGCCCAAAGCAGCGTCAAAAACAGCCATCAATGGCTGTCAGTACAGTTCTTGGATGTCTTGACGATATTACTGCCACCTGAGACACCGTGCACACCTGTATAACTAAGGAACTGTGAAGACGAAGTGCACTTGGTTTGAGGCGCTCGCAAGCGAGCGTCAAGAAAAGACGACGAGGCAGAGAATAGAATAGCCGGCCCAGTGAACGGGCGCTGTCTCTGTTCTCTAATTCACAATGGTGCAGTCCACAACGAACCTGCCTTGCGGCGTTCCAGCCTTAAATGTGTCCCAGCGGTTCTTCAGCGTCCCGGGTCCCTCCTGCCAAAGAACGCCGTACACACTTCTTCGGTTATGAAGCTTCCCACCCTATCGCAGTCGCAAGCACCCACCTCACCGTCAGGGAAGGTGTCCAAGCCTCCTCGGCGGCTCTAGGCCAGGATTCTACCGGTGATCTCGTCCAAGTCATCGCCAAGCTGACACAACAGCTCGAGGTCATGACGAACGCCTTCGCCTCCATCATCAGTTGCGCCGTTGCACCTCACACTGAGACAGCGCTTCGGCCCCTACGTCTTGGACCCGCCCTGCCTTGGAACATCATCCTCGCTTCCCTTGGCGAGAATATCATCCCAGGCACTACTTTGACCTTCAAAGCGCCAGGTTAGGCTGTTAGTGGCGGAACCGTCTGCCGTGACTACCACAACGACCGCATGGTCCGTGGACACCGGCCCTGATTCCTCGGGCAGCTGGAAAGGCAACCGGGCGGTGATGAGGCTGCGACTTCCAGCAGCCTGATTTCATAAAAATACAGCCGTTTCGAGGCTTTCAAGGTGACACCATCATTTGGGTTCACGCTATCAATGCCTTGGGTGATCGCCAAGCTTAGCCAGACTAAACAAGATGGCTAGGTGCCGCACAAAGACGCTGCGGTGCCGCCAAGGCACGGGACAACTACGAAGGCATTAAGCAGGGGTTCTGGCCTGAATGGACTACAGCTATGATAGCTTCTTTTGGCCAGCTTCCTTATGCCTGCGTGGTCCCTACATCCCCTAGCATCAGCTGTGGCTCGTCATCGTCAAAGACCACTGCCGAGAACCAACGGCTAGCAACAGCGGCAGCAAGTCGAGCCCTCAGTCGCCACCGCATAAGTCACGGGCCTCCAGTTCGAGCACCACGTCAGCGTCTTCCGCCATCCATTGCGAACCCGGCAGCAAGTACTCTTAAAGAAGATTGCACTTTGGGGGTCTATCTTGTCCCGCAACAATAATCGTCATCTGTCATGCCCGCATTTCTTTTCTTTAACGCTGCGAGCCCTGTACCTGCAAGTCACGAACCGTATGCGCATTATCAGCTTGACATATCCCTCTCGACAGGAAAGTGGCGAGCGCAGCGTTTTCAAGAAAGGAGATGCAGGCAAGCCAGATGATGACTATTATTGTGGGACAAATACACACCCCAAAGGGTGCAACTGTTTCAGAGTGAGGCCCCGAGGTAGCTGGTGAAGCTGTATCATTAGCGGCGTCGGCAGCAGAGGCATGCGGCGACAACACGGGTGATATGTAGTACTCGATCCTTGGGACACAGGTCCAGCCGCCGTGGTTCTGCAGCTGCTGAGTACCGAAGAGCATCGTAGCCCAATTCCGGCACACACCACCCCTGAAGCAGGAGGGTAAGGGGGCACCGTCCGTTGCCGAGATGGCCCGCCAACGGCACATCTTCTAGTCCGCGTTTGACTTACGTGTCAAGCAGCGATATCCGGACCAGTGCTTGGACCGAATCGCCAAGAGCCCTGTACTCTTTCCGGGGCTGCGGCAGCAGCCACGTGCAGGCCCCCTCTACCCGGTGCCGTCGCCGTCCTCATCTTTGGAAGTGTCAGTTATACCAGGTCGCAAGATAAGCATCACAAGACAGCTTTCACTGCAGGATGTCTGTCGCCCGAAGCCACCACCGCACCAGGGGAGCAGTAGCAGCACGTCGGCATCTTCTAGTGTTCAGCAGCGACTAGCACCAACACCTTGTGGTTCCAGCAGCAGTGGAGGTGGCAATACTTCAGTTCCTGTTCCTGCTACCAGAGGGCATTCTTTCGCGTTCAGGAAAGTGTCATAGGCCGACAAGGCCGTTTACCCGAACCATCCGTTACCACGGTCCCCTTTTTCCAGAAACCCCCTGCTGCACCTCTCGGCGCTGTCGCCGTAAAGCGCAGCATCCACTGAAGTGTCAAGGTGCTCCTTTCAGAGTCAATGCGGCGCTCAAGGAGTGGTGGACACCGCACCGAAGGGGAGCCAATGGACCTGGCACCCATGCTGATCAATAGATTCTGGTTTACAGACAGTCTACAGACAATGTGTATAATCCTCTTTTTCCGACAACTGTCTCCGCAGGCCTGACGAGAAGCGAGGCTGGCATGCTCCGCTACAACCAGTTGCTCCTAATTCCAGCCGTGTGGCAAGCACAACAGCGCCGATTCAGAATGGCTCCTACTTTGCCCTCCAGTCAATAAGAGATCACCATCCGTTGACAGCCTCTCGAACTCTTCTTGTGATAGTTCTTGAAAACCTGAGAACAAGCGGGGAGGACTGGTAGCAGTTGTGCCACTCACGGTAATCAATGGAGCACCCTTCAAGAGAATCCCTTCACCTTCAGCTGAAATTGGCAATGCTGAGTGGCGGGATAATCATCGGCGAGACCTGCGACAAGCGCGCAACAGCTAGTGCAACCCGCCAGAGAAGCTGGTGGCACGCTGGACGGCTCACCAATGACGACTTCAGTCTATGGACGCTAATTTCTGCGCTTGTAGGCCGTGCCGAAAACTTGCTACGTGGTCGAGTGTGAAGACGAAGTGCACTTCGCTAGGGCACTCGCACGCGAGTGCGAAGACGACGAGGCAGATAATATAACAGCCGGCCCAGTGAACGAGTGTTGTCTCTGTTCTCTCCTTTACAGAACATACACTATTTCCAATGACAATGGCCCCTCTACAGTTTTATAATGCTTCACTGTGAGACACATTTGTATAGCGGCGAAGCTGATCTTTGCCTCGAGCACACCTTTCATTACGTCTCCATCCGATGCGAACCGAGTCAGGCCTACTGCTACACACAAATGGCTTCATTTAAAATCTGACTTCGGCTAGCTACCTAGTGCACAACGGTAATTACCATGCAAATGTCCCGCATGATGCTATTTTTTTTTTCAGACGGAGGGGACGAACTTCGTACCACCGACGTGAAGATATCGTTGACATTGCATGAAACCGTACCTTTCGTTGCTGACTCTCAAATTCAATATTCTTTTCTTCTCACTCAAACGTGCTTTTCCGATTCACGGTAATTCTGAAAATTTTGCAGGCTCTTTAGTGTATGAAAAATTCATTGGCGAATGCAGTTTGCATAAAAATTTCGAATTCCAAGATAGCAAAATTTCGATACAACGATGCAAATTGTCCACTTTAGTCTTCATCATCTTAATGTATAACTATAAAGATTTTTTCTGATGTCCATGCCTCGTTTAAAAGTGCATTGTAACATGCTTTGTGGGTGCCCCTAGTGGCGCGTAGAAAGAAACAATACAGAAAACCAATGATAAGCAAAAGTCTAATCAAGGTATAAATGTTAAGAATAAATTAACCCATAAATTTCTCAGTTGCCGCGATCCTGAAGTTTTTTGTGGATATGAAACATTCTGAAATTCTCTGAGCAATGATTTAAGAAAAGCTGAAAATAATTACGGCGCAGCAAAATTTAAGAACAATTATGGTGATCCTAAGAAGGTATGGCAAATGGTAAATGCACTAACATATAGAAACAGTGTAGTGATATACAAAAATGACTGTAAGTGGTAGAACTATTTGCGACGAAGATCTGTCTAGCTTTAATGAAGGCCCGTTTCCTAATTGCAGGGTGTTACGAAGAGGCTCATAGCATATTGTGATACTAATATTCCAGCTATACCCATTGTTAGAACACACAATATTGTTATGAAACATCTGTCCTGCGGACAAAGCAGACGTTGCATAGCAGACGAGAAAGAGGACGAGCTGTGCACCTGCCCACCATCTTTGTTCTTGTGGTGGCACTCGCTGCCACTGAGTAAATATTGTGCATAAACTATTTTTGGCATCTTCCCGTAACAATATTTATGCAAATGGAAGCGTACATAAGGCTGCTGAACAGCAATGTTGCACCTAGAATTGACGAAATTGGTTCGAAGGAATTAAAGAAGGTATGTCACCTTATTTCGAGGACTATTGATCAAAATATTGATCTCATGCTAACAACTAGTGTTTTCCTACGAAAACATAAAATAGCATGAGTAACAGCTACATGTAAAGTAAGTCATAGGAATAATTTATGAAGTTACCGACCGATATCGGTGCTCCCCGTTTTATCGAAAATCTTTGAAAGTGTGATTACCCAAAGGATGATTTCTCTTTAGAGAAACACAAAACCTTGTATAGTAGCCAATATAGTCTTGAGAAAGACAGATCATCTGAAAAGACGTTATGTTGTATTGAAGATAGTATGCTTACAAACATAGTAAGAAGTTCGCACTTGGTTTGTTTCTAGACTGAAAGAAAGTTTTTGTCTGAGTAAAGTACGATATCCTATTGGAGAAACTGTCTAGCTATGAGGTCGTAGGGAGTTTCACTAGAGCTCATTAAAAACTACTTGAGTCATCGCTATCAAAGCTTGCAAATATAGAACACAACATAAAGCTAAAGATACCACAAGGAGTTCCCCGGGGCTCAATACTGGGACCGTTTAGATTTACTGTTTACATTAACGACATTGTAACTATACACAACTCTCCTGAACTTATTATATATGCCGCTGACACTAACAATTTTTTAAGTCCACCAATTAAACAGATATTGAAACAAAGGTCAACACCTACATAGCATCCCTCTCGGCCTGGCTCAGGCAAAATAGGCTGCAGCCTAACATAGCGAAAACAAAGTTTCTAATATTTCGTGCACTTAACGAACCACTAAGTACAAAAATCATTTTAACTTTTGAAGGGCAACATATAACCAAGCAGTAAAAATGCAAAAGTTTCTTGGTGTTTGGTTCCACAAGCACCTCTCATGGAATGTATATGTTAATAACTTAGCCAACGAACTCTTTCGATCTGTTGAATGCTGTGTACTGAAGGCACTGGGCAGTGGGCATGGTGCTAGTGGATGAGAAGAAGACGACGAGAAGTGCTTGCTTCCGTGTTGCGATATAGCGCCGACCTGTTTTAAGCCTAGCGCTACAACCTATAACTAGTGACCCTTCTGCTAAGTGACCACCCCCGTTGCATTTGGTCGAGCTGCTGGGTTTCTCTTCTACATCCTGGAACTCCGCAGCCGAACGCTACCACCAGCTGTTGCAATGGATGAACCAGGACCGTCCCAGGCTGCTGCTCCCGTGCCCCCCACCATCGTCTGTTCTGGCGTGATCCGGTAGCGCGATCCGGCTATATTTAGCGGCACAGACGACCACGACGTGGAAGACTGGCTCGCCGAATATGACCGTGTAAGCGCCTATAATAAGTGGGACGACCGCGCCAAGCTCACAAATGTCATCTTTTACTTGACTGACGTGGCAAACCTATGGTACCGCAATCATGAAGCCGATTTTACCACCTGGTCGGCTTTCACGGCGACTTTGGCAGAGGTCTTCGGCCGTCCCGCCGTTCGCCGGCTTCGCGCTGAGCAGCGCTTGCGTGGTCGAGCTCAACGCCAGGACGAGACCTTCACCAGTTATATGGAAGACGTCCTCTCGCTATGCAAGCGCGTGAACTTATCTATGGACGAAGCTGACAAGTTCAAGCACGTCATGAAAGGCATCGATGAGCATGCCCTTCAGATGCTCGTCGCGAAGAGTCCCCGCTCTATTGCCGAGGTCATACAGCTTTGCCAGCAGTGCGACGAGATGCACAAGCAACGTGCATCAACACGCGCTGCTGAGCAGGACACTGCGGATCTATCCCCGTTGGACTTCGGTCGCGACGCTGCCGACATCTCTGCTTTAATGCCGGAGATAAAGCAGTTCATCCGCCAGGAAGTCGCACGCCAACTCTCTCTGGCGAATAGCGCACCCGAGCCGTCGACCACCCTGGCTCCTTCGCTTCGTCATGTCATTCAGACGCAAGTTGCCGCGGCGCTGCCACCTGCCCCTCCTCCGCAGCCTGCAGCTAGACCGCTAACGTACGCTGACGTTGTCGCGCGGCCTTACACTCCTCCGGCTCCTTATTCCTAACGGGCCACCGGCACCTTCCATGTACCGCCGCCACTTTCGCGTCCGATAGTCGTTCCTTAGTCGGCTGCTGGAGCCCCTGTCGTCAACCCGTGGCGAACACCTGATAACCGGCCAATATGCTATTCATGCCATTTTCCGGGCCACGTAGCACGATTCTGCCGCCGTCGCAGCCCCCGTTTACCTGACAGTGGGGGTGCCTCAAGCTACAGGCCTGCTCGACTTCCGCGTCAGGACCACTCTAACCTTCCTCCGGACACCTCTTACAGTCGCCTCCCCTTCGATTCACGCCGGTCGCCTTCCCCACGTCGCCGATCCATTTCCCCGATGGTTCGCCGACCCAGCCCAGCCCGAGAGGAAAACTAGCAGTCGCAGTTCCAGAGGCAAGAACTGCGTTTCCATCGAACATTTCAAGGCCTCATTCTGCGCCGGCGAACGAAATCGAACTGTCCGTAGACGGCGTCACCGTACACGCACTTATCGACACCGGATCCGCCGTTTCTATTATTAGTGAAAAGCTCTGCCGCAATTTGAACAAAGTGACCATTCCCCTTACCTCTCTTTCCCTGCGTACGGCAACCTCGCATCGCATTCAGCCTTCAGCGTCGTGCACAGCCCGGGTAGTCATTCAAAGCGTTATGCATGTTGTCGAATTTGTCGTCCGGCCTCGTTCCTCGCACGACGTTATTCTTGGTTGGAATTTCCTATCTGTCAATCAAGCTCTTATCGACTGCGCTCGTTGCGAACTTAAGTTATCAGTGCCGTGTTTTGACCCTGACGACCATTATCCTCCTAAAGTTGTTGCCGCCTCTGACATCGATATTGCACCTTTCTCCATCGCTCTGGTTCCTGTGTTATGTAGCTCTGCTGCGAACTCATCTGTCCTGTTTACGCCGTCGACTTGTGCGCGCCGCCGGCACTTTCTGCTTCCGTTTGCTGTCGTCACTTTTTGCGAAGGTTCTGCTGCCCTTTACGTGTGCAATCCGTCCGCCTGCCCATCATCCCTACTCCGCGACGAGTGCGTGGGTACCGCTGAAGCTTTCGATAGCATTCTCCCGGCCACCATGTTTGGTGATACGGCATCACTTCCGATTTGTGCCGTAACTCCTCCCGCCGCGACCGATGCCCCTGTAGACGTCTTCGCTCGTGCCGTCGACGCAGAACTCACACCTGCGCAGCACACCGAAATCATCAAGCTCCTCCAGCGTTTTCGTGCCTCATTTGACATTGGCCAACCATCCTTGGGCCGGGCGTCCGCATTCGTTCACCGTATCGACAACGGCCAACAAACACCATTGCGCCAGCGTCCGTATCGTGTGTCGGCCGCTGAACGCCGTGTCATCGACCAGCACGTTGACGACATGCTGGAGCGTGGCATCATCCAGCCCTCTAACACAGTCCCTGGGCATCTCCGGTTGTCCTTGTTAAAAAAAAAGACGGCTCCATTCGGTTCTGCGTCGACTATCGCCGCCTTAACCGAATAACGCGCAAAGATGTCTATCCTCTGCCGCGCATCGACGATGCCTTGGACAGTCTGCAGGGAGCGGAATTCTTTTCCTCGCTGGATCTACGCTCCGGGTATTGGCAAGTGCCAATGGCAGAGGCCGATCGCCAAAAGACAGCCTTTGTAACTCCTGATGGGCTATATGAATTCACCGTCATGCCCTTCGGCCTCTGCAACGCGCCTGCCACTTTCGAGCAAATGATGGATAGCATTCTTCGAGGGCTGAAGTGGAAAACGTGCCTCTGTTATTTGGATGACATTGTGGTTTTTTCCACCGACTTTGCGACGCACCTCAGCGGCCTCGAGCAAGTCCTTGCGTGCCTCTCCGCTGCAGGACTGCAACTAAATTTGAAGAAATGCCACTTCGGCGCTCGCACGCTTACTATTCTCGGTCATGTAGTTTCCAAAGACGGTATCCTCCCGGACCCCACGAAACGTAGCGCCGTAACCGAGTTCCCCAAACCAACCACCATGAAGGAGCTTCGCAGTTTCATCGGCTTGTGCTCATATTTCCAGCGCTTCATACGTAACTTTGCTTCTATCATCGCCCCCTTGACCCAGCTTCTCACCGGCAGTTCTGACCTATCAGCCTGGTCCCCGGCATGCGACGACGCATTCCAAGAACTGCGACGCGTTCTCACCTCTCCTCCAGTACTGCGGCACTTCGATCCATCTGCACCAACTGATATCCATACGGACGCTAGCGGTGCCGGGCTCGGCGCTGTTCTTGCGCAACGCAAGGATGGCTTCGAAGAGTACGTCGTCGCGTATGCCAGCCGCACCCTTACCAAAGCCGAGGCGAACTACTCGGTTACTGAAAAGGAATGTCTGGCCATCATTTGGGCAATCGGAAAATTTCGTCCTTATGTGTACGGGCGTCCATTTGACATCGTGACCGACCATCATGCCCTATGCTGGTTATCTTCATTAAAAGATCCAACTGGTCGGCTCGCCCGTTGGGCATTACGCCTACAAGAGTACGACATCCGCGTTGTTTATCGCTCCGGCCGAAAACATTCAGACGCAGACGCTCTATCCCGGTCACCCCTGCCCTCCGGTCCTGTCCACTCGTCTATTTCCACACATGGAGCCTTCGCCCTCACCATTACCGACATGCCATCAGAGCAGCGCAAGGACCCATGGATCTCTTCGCTTATTGACTTCCTGTCTAGCCAGTCGCCAGTGCCAATTTCTCGGCCGCTCCGTCGTCAGGCAGCGCACTTCATCATTCGGGATAACCTACTGTACCGCCGCAACTACAATTCGAGCGGTCGCAAGTGGTTGCTTGTTATATCTCGACACCTGCGCTCTGACATCTGCGCCACGTTCCACGACGATCCCCAATGCGGCCACGCTGGTGTCTTAAAGACATACTCTCGCATCCAGCTTCGGTACTACTAGCGCGGTATGTACCGATTCGTTTGCCAGTACGTCCGGTCCTGCCTCATATGCCAACGACGCAAGACGCCACCTCAACATGCCACCTGCCCCTTGCAGCTTTTACCATGCCCCGCGCGCGCGTTCGACCGCGTCGGCATTGACCTATACGGTCCGCTTCCCAACACTCGAAGTGGCAACCGCTGGGTTATTGTCGCTATCGACCACCTCACGCGGTACGCCGAAACTTCAGCCCTAGCATCTGCCACAGCCAAAGACGTCGCCAGTTTTATCCTTCGAAACCTGATTTTACGCCATGGAGCACCTAGAGAATTACTGAGCGACCGCGGTCGCGTTTTTCTCTCCGACGTCATTGCAGCTTTGCTAAAGGAGTGTCGTATCATTCACCGCACCACCACGGCATATCATCCTCAAACTAATGGGATGACAGAGCGTTTCAACCGCACCCTTGGCGACATGTTGGCCATGTATGCTTCATCTGACCACTCCAATTGGGATCGCATTCTGCCTTTCGTCACCTACGCTTACAATACCGCCACGCAAAGCACCACTGGGTTCTCCCCTTTCTTTCTCCTTTATGGACACGAACCTTCATGCACTATGGACACGATTCTGCCGTACCGACCAGATGCTTCGGAGTGCACGACTGTTTCTAGAGCGGCTGCTTACGCCGAAGAATGTCGCCAGCTCGCTCGTTCGTTGACATCCCAGGACCAGTGGCGCCAAAAGCATCGCCATGATTCATCTACTGCGGCTACGTGCTTTGCTCCTGGCTCGCTGGTCTGGTTGTGGGTGCCCTCTACTCCTCCAGGCCTTTCCTCTAAGCTGCTCTCCAGGTACCACGGTCCTTATCGGGTACTGAAAAAAACATCTGCGGTCAACTACCTCATCGAGCCAACGGAAGCGCCTTCCGACCAGCGTCGTCGCGGCCAGGAAATTGTGCACGTCTCCCGGCTCAAGCAGTGCCATGACCCTTCTGTGTTTTCCTGCCCTTAGGTCGCCAGGATGGCTACTCTTTCGGTGGGGAGTGATTGTACTGAAGGCACTGGGCAGTGGGCATGGTGCTAGTGGATGAGAAGACGACGAGAAGTAATTGCTTCCGTGTTGCGATATAGCGCCGACCTGTTTTAAGCCTAGCGCTACAACCTGTAACTAGTTACCCTTCTGCTAGGTGACCACCCCCGTTGCAGCTGGTATAAAATGTCACACTTAATACCCATCTGGCTGAAACAAAACATATATAATTCACAGTTCTATTCTTGATTATCGTACGGAATATTGGTATGGGGCACCACAACTAAAACTAACTACAACAGGCAAATTACTCTCCAAAAGAAGATATTGTGCATTTCTGAAAACTATCAGGGACGATGTTATGAACTAAGCACATTACAATAATTTTTCTAAATACAGAATGCTTCAAGCAAGCAATGTTTATAAGTTTAAACTACTGCAGTCCATACATAGCAATATACTATATATACATAAAAACACTAATTAAATTCCTTATTATGTGAGAATCAAGAGAAAACGGACACAAAAAGAAAGGACCATTTATGGCAAACAAACAACCAGCTACAAAATACTAACAATCTTACATAAGCTAGAAAATAATGTTTATTTCAATATGACTACAAATGCATTCAAAAATCATGTGAAGGAATTGTTACTAACACAACGTTTGAGAGAATGATTGTAACATAAATATATCACAATCGTCCATTTTTTTCTTTTTTACGTGGATACGTATATGTTCATGCTCATCAGCTGCATTTGAGTGTACTATTGTAATTCACATGTACAACCTGTATTGTACTGTTTGTGGACATAATTTTTTCTCTTTTAATTTCATTCCTTTTTTTCTTTTATTTTTTCCATCAATCAACTTTTCTTTTCTCGCCGTCTACTTTGACAACCAACGGTAACACATAATTTGTCAAATTGCACTGTTGTAAATTTCTGTGTAACTCGTGTACAGTGTGCCAAAATATATAACATCATGTGTGTTCGTTCACTGCCAATGAACTGCCAATAAATGATATACAATATATGTTGCAGGTACAGAGCCCCCTGTCAGGCGCTGCGCACCTTTTGCTCCGGCACCTTTCTTGAAATTGCATTCAAGATCAAAATAAACAAACGTTCATTCAATATATCACTTTATGCTGGTGTAGCATCACGCAGAAACAATGGTCAGCTCTTCGGCATACCAAAAATGAGTGAATTCCCAGGCGTATTGGATATTGGGATGTTGGAAAACGGAAAAATAAATCGGAATATACTGCCAAAATTTTTGACACACCCTGGCATATGAGTTCTTCACGTAGGGCAGTGCGCAAAGCATGCATGCAGAATAAAATGCGGCAAGGCGTTTACTTTACACCATGTGACATGGACCAACATTACTGCTCAAGCACATCACTGCCTAATGAAATAGGCAGTAATGTACTGGATCCGTATTGCACATGAATGCAGAACATGTAATCAACAAACGCAAACACATGGATCTTGAAGACGATTTCTGCCACAGCCATAACTGTCCAGGGTGCTCGGAAAAATTTCCCTCCTGGCTACCCACAGAATTTCCCTGTCGTAGGCCATGTGCGTAGGTTCTTCTAGACACAGGCAAGGAAAATTTGCACTCAAGAGAAGAAGGCAAGAGAGGAAATAAAAATGTACAAATGGGAACTTCAAATAGCAATATGTACCAAGCATGAAGTATGGTTCACAGTTCACATAAAAAATAAATTTAAGCACTGTTTCCTCTTACAGGACTGGGCTTTTAAGGTATATAGGCGATGAATAAAATTGCTGTTGATTTGCTGCTCGGTTTTTACATCAGGCATTTTTCCGGCAGAATGCAGTTGCACGTGCTCACTCAATGACGCAGCACTCCCAACTGGCGGGATCGGTTCCGTCGAAACGGGACGCATGAATAGAGGCAGTGTATGGGATTACGTCAGCAAAACAGTTGTTGCCTACTCCACTCTTTTTTCAAGCTACGCACTTAGTCTCGTTTCTTTTGTATCCCACCTCGTATTCTCTGGCAAAGTCATAAAAATGCAGAGTAGTGCCAGAAAAAGAAGTACCTGCACATCAATGTATGGCGCTTTCTTGCTAAAGAGATGCTAATCAACTTGTCAACCTAGTTTTTAAGAATCTCTCTGCAAAATAGTCAGTTATGATTTACCTATAGTGCAGGTAAATGACATGCTCTCATAATTCAAATGTGAAATCATGCTTTATATCGTGTAACTAAAAGCAAGTTCGGCGTCTCGCACTGCTCAGCTCTCACCTTTCATGATTAAACTTGACAAAGTATAGGGTAAGCAGGTACTATAGTACCATACAAAAAACTGGTAATAAGGTTTCACGAAGAAATACTAGTCTGGGGCTATATTTTGGCTTAAACAATGTTGTTGACATAACTTTCAATTGATTCTAATTCGCCTGAGTCCATCACAAAAGTAAGGTGTCACACCAATCATATGTCATTGTGATGTGTGAAGTGCACAAGGCTGACTGCAGTCTTTGAAAAGAAGAAAAGGATATGGACAACGAAGGATGCGTGCACGAATGCAAGTGCTTGGGAATAGACGACAAAGAACTAAGCACAAGCACATGCATCTCAAGAAAAAATGACATCAATCGCTGAATCCCACAAAGCCCCAATCAACCAAATCGTAAGCTCCAGAAGTTTGAAAGAACCAATCGTGGGGACACACCAGGCTCAAGGAGAAGAAAAAAATGAAGGGCATCGCAGAACGGAGGTGGAGTTAAAAGAAGCCACGCAGGAAGGAGGCCGGCCACACCATCGGTCGCTGAAGACGGGCTGTCAGGTTCCGGACCCGAAGCACCAACACTTCGACCGTCCGGGGTTAACAGTCAAAGGCCGACCTATGCCTTCCAGGCCTTCGCGAGTTTACGTGGTCGCGGACTCGCATCCTGAGGCCTGTGGACGCCTGCGCCCGTAGGCATGACCTGTACGATCAGGCTACGGGCGGGAGCTTGCGTACAGCTGCGTGGCCAGGACGTTCTGGTTTCCTGCCACATAGATTCTCAAGCTTCCCGGTGCGACGCCTACTTCCTCTCAGCCAGCCGAAACTAACTGCGCTCCAACCATCTTCGATACGTCGGTCAACACGTCTACTGCACTGGGGAGTTCGTCATCGCTTCCCTCGTTGCTTCACTCCGCCGGTCACGTAATTACGAACTATTCTTCCTTACACTTAACCGCATGCTCCCAAGTGCTTTGTTAAGTATTGTTTGCTATACTCTAGCGCTCTGATAATGTGTTTTTGATACAAATCGTTCTGTTAACTGTTTGAAGTGTCTCTTCCCCATTGGACCATAAATACCCTCTGGGCATCGCGATTACATACGAATGTCCAAGTCTCAGCTAGCACGCCCAGAGTGAAACACGAGGGCATTAATTTTGGGGCGTCCTGTTTAAAACACCCTTCGGGCACCCACAGGATTGAAGTTCCGGAATCTAGATAAATCCCAAAACTTTAATACTATGCACGCCCGATGGATGCTTTCAACGGGATGTCCCATATCAGATAATTGTGTGACCAACACACACAATCGAAGATGTACTGCATCATTATATTGTGTAATGTCTCTTCTACGGGTACCTTCAGCGCATTCTCTTCCATAACGACCGGTCAAACAGCAACATGAAGCTGCCACACTCAGATAAAACTTCCAATGAAGACGATAAATGGAGAAGTTGCAAGGAACGATCGAAACTGCACAAGCATATAGGGAGGAAATGTCACAATTTGGTAGCACCGGAACAACTGCACATTTCCACCTACCACGAGGCGTAACCGAGCGAATTGTGTTCTATGCTCTCGGAACATGTCGAGAAAGCCGAGTACTAAAACCCCTGCCGTTGAACAGAGCAGTGATTACCTTTGCCCAGTCTAATCGACACTGCATGATGCACACACGCTTTGGGCAGCTCTACGCGTGGTTGGTCACATTACTTAACGCCGCCGTTATATTGGATCTCTTCGCCCTTCTCTGTAGGCACGAAAACGAGACGTTTCGGAATGCCTGAAGTTGGGTGGGTTGGTGCGCTCCGAGCTCTCACACGCTCAGTTCGCGCGTTTTCTTTGAACGTAGTGGTTGTTCCATGTGATCGTGAGCTCCAACGTGAACACCTGTCAGTCGTAGGCGAACGTTTTCGTCGTGCGCTTTGGAGCTGTATCTCCCCGGTGCTTGTAGGCCTTACGCTTATCAAGAGGTAAGTGGCAGTTCATGAAATTAGTGTTTTTCTATGAGCAGGCCTGCAATCTTTTCGACTAATGTGTCGTCATGTCTGCGCGTAATCGAATGGCGAGCATCGCACATCCCCATGGTTTGCGATGACGGTAACATCAATCAGCGATTGACCATCTGTTCTGCTGCATTTGGTCGCATCGTGCTGCTTTGCTTCAAGTTTCCGAGCTTACTCTGTCCTATAGTTTTTCTGCGCAGCTCTGAGAGCCACCAGATATAAATTTCTGAATGTGAAACTTTAGAACTGCTTACTCCTCCTATGTAGCCCACAGGATGTGTCCGCGAGAGACGAGCACATTAAAATTGGATTTAACCGCTCTTTCTGCGCATGCGTGAGGAGATATGGCTGCTAGAGAGAAATGTGGGGACTTTCGGTCCTTGAGATTCGTCTTCGCCTAGGCACTACGGGGGTGAACGCTGTTTGTTCCCTTCTTCCCTAGCCGAGCTGGTAGCACAAAATCGACAGAATGTGTGGCTGGCATGGCAGAGAAGCTGTGTCCGACCTGAGTTTGTCGTGTTTTGTAGCGACGGTAACATATTGAATTCTGATAGTCGCAGGGGTATACGTTTAGAGATTAGGTGTCTTCTTGGATGAGTTTAATATAGCAAATCATTACATCGTGCCGATGCATTGTTCATTAGTGTCGTTGAGCATACCGCACACATCAGAAGGTTTGCAGGAATGGGAATTTTGATTTCAACTGTATGTACGTGAAAGTAAGAAAACTTAACGACGCTAAGCAGTTTAATAGCCGTAGATCACAGTAAGAGCTGTGCAGCAACACTGGCAAAGCATTACGCCGCGCTTATGTTTACGAAAACGCTTCGATGAGTCGATACACATTTTGTCCTGTGCGTTAAAGTAAGAAAAATCAACGTCACCATGCAATATTTCATAGCGTTGTATAAACCCTTGTGAAAGCTGTACAACAACACTGATGACTACGTGGTAGAGATTAGTAGTCACTATGAGGCGCATGCGCGCTTTTATATGTAATTAAGCAACGCGTACCTAATTCCCGTTACGATCTTGTACTAGGTGGCTGAGACAAGGGCTCAAATCAATACAGCTACGTCCGAAATATCTCTGAAGGACTTCCGGCACATTTATTAGACGTTTCTGTGTTTGCACTGTGACAGGAGACGCGGCGGAGAGTGCCTCGAGTATCACCCGTGACATTGGTCCCGTTACATTCTTGGTACGCTTCACCGCAGTACATTGCGTATGCTTGACCGCGTAACGCTTGTGCATTGCGGCGAACCTGAGAGTATTGAATCGGCATTACGCAGCTCTCGAGCCTTCATCTCAGTGACGGCGAAAGTGAAAGTGGAATCCGCCAGACTGCACTGGCCTGGACTCATGTCCACTCGGACACTTAAGTTTACACCTCAACAAACACTTCTTGCCACTCAAGTTCACACTCACGTGCATTCACGCATATCAGCACTTACCAACGTTCACACTTGCGTCCACCCTGTCTCACCAGCTCTCACTCACGTTACCACTCCCATAGACTGAGCCTCCCCGGCACGCCACTTTCCGATCACTGGCACTCACTAATGTTCATAGCCACATCTACTCACACTCACAAGTACTCACTCCCACTCATAATCGTGTATACTGGAACTCGTATGTAGGTGCTCATTACCATTAATACTGACACTAGCCGACAATTGCGTCCATTATCACGCTTACTCACACAAATTTCTCTTCACTCCGTTTATGCTCACATGTACTCGCACCAACGGTTACCCACATTCACGTTAAGACTCACACCTACTCATTTTTGACAATGGTCACTCATGTTCATGCTCACATCTCGTCGCACTCATATACTATATATCTATACAGTGTATACTCACTCACTCGCTCGCTCGCTCGCTCGCTCACTCACTCACTCACTCACTCACTCACTCACTCACTCACTCACTCACTCACTCACTCACTCACTCACTCACTCACTCACTCACTCACTAACTCACTCACTCACTCACTCACTCACTCACTCACTCACTCACTCACTCACTCACTCACTCACTCACTCACTCACTCACTCACTCACTCACTCACTCGCTCGCTCGCTCACTCACTCACTCGTTTCACACACTGGCCCACGTTCATAGTCACGTCTACTCACACGAACTCATATTTACTCTCGTTCGTACTTGCGTCCACTTGCATCAAACACACTCATTCAAATTCAGACTAATGCCTGCTCACACTCACAGGAACTCACTCACGTTCATACTCACATCCACTCACACACTCTGTTACTCACTCACACTCATAATGACGCCTCTGAAATTAGTGTGAGTGTGAAATGAGTATACTCACGAGTGAGTATGCTGACCTATGCTCTCTATATGCGGTTGCGGAGACGCATCACGGAGACTTAGAGGCGATACTGCGCAGTCATTTTGGAGTAATTTTTGGAGCAAATAAAATTGTGTTTCGGAGCAGTTTGGAGCAGACTAAATTTCATTTTGGAGCACTTTGGAGCAGATAAAATTTCATTTTGAAGCAGTGTGGAGCATGACAGTTTGAATTTTGGGGGAATACTGATATGGGGGGGGGGGCAATATGGCAGCTAGCGCACTTCGAAACTACGATGAAACAGAATGCAGAAGGGGGCGTTCTGCTCCGACGGCTGCTGCGTATGGTGCGGCCGTGCAGGCCCTATTATGAAAGCGATGTGCGATAGGGACAGAGTGCGATTGCAGAGAGACAACTACATGAAGTAGATTTAATAGTTTTATTGGTGCCATACGCACTGAGGCAAAGATCACTCGAACAAGAACACTCGCTGTCGCAACGCGAGCAAATGCTTTTGGCCAGAAGAAAAGCACCGAGTACTTTCGAGATCTTTGCCGGGGCAGTCCCTTTTCCTTTAAATACAAACCCGGAGACCGTTCGCATTCCCAACTGTCAGAGTTCTTACACGCTGACCTTGGAACTCCTGCAGATGAAGAAACATTATATGCGGCTTGGGAGAAAAGCGACTTGTTAAAGAAAGTTTGCTACAATTAGGTGCATTTCTGAAGCACCTTCAAATGTGCCTAAAGAAATAGATAAACCACGACTACATTAGGCGCACTGAGGGCAAAGCAATTGGCGAAGAAGAAGTCTTTTCAGAAAGGTAGCGTTTCTGAATTTTGATTTCGCAGAGAACTTGACAATTACGCAACCAGACGAAATCCAGTGATATCACTGCAGTAAAAGCGGAGTTTCATATTTGTAAATGTCACCTCAACAAAGAAACCTACACGCACTTATACTGCCATCAGTGATCACAAGTGCAATGACTCGGCCCATGCATGTTATGCCGTAGCTAAGGTTCACAAGTGTCCCGAAACACACATTGCAGCATATATATGTTCATGAGTACTGCAGCTCATTTCAGCAACCAATATCAAATTCGTTAATCAAAAAAACAATATGTACGCATCAGCCACGTGTCTGTTTTGGGCTACTGGACACGAGAAAATGCCTGCGATGAAAATGGAGGCATTGTGAAGCACCAGACGACGTTACACAATCTTCAATCTTGCCACATCGGCCATCAACTTGGCTTCAAAATGGCGCAATTTGTAACGTCTAAACTGCCAAAGGTGACACCAGTTTATATCGCAAACACTGACATAGAAGCTTTCAGGGATTTGAAGGCAAGATAATGGTTTCCGGTTCCTACAAGGCCTGGTATTTGGTCTTGGCATGTAGAGAGTGCAAGCAGACCCATAACTCCGAAGCAGGGCCCTATAACATAAGACTGTTCGAATCTGGTTTTATTGCAAATCTGCCGTTAAGCCTCACTGATAGGTCAGAATGGTTCGGGTCCAGCCTATGTGGGCAGGCGGCACACCCATATGGGCAGAGCCCGAGCAATTTCGACCTACCACGGAGGGGTAATGGGCGATTTGGAAGAAAAACTGATTGTAATAGTTCACGTTATAGCGGCCCACAGTTGTTTATGGCACAGACAGCTGCCTCTAAAAGAAGCTACTTAAACTGTCAAAGTGAATGCAACATATTCTACAAAAAGAAGATATAAGAGCAGGCCATTAAGATTTATATCTGGAAGTAGTACCCTTAGCTTCAGTACATTAGGCTCCTTCCTCTGCCACATTGGCATCTAAAATCCACAATTATGTTGCAATCAAAAGCCGAAATGGTTATATAACAGAGCAACTGAAAGACAAAGTTATCTTTCAAAAGTAAATGTCACCTTGGATAAGATCTAGGACTTTCTCAGCAAATTAAAACATGTAACTCTTGTTTTTTGACGACCACGCCGAGTTGGTCACATTTGATGCTTTGTTACTTGTTAGACACTCAAATAATGTGATGTTTTTAGACAGAATGGTAGACCACGTGTTTGATTTTAACGCGGATTAATGGTAAAAATGCAATAAAAGTGACCTTCTTTAGAAATATTTTCAAATTTCGACGTTTTCAATAAACCGCTTCTGTTTGAGTAAAATCTTGAAGTGTAGTGGCGTTTCGCTGAGGCACAAAAAATTACCGAGAAAGAAAACACGAACTCATAAGTCAATAGCCAAAGAGATCTTATACTTTCAGTTAAATGTATATGGGGAAATAAACTCCTAGATTACACTTATGTCAAACTCCTAGATTACAGTTATGTTGAGCAGGTTACCATTTTTATTTTTTCCCTTACAATTGCCTCTGTAATGAAGTGAAATAAAATGCGCATCAAGTTCGAATTTATATGTCGTTTGGTGGGAAAAAGTATTGTCATCATGAACTGTACCAATTTTTCACTAAGTACGCTCAAACTTGAGAAATTGTTAAATTGAAATTTCCTGGAAAGGGCTTTTCGCAACCAAAACTTGCATATTTTTTTACGCAGGCCAAACCTTTCTTTCTTCTCTGAACTAAGTTTATGGCCATAGTCCTCGGTTCAAAACCTGCCCTAAACTTAAATTTAATCACAATTGAAGATGGTAATCAGGACTACCTGTTCATTCTTATACGGCGTATTAACCCTAACTGCTTCACGGCAAGAAGTTGTCTCATAAGGTGATCAAAAATTACAGTGCTTGGCTCATTTTGTGCTTACATAATTTGCAGAATTGGGCCAGCTGAGGGGACCTAGTTATGTCAACCCGAAAAGAATGACAGTGCTTGGCTTGGACGCTGTATGAGCTCTACAACCCCAGATCAATGGAGAAAAAATGTGCTGCCTAAACATGTCCTCTGAAGCAAATGCACTTTTAACTACTTCAAATAACATGTGGTTCATGAAAAGCTCAGATTACAAACGTAAAGCCTCCCTGCGATCCGGCTCAAATGGGTCTGCCAGCACTACTGATGACTATGTTTAGCCTTTGAATCATGCCAGACCTCGACAAACGAATATTAGCAAAAGAGCAAGGTGAAGCCGTCGGTACTTCCAGTCACACACAAGGTAAGACTGCCCTTCTGCTATGGAAGCTTGTGAGTGATGAGCTCAATCACTTGGAAGCGCTGAAGGTTGCAGCAGAAATCAATGCATCTGTGTGGGTCTTCCCCACTATGATTGAAAAGAAAGACAGCAGCATTTCTTCTGTCTCTGCATTGACCTGAGGGAGCCGAGCATAGCAGTATGTAGACAACTTTCCCCTGCCACATGTGGAAGGCTTGCTACATTGCTTGAGATGAGTCCATCGCTTTTCAAATTAAAACTCGGCATCGGCAGACCATTATGTACTGCTTCCTAGACAGCAGGGACATCACAGCATTCATCACACATGAAGGCCTATACCACTTCATGCGAATGCCTTTTGGTCTAGCCTCAGCTCTAGCGGCCTTTCAACAATTGATGATGATTATCCTTCAAGGCTGCAATGGTGCCCTGCTCTATATCAGTGACAGCTTTGGGAAGGCTGAGCAGGAGCACACATAGCACCTCAAGAAAGCCTTTTATTGCGTCGCAAAAGCTAGGTTCAAGCTGAACGAGAAGTGCATATTCAACACAGTGAAATTGTGTTTCTTGGGCATCATGTCAGCGCTGAAGGCATAGCCCGCTCCAGCAAACCGTGGCAATGACAGCTTCATGTCCTCAGCCACCTTCACGTAATTGGCGATGTGGTCGCGACTCGAGCATGCTTCCACACGTCTATGCTCCCATGGATCCTGTGCATGTTTCCCCTTCACCTTCGGATTATTGTAGCCACTCAAGCTACCACTTACGGCCTTGGTGCAGTGTTGCAGCAAGTTGAGAGACCTTGCACGCACAGCATTGCATTTGCAATGCATACACTGACCCCAGCTGAGCAGAAGTACTCGGCTTGCAAGCATGAGCCATTGACATAGCTCTGCACATGTGAGAAATGGCATGCCATTGGCATGCCATTTCTCACATGCTGCATGCTTCTTGGCATGCCATTTCTCACATCTGCATGCTTCTTGGCATGCCATTTCCGCCACTGGCACTTGGCATGCCAAGTGCCAGTGGGGGAACAATCTTTTAGTCTGAAAACGGACCATTAGGCCATGGAACCACTGCTGTCTACTCATGGTACCGGATACGGTCCGCTCTCTATCGCAAGAGAGAGAGAGAAAGGCAAAGGAAAGACAGGGAGGTTAACCAGAGATTATCTCTGGTTGGCTACCCTGGGAGGGGCAAGGGGATGCGATAGGTGAGAGAGAGAAGGATTAAAAAAGCTATACACACACGCACGTACACACAAACTGTTTCTGTGGGCACTGTCACGCAGCCCGCAATGGCGTTCCTAGTGTTATGCAGTGTCACCGTAAAATCCTGCGTCACACACTGAAGTCACAATCTGTCAGAAAGTCCAGTGTCTTTTAAATACCGCAGCAGCGCCTTCATAGCCAATCGCACTGATGTTCGCGTAGGCCAGTATCCAAGGATCTTGTTTTCTGTCAGTGGGCGCTTGTCCAGTTTGTCTAGGGTGGCTGAGAGGACTGCTCTTTGCGGGTTGAAACGAGAGCACTCACAAAGAAGGTGCGCGATTGTTTCATTGCACCCACAGAAGTCACAAAGTGGGTTGTTGGACATTCCGATAAGAAAGGTGTACGCATTTGAGAATGCTACTCCAAGCCATAAACGAAGTAGAAGGGTACAGTCGCGTCTTGGAAGCTCGGGCGGAATAAGGTGTTGTAAATTAGGGTCCAGGGTGTGAAGTCGTGCACTTGTGAAATCGGATGAATTCCACTGAGCTAATGTCAGGTCGTTTGCCAGTAGGGCAAGTTTTTTTGCTGCGTCGGCTCTCGAAAGAGGAATGACAACGCAGCTGACGCCGTCATGGACAGATCGCGCAGCAGCGTCTGCTCGATCATTGCCGTGTATGCCACAGCGACTAGGCAACCACTGATATATGATATCGTGTCCTTCGTCAACTATGCGATAGTGTACTTCTCTGATCTCTGCGACGAGCTGTTCGTGTGAGCCATGGCGCAGTGCTGAGAGTACACTCTGTAGGGCTGCCTTAGAATCACAGAAGACTGACCATGCATGGGGTGGTTCCTCCTAAATGAAATGAAGAGCCGCACGCAAGGCTACCAGTTCAGCAGCTGTCGTTGATGACACATGCGACGTTTTTAGCTGTATTTCGACGGATCTTGTTGGTATCACCACAGCAACAGCTGAACTTGCAGATGTGACTGAGCCATCGATGTAAACGTGTACGCGGCCACTGTGCACCTCATGAAAAAGTTCTAATGTGGCCTGCTTCAGGGCAAACGACGGCATGTTAGCCTTTTTAGTGATTCCTTGGATGGTGAGGCGTACCTCCGGTCTGTGCAGGCACCATAAAGGTGTGGATGGTTTTGCTGCAGGCATGTAGTTCAGTGGCAATGAGGTGCGATTGGCAACAATCATACGACTGATAGTTGCGTGTGGCCTTTCTGCGGGTAGAGCGGCAAGGTGGTGAGAAGGTAGTCGGGCAACGTGGCGAATATGCGCTGAGCGTCGGTTACCAAGTACGTTGATATTGGGTGATCTCGAGCTATGACAATCGTTGCCGCTGTAGACGCACACCTCGGAACACCGAGACACGTCCTTAGGGCTTGAGCTTGTAGTCCCTGGAGTACACGCAGGTTTGTTTTACAGGTGTTACCAAGCAGGTGTTCCTCTATCGCAAGGTGGACAGCATGCCTCTTGTGCTACTACTTCAAAGCGCAGTGCGCTGAACCTTGGAAAACAAGGTAGGAGATGCCTTGTCTTGGTTGCCTGCACTACACAAGGAAGGTGGGCTACAGTTTGAAGAGGCACTGGTGGCCTCGGTGACATTATCAGCATGTCTGGATGACTCCAAGTATGCAAATGCTGAAGACAGTATGGTTAACAAAGTTAAGAAGTATGTTCGGAAATCAAGGCCAGCACAAAGAATGTTGTCAACTGACCTGATTCAATACCACGAAGTTCAAGATAAGTCAACTGCAGCTGAACAGTTTCTCATACAGGCGGAATGCATGAGTGTATCCAGAAAGCCCAACAGCTTGCCTGCCTGCACATAAAGAACCAGCAATGTACTGACAGCTTAAGCTACAATCTTCGACGACGCGATGTGTAATATCCGCCTGGTGACCATGTTTGGGTTTGGACTTTGATACGCCGAGGAAGGCTTGGTGAAAAACTTTTACGACAATATTTGGGTTCATACAAGATACTTTTATGTATTTGTGCATCGAAGGCTATGCCCGATGGTGTCACGCAATCTCATCGGCGCTGTGCATGACCTGAAGTTGGCCATTTAGTACTCCTTAGGCCATTCTATGTTCGCTAATGAAGAGTGAGAACTTTAATTGTTACTTGTTTTGTCAGTTTTCTTTATTTAGTGGGTTTTTTTCATGTTCTGTTTGCAGCATTGGTACAATAATATTTAAGAAGGCATTCCGTTGGCCACATGTCACAGGTAACAAATGTTAGAAGTTCTAAAAGATGTTAATTGTGGGGTTTTATTTGCTGAAACTATAATCTGATTATGAGTCACACAGTAGTCGGGGACTCTGCATTAATTTGCCCCCCATGGTAATGGGCACCCAGTGCACGGTGCACGGGCGTTTTTGATTTGATCCCGTGACCACTAGCATCGCAGCTAACGCTTTAGCCACCAACCCACCATAGTGGGTAAAATGTTAAAGGCGGAGGACAGCGCAGGACGTGCCTTTCGTGTATCAGAACTTTCTCGAGTGTTGTCCCAGATTCTATCTGCTGTCTATGTTGTCCACGAACCTTGTGTAATCAGATTTCATACGTGACGCCAACAGTGTACGTTCTAGAAAGCATGCAAGCACCAGCGATTGCACTGGCATCTATGACAGGTCATGCATAAATGGCCGATACGCTTGACCCGTGGATCAGATTTCAACGATCATCGAATGTGCTCACCGCTGGCATTGTGCTTACAAGTATAATTTCCGGGGCACGAGTTCACCCAACAAAGAGTTGTTGTTGTGACTCGCCATTTTTGCTACTGTCCGGCTCTTCACCGTCACTATACAACGCGACAATATATCTACGAACCAACAAAAATCTGGCTTCATGACAGTTGCCTTAATCACTGGGCGCACCACAGAGACAGGGCACTCCATATGGCTACGGAGAATGTCAGTGTCGATATGAAGGTCGACAGAGTAATAAATTTATTCCGGTATCTTTAACTCTGCACGTGGCTTTTGAAAATGGACTGCTAAAATACACGCGCAGTGTTGATATATGCTGGTAGTAATTCGTCGTATTCTTGTTTGACATTCGTGCCATGAAGTACAGCTCTTCAAACAACTTCAGCACACTGCAGAAATTAAAATATCCTGGCATTAGAATATCCCCAGTATTATAGCAAAACAAGCAAACACCAGTCACCCCGCTTATCGAATAACAGGAGAACCACTTTTGCCGAAAAACCCGCTTGACGTTGCTGCAATGGAAGATAAGGCGTGCAACTTTTTCTGCATGATATGGTGCACGCTATTGCAAACAAATAACATGTAGATAACACTGCAACCGCGTCACATGCAATATCTGAGAATACCTCAAATAAACTCGAATGTTTAAAAAAAATTGGGGATACAGCAACACGTGGTAACGCCATGACGACCACATAAAACTCCCGCATTTGATTAGTGCCGCTATTCGTTATATCGGACAAAAGTGCACCCTCCTAAATATGCTTGTTTTGACGCCAAGTAATACTCCACAATATGCACTCTGCTAATTCTCGTCGTAGTGCGGGTTTCACATGGTAGGAGATGCCTTGTCTTGGTTGCCTTGGATACATTGATACCGTCAGGAGAAAACTACCGCACTACAATGACGACTGAGCGTACTACCAATAAATATTTCGCCGTTCCTACAAAATAACAATCCTGCAGCCTTGATTGTGTTGGTCATGCGCAGTGATCCTGGCCGTATCAAATTCTCATGTCGGGATAGCTGCATCCGCTGCTATACGGATTCGTATTATGAACGTGCGCTGGTAACCTCCGTCGCTAGGTGACTGCGAAGGCGTTCTAGTGATGAAATGCAGAGCGAACGGTTCAAGTTGTCAGCAGCCGCTACACAGGGCCTGTTGTGCTGCCGTCGCTTCCCACCGAAGCCGGTCACATTCAAACGACTACATATTGACAAAGAACGTGAACCACTGGCACGACGATGCGTACAAGCGTTTGGTAAACTTACAATTCATGAAGTATCGTTGCAATGCCTACCCTTCATGCATAGGTTCAACGAGACGCCACTTTTTCTATTCGGTGTAGAAAAAGTGTACCTCCGCCCACCTCCAGGAAGCCATTTTTAAAAGAGTAATGTAGCATGAAATCTACACTTTCTACACCGCAGTTTCAGCTTTGCTCGGTTCAGAAAAGATGCACGGCACCACAAACGAAAAGGTGCAAGTGGTACCAGCTATGGTATGCCGGGCTGCGCCCACTCACTGCAAGGTTCAAAAGTCCATCGCACCACGGTGGCACCTTGCCTTGCACCACGTTCAATAGAACACGGGGGTACAGGGTGGACCGCTGCACATCGGGGAATGGAAGGCCTAAGTTACGTGCAGTGCACCGTTAATAGGTGCAGATGGTGCAGAGAAACTTGGCTGAATCGAATAAACCTTTCGATGAGTGTAGGTAGCAGACGACAAACAAACTAGTTGGCGTTGCAAACGCGTGGCGCTATTTTGTCTGCGACTGGCGACGATAGTGAATGTTCGCTGCCGGGACGGTCAGCGAAGCGCTGGCGTCACCGTGTGCCGCAGACTTAAAGATTACGGTGAGCTAATCCCTCCAACAAGACCAAATTATCTCACTCTCTGGGGGTGCCGGCTGTTCCAAAGAGTCCATGATGTATGCATAGAGATGTTGTCTTCATGCGCTGCGCATTCGCGATGTAGTTAGCTGCAATTTCTCTAGATTTGTTGAAAGGAAACTCGTACGTGGGCGCTTAGATTGAGGCAAGGGCACATACGCAGAAAGTACAAGGTCAGGCGAAGTGCGGAGTCAAGCGCTTTTCGTCAGCTAGTGCAGAAGACGACGCGCAATCTGCTCTGATTGGTTACAGCCCAGCTGGCCAAGTTCAGTTGGTTCAGCGCGCGACGTCATAGCCATTGCCCGGCACGTCTACATGAGCCTGCACGAAGTATAAGTAAAAAAAAATAACCCTATGGTTAGATAATTAAATTTTCCTATTGGTTTGTTTTTTTGCAGCCACTGTTGCCAGCATAAAACGAGTTGCCTGACAAATTAGGACCTGTCCACATGACCACCGCCGAAGATGATCGCAGCGCACGAGAGTCAGCCACAGTCGATCAATCACGCAAGTAGAGCCTTAGATAGGCTGGCCACCATCGAGTTAATACAATCTGTATAGTAACTCCTTAAGCAGAGCCAACTCCACTGCTGAGCGAGCATACGCATGGCGGTTTCCGGTGAACACTTGAACTCAATTGAGATGTAGAGAGGAGAAGCAAAGCAAAATATAAAAATAAATAAACGCATGCAGGAGGAACATGTGATAAGGTATACTGCCTTATCTATCGTATTATTTAATACCATAGCATCAGGCTGCTGCGCCTAGGAGTCGCACCGAAGGATTCGAGGTACCTGCGGTCTCCGTTTATTGCAGCGAACGTGTATGTTCCAAATGTACTTACAAATCTCCTTTTTCTTGAATAACAGGCCATTAAAAAATAGCATCCTTTAGAGATGATTGGCGACTTTAATGTCATTATCAATTTATCTCATAATTAGTGCGTAGAATTGCAAACACTTTCAAACACAGACACGTCACTCATTTTTCGCTTCCGCTGTATTTGCAGGGTAAGCTCGCGGCAAACAGACAGATGAGCAGCGCAACGTGCCCAGCGATCCAAGTTGGCGTCAAAGCATGTTAAGAAAAGATGTTGGAACAGTTTCTTACCGCCAGAAATAAGCTCCATGCATCTCTTTCTTAGCTTCAGCTGACACTCTGAAAAGTAACTTCTCGTTCCCTTTCTTTTTCACCAAAATCTCGGATGTAAGGATAATGAAAAATTATGCGTATTTTGAAGTTGCTACGTGTACGCCTGCACCAAGACGGCCTCGAGAGTAGACCGGGTGCAGCGAAATCGTGAACCCTGCACCTCTCCTGCCCCTTTTGAAACGAACGCCGTGGTTCAGAGGGCGCCATTCCAGCACCGCTGAAACGAATGGCACCCAAGAAGCACAAGTTGGCTACCATCTATCTTGGTAGAAGCAGCTAAAGCTACGAGACGTTCATTGGAGGGATCGCCAGTCGTTTGTGCGCAGGCGCGAGTAAGAGCGGGCGCGAGAGAGAAAATCTGGGGGATTTCGCATCTTGAATATATGACCCTGCCTAGGTACTACGAAGGAATTTTCTTAGCGCGTGTTGTAGGCGTGTGTCCCTAGGCGTGCCGGCATTGCGGAGTGGAGTCGAGTTTGTTTACCCTGGGACGCTGGCTGCCGGCGCTGTAAAGTAGGTGAAGCAGCGGGCTTAGTCGTGGCGGATCGTAGCTTTCTCGCGCGTTATGGTGATGTACCTTGTAAATAACATCACATATGTCTCTGTGGGAGCAGTAACGACCGTAGTGGAGCCCGGGCCGCATATAAATTGAATATCTAGAAGGCAACTGCGGTTGAGCGCGCAATTAAGTGGTGAAAAGCCTCCAGTGATGATGACTGGCCTAGTACCAGCGCCGCAGGCGCGAGAAAGCCTGTCCGACGTACCTTCAGAGACAAAGTTCTGAGTGGTGTTGCAGAAGTCGCGGGCCATGGTAGTGCTGAACTTAGCGTCACAAGTTGGCGGCTGGACGTAATTATATTTATTCAATCGTGTTTTTCAATCTTCAAGATGGCACTTGATGTCTCCAAGCCATAATCTTCTAGCCATTTTGTAGACAATGAGAAGAAGTGTCGGAATTTTTAAGGCATTTCCAGGGGGAATCCACGGATGCCTCAACGAACTTGAGAGGCGGGGGGGGGGGGGGGGGTAGCGGCTCGTCAACACATAGAGTGAACGGCGGAGCGCGGTCAACTTTGTAAGCGCGGAAGATGGCAGCAGGCTTCGAAAAAGGTGAGGGGATAGTTACGTTAACAGGGCTCGTGAAACACCTTCTGGCGGGATCAGCGCCACAAATGGTGCGCGCAAAAGCCGATTCTTCGTTGATTTCCTAAGCACGTTTTGAAGCGCGCATGTCCGCCGATTCAAATCTGGCGCCACAATGATAGCATGCTGCGACTTGCAGCCCGCCGAGAAGGCGCAATTTATTATGAATACAAAAACCTTTAAAAAAATTAAACATGTGCTGCTCAAAAAACATACCTATGCATTAAAGTTGTTTTAAAGCGAAAATATGTAAGCATACGAAAAAAGTAGTTTTATGCAAGGCGGCGCCAAATGCAACGGTAGCGCCTCGCGCTCCTTTTTTGCTAAGCCTTTTGCTAAAGCTTTACATTTTGCCGATTTTGAAACTTTCGGCAGCAATGGCGGCGAATCGTTCGTGCTGTTCGCTTGCGTAAAGGGACATGAGTTTTTGTGTGGAGACCTTCGAGCAGCACTGAGCTTAGTGCCATATGTTGACGGCGCCGCGCTCCTGACTAGACGTTGATTTGAGGGATCAGCAGCCGTTTGTGCGCAGGCGCGAGTACGAGCGTGCTCAAGAGAGAAAATCTGGGGCTTTTTCTCCTTTAATAAATGACTCTGCCTAGGCAATCACTACAGAGGAGGTTTCTTGGTGCGTGTTGTATTCGTTCGTCCTCAGACATGCCGGCATTTCGGAGTGCGGTTGAGTTTGTTTACACTCAGCCGCTGGCTTCCCGCGCGATGAGGCAGTGGGCGCGGACGCCCCATTTGGTGGTCGCTGTGTCTGAAGGGGCAATGTTCTGAATGGCGTTGTATAAGTCACGGGTCACTTTTATTGTCACGATGATAGATTTTATTTCTTACAAGCACTGCTCCAGGAGCGCACATGTACCCGGTAAACGGAGGTCTCAGGAGAGCATCTGAGGTTATAATAAAGCAGGCGGCGCAGGATCTCCAGGGCACCCAACGGGTAGCGGGGGGATCAAAGCTAGAAGCAGGGCAGCCTGTGGGTTGGGGTCGCGGAGGCCCAAACGTGCCAGGGGTGTTCGCATAAAAAATTGGCTGTCCGCGATAGCCGATCTACACCCGTGGCACGCGCAGGCCTCGGCGAGCTCCAACCCACGGACCAGTTCGGGTTCTAGCTTTGGTGTCCCCGTTGTCGCTTTGGTGCTCTGGAGGCGCCGCCAATAATGCAAAATAATCACACATTGTTACTATTAGTAAAAAACACGATTGAATAAATATAATTACGTCCAGCCGCCAACTTGTGACGATAAGTTCAGCACTACGGCGCCCCGCGACTTTTTTCAGTATATGCGGCCCGGGCTTTCTACGGTCGCTGCTGCTAGGTGAAAATTCGCAACTGGGATGCTACGGGTCCCAGTTCTAATGGTTTATTAGCCAATTCCCAGCAGGTAGTGGGACCATTAGCTAGTGGGACCAGTAGCTAGTGGGACCAGTAGCTAGTGGAACCAGTAGATAGTGGGACCAGTAGATAGTGGGACCAGTAGATAGTGGGACCAGTAGATAGTGGGACCAGCAGCTACTGTAACCAGTAGGTACGTATGCCGAGCTGTTAGTGCCAAGCTGGCCGCAGCAGCCAACTGGCCACAGGCCTAAATATATCAAGAGATGCATAATCGACAATGTCGGACAGCTTGCCAGGTTTTATTGCAATTTGAGCCGGTGCTTTGATTTTAGGACATCCTGGATCTTTTCCGACAGCAGGCGGCCCAGGTTCAGGAGTGTTGCTTCCACCTCTATGTTCTTTTCTGCACCCCAGTGCTTCAGTGTGGCTGCAGTGAAAAGAGGAAATGTAGAAACAGAAACAGATTAAAAAGCTCCAGTGACAGCTGCCACAGCACAACTCAGAAGAAGCTTGAATGGAAGCTGGAATTAAGCTAGTGTATGCGAATTAAACCACTGGCACTGTTTGTGGCAGTCGTCAATACATTGCAACTTGGCAACAGTTCAACGTTTTATAAATATTTTTTTCAATTCACCTGCAACAACAGCAACCTTCTCAGGTGTTAGAGGCTCTTTAGCCACTTCGCCCAGGGATTTTTTCCGTGGCGCCACCATCCCTGTGACGCTCTTCTTTTCCAAAACGTCCTTCCCCCACACAGCTTCAGCCGTGTCCTTCACGACAAGTGTTGGCTTCAGATTACGCATTATCTTGAATGCAGCTTCCGACCGCACAACAACTCCCTTGGCAAGGTGGAACTGCAAGAAAAAGCAATATAATACATACAAAGTCATAATGAGGCAGCAGACCATGAGGAAAGTGAAAGAAAATATAAAATAATAGAAGGCATCGGCTTTCTGCTTAAGGTCAAAGGTGTACCTAGCCGGAATTGTGGTAATGGCTTATAGACTAATTTGCTTATACTCACAGTGCCATCGTCCAAGTATGAGAAGTTAGCAACTGTTGTTGCGTTGCTGATTTGGCCTGTAAAATAAAGGTCACTTGATTACGTTTTGTTTTTGTTGCATTCTGCAAATTAGTGCAATGAAGTAATGTCAGTCCTATTAATACAATTTTGGCCTGTGCCAACATTGTAATTGGCCAATAAAAAGAACAATTGCTTTCTAGATAGAAACACCAGGTGAACACCTACTGGCATTTCCATTTAAGAAGTAATATTCAGCTTTTATTGCTCAATTTATTCGCTTGAAAATGCTAGAGTTATGCAATATGTTGTGTCTTCATTTGATCAGCACAGAAAAATGTGTCCCTGATTTTGCTTTTAGCACTGTCAACACTTTTACAAATAAGGAAATAGCAACATAATAGGTGGCTGCTCATTGCATGAGAATATGCATTCACGACGTGTTCCCAGCGACACGGATAAGTGATAACTAAAATGTGGCAACGCGTTTAAGGTTCATGTACTGTAGACATCCAAAACTGCAAAAGGCAAACGAGAAAACATGGAAGTGCATGGATGGGTACTGACAATGTCTGACCCTTAGCAAGAACCTTTAATTAATGATAATACAATGGCAACCAGTGCTTCACCTGACTGTATCACATGTATCATTTATTTACCAAGGTGTTATGCTCAATGCATGTGCACTATATCTTAAAACTTCTCAGCTTTAGCAATGTTGATAGCCAACGAGGAAGCCCCACTCTAAGTAACATGGTGGTACATGATGAAAGTGAACAGAGTCTAACATGTTGCTTTAGCTGGGCACAAATGTGAGAATGCAGAGGAAGCGCAGCTGTTCCTGCATTGGTATTCAAGAGGGTGCACGCTGATTGAGGTCGTCATTTAAATTAAAATGTACAACAATTGCCTTCCATTTAATTTTTACTGTATTTAACTGAGAATACTGAACCATATTCGGCATGCTTCATAGGCCAGAACAAGGATAAGCATCCATGGTGGTGGAGGCAACATTGGCTGCTGCGAAGCACTGGGAGCCGTGGATCCAGGGGAACCTAAACAGAGAGCCAAACGTGGTTTAGAAAAGCACATGAAATAATTGGTTCTTATTCACCCTGCCTTTGGATGTGCCAGCCAGAGAAGGAAAAGAAAGTCACCACAAGTCAACTCGTCACCCAGTGAAGTTTCTGCAGTAAAACCAAATGTAATACAACGTAAATTTTCAGATATGTTATATCAGTGCTCTCACCAGCAATATTTCTTAACTTTGGCTGCAGCTCTGCTCCATGATCCCACAAGTTAAGAATGCATACACAGCTAGGTGAAACGATTGCCAAGTGATTATACAGTTTACAGCTAGTACCAACAAATATATAGGATATAAAACAAAAGGTCAAATCTCTGTCACTGCTTTCTACTTCCTTAGGGATTTTGGCAGCAGCTTCGAGTCTGCTCACTGTCACAGATGGCGCCGGGGCTAAAAGGCATAAATTTTTGTAGGATCAGCACTTCTCTTAAGGAGCAACTGCCCTGCATAGCGGTATGTGCTAAACACCAGTAAACACCGGGTCCCGCCAAAATACTGAATAAACAGTTAATTTATCAAAATCTAAATTGTTCTTCGGCCTAAAATTTTTTATGTCCGAAGCAGGAATTACGTGAAGCTTTCCGTCGAAATCGCGTGTGTATCTTACGACGGCAAACATCCTTAACGTAAGCTAGCTAGTGCGACCGATGCAAAGGCAGGGACCATTCAAGGCGTAGTTGAACTCACGTGGGTCTCACCGAAAACTTGCCCAGATCGGATCGGATTGCATTGAACTTAAGTGCTCGGTAAAGTAAAAGAAGTTGTAGTAATAAATATAAAAATCTACATATATAAAAGTGACAAAACAAATGTTAGAGTAACAAAAATACTTACGTGTCAATAAAAGTAACCAAATTTAATATTAGTGCCGTTGTTTTAACAAAGATATTTCTTTTCGCAACTACCATCCAGTGCGATGCAGTCCGATCCAATCATCCAGCTCCCGCTGTTGTGTTTGCCGTGTTGGCCAGTTGGCCATTGCTAGCTCAGATTTTCGCGGCTATGGGTCCTCGGAAGCAGTATATAGGGCCCATGAACAATGCTCACGACCTTCCGACATCCACGAGAACGTATCTTCAAAGACGTACAATGTCACAGTGCGATTCCTATGAACCCATGTCGCAAGACAACGAAGGAAACGGTGATGCGGTGTCGGCGCCAGGTATGCCGTGCACCGACAGCGACTCGGACATTGAGCAAATGATGCAGGACAATAGCTTTGAGCCTGAGAACGACTCCAGACATCCTGAGGCGCAAGTGCCCATCGAAAGTGATAGTGAAGTACCACCGGCACAGACTGAGGACGTTGAAACATCTGCTAACGACTTGCTGGTACTGGCACTGAACTTTTCACTGGAGTTCGGCTTGTTGTGGAAGGAAGTTGAAGCCTTGCAGAAGCTCATCGCGCACATACTTGATAGGCACGACATTCCGGCGTCAAAGTACCTGTTCAAAAAACAAGTAGGAGCCAATATCCGTGATGCACGGTTCCGTTTTTATTGTGCACCTTGCATGAATTTACTGGCCGAAACATCAGGCGATCTGCAAGAACGCAATAGTCTGCAGGTCAGCTGCTCCGTCTGTAAAAGAAAGTATAGCGGGCGGAATTTGGTGCTAGACGGTCACTTTTTTATCACCTTGCCTATTGTGCAGCAACATTCTTCGCTGCTCTCCGAGAAACCCATCGCAAATGCGCTGGTTAAAAGGCTGCTGTCCATTGACCAAGTACAGGCCGGCAGAGACATGAACGAAGTGTCTGACATTACGGATGGTTCCCTGTACAGAGAGCTGAGACAAAAATTGAAAAGGCATGACCTGACACTCACTTTCAATGCTGACGGCAGCCCAGTTTTTAAATCGTCGAAGTTTTCTATTTGGCCGATACAGCTGACTGTCAATGAGCTGCCACCGAAGATGAGGCACAAAAATGTCGTCGTGAGTGCCTTATGGTACGGTCAGTCACACTCCAACATGACTCTGCTTCTCAACAGCTTTCTCCAGCAAATGAGGGACCTTGCCACTGGTGGTGTGACGTGGATGGCTGGCACTGATATAGTTCATTCTGAGGTGAGTAGAATTATTTATGTAACTGTTTTCACTCATAGCAATTTGCACAATTGCTGCTTTGTTAACCTACAAGTAGCTAATGTCAGACCTGCATGTCATCGGAACTACTGTTTGAAACAGATACCTAAGTTTGTATGCCTACTAAGGAAGGATATATGACAAATTTAAGTGGCATAAATGATTTCCCTGCTTTACAGGCCTGAAGCTTCTAGAGTAAGAGCTTGACCAATTGTGTTTTAAAAACAGAATGTCTGTTTTAAGACAAAAACAACAGTCAACATGATAACATATGTGCTTGCTGCAGGTGTACTGCCTCAGCTGTTGCGCTGACGCTCCGGCTCGAGCATCACTTCAGAACTTCACCCAGTACAATGGGTATTACGGTTGCGGGTGGTGCCTGCACCGTGAAAAGACCGTGCATGGTGAGCACAGCTGGTGACAAATCTTGCCATTTTATGATTACCTATTCATATTTAGTTGTAGCTCTCACTTGCTTATAGCCCGTTTCAGGCTTCTTATAATGAACAAAGGATATATGCAGATGGATAGTTTAAATGTATTATTCTATTACTTCTCACAATTGAATTTTACTCTGAATATACCTCTACAATACATAATCACGCGTGAACGTTAGAAAATAAATCCTGTGTTAGTTGGAATCCACATTAATCACATTTAATGTTGTTGCACAGTAACTGCATTGGCCATTCACTGCACTGGTTTGGTAACTATGGTATTGTGCTGCCGAGTATGAGGTGGCAGATTCAATTCTCAGTTGTGGTAGCAGCGTTCCGGTGAGGGCAGAAAGCAAAAATGCTCATTTACAGTGGTTTGGGTGCATGTTAAAAAAAAAGAAGCTCAGCTTATCAGAACTAATCTGAGCAGTCCACTGCAGAGTCTCTCATAAACCGGTATGCGATTTCACTTGTTAAATCCCATAATTTTATTTAACTGTACAGGCAAGACCTTTCATGTTCCATTTGCACTCTTCTTGTTTTGTCAAACAGGAACTGTCAAGTATCCTATGGATGTGAACGTCAAGGATGAAAGAAATGCAGAAAATACTAAGAAACACATGGAGAAGGCATCTTTTTTGCACCAAGTACACAAAGGTGTAAAAGGCCCATCTCCTCTCATCAACCTGCCATACTTTGATGTAATTTGGGGCTTCACCCCAGATTACATGCATTGTGTCCTGTTGGGGGTATCACGACATTTTACAGAGCTTTGGCTGTCTGCTGTGAATGAGCCATATTACATTGGCTCACCACAAGTTCTTTCAATCATTGATGAGCGCCTATGTGCAACAAAGCCCCATCTTTGTGTGTCGCGTCTCCCTCGGTCTCTTTCAATACGAAAGTATTGGAAAGCATCTGAATGGCAGCAGTGGTTGTTGTACTTTTCATTACCATGCCTTGAGGGGCTTTTGCCAGCACAGTTTTTTAAGCATTTTTCACTTCTTGTACAAGGCATTGCACTGCTGTTGCAAGACACAGTGAGCAAAGACAACATTACTACTAGTACAAACTGCCTTGTACGGTTTGTTGTTGACGTGCAGTTTTTATATGGTGAAAAGCACATGACCAACAATGTGCACCAGCTACTGCACATCCCAAAGAGTGTTGTCCTACAAGGTCCCCTTTGGGCACACTCTTGCTTCAGTTTTGAGTCCCACATTGGTCACCTTAAAGAGTTAGTGATGTCAGCCAAAGGTGTGCCTATTCAAATTGTTGAACGCATTATGATGGCCAGTAACTATAAGAGATTGAGTGCACAAGCCAGTCCACATACTTTGCAATTTTTGGCAAAGCCTAGCCACTACAGTAACGATGTTGTTCTCCTTGGGAGCAAGCCACGAGGTGTGTCATAGCCGTTGCTCAGCTTTGTTCGCAAACAACTTTGCAACATTATCTGTGGCCCTGTTGTCATTGTAGCCGGGAACATGTTCCACAGTGAGCAGTACTCAAGTCCAAACAAAACAGACAGCACTGCTTTTGTGACAGGCCAAGGAAAGTGCCATTCAAAGATGTGAGTGGCTGTGCCAAAATATTTATTGTGTCATGTAGGTTCTCTTCTGAGTGTGCCTATAGTACAAATCATGTAATGGAATCTCGGAGAGCAGAGCAGGAAATTTTATTTGAATTATCAGCAGATGTTAGCCCATGCACTTACATGGAATGTGGCGGGAAAATATTTTTTGTAAGGCTAGCACAGAAAACACTGCTGGCGAGCTGAGCAGAGTGCATGTATCAATTTAAATGTAGACGCCTTCCTAGAAAATTTTCCTTTTTTAATTTTAATACTATAGGGAGCTTTTCTGGAGCTAGCTCACAATTAGCACAAAACTTTTGGTTAGAAATTCAAGGAGGGTTTTTACAGTTGCTAAGTAAAATATGCTGGGAGAGTATGGTGGCCATGAAAAGAATGTAGTTTATATTAATAAAAGAATATCCGTTGCACAGTTTTGTTTAAAAGTCATGACCTCAACAGATTGGAAAATTCATGTAAAATATTCTTCATGACATTCTGGCATTACCGCTGCTGCTGTGTTGGGTGCCATTGGTAGCATTGTGCTTTGCATTGCACTGAAGTAGGTTGCACAAAAATTGGTACCTGCTCCCTTTCAACAATCAAATGTAAAAGCTCATTTATAGCATTTGCTACACGTGTGAAATGTTGTAGAGACAACTTCCATTCTAATAACATTGTGCACAGGGTGTTTATTGCTGTCCCATAGCTAAGTAGAAAAACACATTGTACATTTACAACTTTATGGTCGGTAGATGTCACTCTTGTTCAATTTTAGCTGTATTGTGTATAGTATCTAAATTAGGAATTATGGCAACTATGAGATTGTATTCCTTACAGCTGCATATCTAAATTTATAATGTTGGTCAGTTTGAACCTGGGAAGCTTATTACATGCAGTACAAAGTATTGCCAGTAAATGGTGAAGTTTGTTTGCTTTCAATGGTAAATGTTTACAGAAAGTGGTCTTGAAATCTTACTTTGCCGTTCGAGAAAAAGCTGCATGAAATGTCTTTGTAATGAATTTTTGATATTGTAACTGGTGCGGTTCATCAGTTTTCCTTGTTTTTTCCTATATCTGTTTCAGAGAGTATTTTGAATTATATTTGCATATTTCTATGTAACCAGTTTCTGGCTAACCTGCTTTGCTTGAATATGTAGCCTTAATATAGTATGTGTGTGTATAGATGAGCACATATGTGTGTGTTGGTGACTTTCCTGGTCACTCTTTCAATGGCCTCAAAAGTGACTTTAGAATTTAGCTTTCATTCTTTAACCACGTCTGGGCAATTTGCAAGTCCTATCTTATTTATAAGGTACACACCCGCCTTAGGTATCAATGAAAGTGCCTGCAAGCTTATGTGCTTGCCTTCTGATTGGAACACTGTTGTTCTAAGTTGAAAGGAAATTCCTCTTAACTATGGCATTTCCCATCTATGCTTTGTGCTGACATGCGTGTTTTATTCGAATGTTTTTATGCTGTTTTGAACCGCTATTATGTTGCATGCCCTTAGCATTGAAGGTTTGTAGTAAAAATGGCTTCTCCTTATCTTAAAGAGACATTGAAACAATTTTGCACGAACGTACCGAGTCGTTAGAGTAGGTCCTTGTGATCATTAATTGACGCACCTAAGTGCTCCGCATAAAATGTGCAATTTATTATAAAGCTTTAAAAATGTACATCGCTGCCGATCACAGTACATCGCTCGGCTGAATTTTAAGCCGCCCCTACCCATTTGACTTTATTTTCCCTAATGCCGTTAGTAGGGCGAGTTATCCGATTGGCTGCCCAAGGCACGTCATCAATAATTTTTCCAACTTTATGGTGAACGAATGTTGTTTGTAATAGTTGGAATGTTAGTTAATTTGTTTCTATAAAAAAAGTAACGGAAAGAGAATGCACAAGAACAGTTTCTCACTACACTTACGCACTTCCGGCACATAGCAAGCGTCGTCTGCTTGTGTTACAATGTGCTCCATTTTGACGAGAGCTTTGCGGCCAGAGTCAGTCTCAGCCTTTTCGCGAGCACCATGATTCGACTTTGTTGCGTTGTGCGCTGCAAACATAGCGGCTGGCAATATGTCAAGCTGCAACATCGCGTCCCTCTGCAAGGCAGCAAACGAGCGGAGTGGCTGCAGTGCATCGTACTGTCGCTATCCGCTCAGCGCCAGGATTTGCGCGTTTGCAGCCGTGACTTCACACCGGAATATTACTATCACAACAGCGTTTCACTAGTCCAGTATTCAGGTAAACGCAAGAGCAAGGGGACAAGGCCTGGCCGTTTGACTGTGCCATTTCACGGGATGAGCAGAAGCACAAACATGAATGGTCTGCATGCTGCAGCCACCTGGTGGCACAGAGCTCAACCAAACACATTAACAGCATGAAGTATATTCTTCTTTGCTGCAGGCGTAAATTTTTTGCAGGAGCGTAATTGTTAACACATTGTTTTTGTAAATGTTTAAAATGTTTCACACTTGGTTATAGCAACATTAGCTCTTTGTTTGGCTGGTTAAGCTATGCGCCAACGGGTGGCTGGA
Organism: Dermacentor albipictus; assembly: GCF_038994185.2. Taxonomy (NCBI): domain Eukaryota; kingdom Metazoa; phylum Arthropoda; class Arachnida; order Ixodida; family Ixodidae; genus Dermacentor; species Dermacentor albipictus. The sequence continues at coordinate 141,521,710 of NC_091823.1, read as the reverse complement.
CTGGACCGTGGAGACCAATCAGGCAGCTGACATACATCTACGCTAAAGTTCCTTCATCAGGTTGAGTTTCTGCCTCTACCGTTCCGTCGAGACGCCCAGCTCGCCTGTGGTTACCGGAATGCAAGACATGTTCGGTGCTGCGGCAGAATGTTCGCAACGTATGCTGCTTCGATAGCTCTCGCTTGGGGTCGACTGCCGAGCAGCTGGCAAAGAGGTTGGAGAGGCTTTGTGCTTTCGCTCCTAGAGAACCGGAAGTAGACGACACGATGTGCCATCATAATGCAGAGCCAGTAAAGGCGAAGCTTAGCCCCGATCACTCTGCGAACGAGTTCGGGAGAAAATGCATGGCTGTGGAGGAGGGTAACTTGTAATCGTCCATAGCTCTCTTAATCACACAAATTCTGGTGCAAATTATTTAACTTTAGCTGTATCCTACACGTCTACAAAATTTTTCAAAACCGTTTCAATGGCCGTTTGAATGAGATCAACTCCTGTAGGGTGGGGAGAAACAATGCTGCCATAGTTGTGGCTCATCACAACCACCCATGTGTTCTTTCTTCTGTGGTTGCAATTCAGAAACCCTTTTTATTCTCATCCTCTGCTTCTTGGAGAGTGAGGACAGCTAGGCCTTGGTCATGACTCATCGCAATAGCCACATATTCTGCCCATGTGTTATTTACTGTAAAAAGATATTTTTTGCTTTTATTTTTTTACTGCTAGCACTGTTCTGAGCCACATGCCCTTCCACATGTGCTTTCCCTATCTGATGCCTAATAACATAACATGTTATGTACTCCCATTCACTCTGATAGTCAGCCCACCGGCCAATATGCTAGTAAAATAATACTTCTAGGTTGTCAAATGTGGGACATTTTACGACTATATATATATATATATATATATATATATATATATATATATATATATATATATATATATATATATATATATATATATATATATATATATATATATATATATATATATATATATTCTTGACATTGCATGTTATTCTGTCCTTATGTTCAGCTGCTATGATGCTGTGTGTATGAGGTAGCCATGTTCTGCTCAAGTCTCAATGATGTGAAATAAATGCTGTTCAATTCGAAAGAACTTTTCTCTGGATTGTGGGCATTTTTAATAAGAATGGAATCGTGTCATACTTTGATGGGCCTAGCTTGAAGCAGATGCCAACCAGCATGCTTCTTGTTGGTTGTACTAGGACTGCAAGTGTAACCAGTGTGTTTGGCTAGATAATTGGAACTACATGATTTGCATTCCGGCCAAACCCATAAGGCAACACATACCCTAGGTCGTGATGAAGAAATTGCGGCCACTGACCAAGTCAAGGTGAAAAAACACAGATGTTTCGGGACCCGTACGGGTTTCTTGATCACACTAAAACCGGGCAAGAGTCTTGCAAGTCTTGCCCGCTTTTAGTGTGATCAAGGAACCCGTACGGGTCCCGAAACGTCTCTGTGTTTTTTCACCTTGACTTGGCCAGTGGCCGCAATTCCTTCATTATCATGTTACCTGACCAGACGAACTTTCGTCGAACTCTTGACTACATACCCTAGGTCTTTGTGTAAATCTAGTACACAATTTCAAGAAACTGTTCCAAATATGGCACATGATGATTGCCAGCTTTACCTTAGCAGACTGAAACCAACCACAGTTCATGCTAGATCTCTAATGCACAGTGCTAAGAAAGGGCATCAGTCTAAGCCAACTGTGCAATCCCATTTGAATACAGTAGCTTCCAACTGGCACTGCAGTTAAAGCTAGTGCAGTTCCATTTGAAGACCAGTAGATACTAGTGGAACCAATTCAAATCCAGCACATTTCCAACTGAAGACCTATTGCCAGCAACTGGGACCAGTTGAAACCAGCAACAGACCACTTGCCACATCAGACCAGTTCATCCCACTTGAAAACCAGCACAGTTACAGTTGAAGACCAATAGCCTTCTACTGGGACCAGTTGAAACCAGAAACAGACCACTAGCTTTTCAACTGGGACCACATCAGACCAGTTCACACCACTTGAAAACCATTAGTACCACTTGAAAACCAGCACAGTTCCTGTTGAAGACCAATAGCCTTCTACTGGGACCAGTTGAAACCAGCAACAGACCACTAGCTTTTCAACTGGGACCACATCAGACCACTTCACACCGTTTGAAAACCATTAGTATCACTTGAAAACCAGTAGCAATATTTTCACCTGGGCTCCCACAGAAATATCTGCGATGTTATTTACCAGGTACACCGTAAGGCGCGAGAAAGCTATGATCCGCCACGACTGACTTAGCACGAGCGCCGCAGGTGCGAGACAGTCTGTCCGACACAGCGGCCGGCAAATCGGACGTGCCTCACGCTGCCTCACCTATTTTGCAGCGCCGGCAGCCAGCCTCCGAGCGTAAACAAACTCCACCCCACTACGGATTGCCGGCACACCTAGGGACAAACGCCTAAAACACGTGCTAAAGCCCCCAGAGTTTCTCTCTCGCGCCCGCTCTACTCGCGCCCGCTCTACTCGCGCCTGCGCATAAACGGCTGGCGATCCCTCAAATGGCCGTCTCGTGCGCTCCTCCTCCTTCTCTGTTTTCTGCATTGGATTGGTGTGGCTCGCTACGTGCTTGCGCTCGCATTTACGAGAACATATTCGCGTGCGCCTGCTTCTGGCACTGGGCTTGAACGGGTCGCTCGCTGCTAGCGTTAAAAGGCGTAGGTTACGCAGACGTGTTTTTTGCCATGCGCTTACCGTGTAAGCACAGATAAATGTGCGCCTGCTTTTTGCACTGAGCTTTTACCAGATCGCTAGCTGCTCGCTATTGTAGGCGAAGTGCGCGTCGGCAACCGCAAGTGTTTTGCCATGCCATGCCATGGGGTCCACAAGGTTGTTAGAAGCCATCGCTCGGCGCTACCCAGTGTGAAGGTACATCACAAAGTAAAGGAAAATTAAAGCGTAGTTTGCTGTCCCTTTGCTTTTATGTTTCACGGCATTGCTGCATGCTTACATGCACGGGAAGCGTGCGGCAAAAAGCACGTCTGCGCTACGCGACACCTTTCAGCGCGAGCAGTGAGTGACTTGATAAAAGCCCAGTGCAGAGGCGCACACCAATCTGTGCTCGGAAATGCGAGCGCAAGCACGTAGCGAGCCGCGCTAATCCAATGAACAAGACAGAGAAGGAAGCAGCGCGGCGCCGCGAATTTGTGAAGCCCAGCGGCAGCAACAGCACTGCTTTAGGTTCGGTAAGTCATTTTATTGTATGATTGAAGGGTTCCTACTTTGCTGCAAATCATGTTGCACGATTTGAACGGCATGAACGTCAGTTACGGTTTCTGATTGCAAGCTTTCTCATGTTAGCACCATTTTCTTTCTTTTGCCTCTGCAACTTGAATGTGGTTCGTCTACAGTTCGTCTACACCGGCCTTGGGTAGACGAACTGCTCGGCTCGTTCGGAAGGCCAGCCCAGGCAGCTCAGGCAGATCGCATGGCTGCCGCCTTCGCCCAGACACCGGCCCTTCTCTTCTTCTTCGTCCGTCGTCGCCGCATAGCAATCACGCGCATTCGGCCGCGACATTCAAACAGTCCAAACTCCTATCACATTTCCCCCCAAGTTCAAGAAGTCGAGGAGGGTAGCACTACGGAGTATCACAAGTGACACAGTTCAAATTATTACTCTCATGACACATTAGTCCAAGTTCGTACTATTCTACTTAGATAGTCTGCACCAACGTTACCACATTCACGAATATACTCCACATGAAAGTCATAGTCCATAAGGAGTAAACTCCAACGTAGTACGCGCCTGTACACGTGCTTCGCCGAATTGAGGTATGGCACTTGTTGGTGGTCGGACTGCACGATGAACAGTTTACCGTAAAGGTACACATGAAATTTATGTACAGCCCACACTACGGCGAGGCACTCCCTCTCAATTGTGGAGTAGACAGCTTCACGCGGCAGAAGCTTGCGGCTACCGTAAGACACGGGATGCAAACGCCCGTCGGGTTCGTGCAAAAGAACTGCTCCGAGACTTCTCGACTTCAGCTTTGAGTCGCTGATCCATAGTCAGTTGGTTGGAAATGGCGATGTCCTTTGATGTCTGCGTTCCGACGAGTGATGGGTAAAGCGGTGTTGTCTCTCCAAGCTCTAGACCTGTCTCGTCATCTGTGCTCAGTGGGGCGCGTCCGACTAAATGGCGCGGCACCTTTCGTTGACAGACGTCGCACGATTTAACAAACCGTTTCGTCTCCGACTGGACCCTTGGCCAGTAAAATTCAGCAACAATTCGATCCACCGTTCTCGTCACACCCCGGTGACCGGCGAGGATCCCTTCATGAGCCAACTTCATCACCATCTCCCTGAGGTCTTTTGGCACCACTAGCTGATCTAGTATTTTCCCACCTGACACTGTGTGCTTTCTGTATAAAATTTCATCCTTTAAGTAATATTCGCTTGCGCGGCCATCCGCGACCATCATCTTCCCCACCTTTTCGAAGCAACTCCTCAGAGACCCATCGTTCCTCTGTAAGGCTTTTAATTTGCCTTGCTCTATTCCAGTGACTACAGGTTGCGGGACAGGCAGTGTAGGCAGGGACCGTATCTTCGTTTCCTTTGTCACAGCAACGAGCTCGGTACCAGATTCGTTGTCTTCTGTATGTCTCGAGGAGGCGGCTGCGTTTTTAGCTGTGGACAACGTTTGGCCCTCTACGTCTGGTAGCTCTGCTTGAGCGGTAGATGACATCCGCTTGGCAGGGTAACTTGTCTTGTCGCTGTTATGTTTCAGCGGAGACCATGAATTGGCCGGGTCATCAGGTGCACGGGCACCTTCAATGTTTCCCAAAACCACATCATACAGGGGATCTCGCATACATTTAACTCGCGCGACGCCGGTAAAGAACGGACTGTCTAAGTATACTATGGCTTCCGGTAAGTAGTGGATTGTGCGGTCCAGCAGGAACACTGGACTTTTTGTTCCTGTCATTTTGTCCTCAGGTATCAAAGAGAGTCGCACGACCACGGTATTGCAGCCAGTGTTTCGTAAGACAGACACCGGTTGTGATTCGAGAGAGCCTCTTCTCACTGGCAGATTTCCACTGTCACATCTGGGACCTTGTCGCATTAACGTCATGTTGACTATTGGGACCGTTTCGCCACCTTGAAGCACTACGTATCCGCCACTCTCTTCTTTCGGCTTTTGGGCTTGCGATGGAGCCAGAATACACGAAGCTTGCCCTTGATTTTTCCTTCTTGAGGTTTCACCTCCTTGTCCCTTTCTACCGGACCATCCGCGACCTGTAGAGTTCTCTTTAGTCCGGGACCAGCACTCCGAAGCTCGATGTCCCGCTTTATCACACAGGAAGCACCGATTAGTTGCACGTGGCATCGCTGTTGGAGGTTCAGTCTTGCGAGCAGAGTCTAACACGACCTCCTTGGACAGCTTTTCTTTACCTAGATTGGTCAAGTTTTGTGCCTCTATAAAACAATCGGCATTCTTTGACAACGTAGCGAGCGTCTTAGTTTCTTTCTTTCAGGAACACTCGCAGTGACGCAGAACACCTTCTCAAAAACTGTTCAGAAATCATGGTGTCCCTGAGGGAGTCGAAGGTCCTCTCAATATGGGACATTTCAAGCCAGTGGTCAAAGTAGCCCGATATTCTACCTGCATATTGTAGGCCAGTTTCATTGTCTTCAGGCCTTGCGTTTCGAAACTTTTCTCGGTATCCCTCAGCAGTGCACTGAAAGCGCCGAAGGAGAGTAGCCTTCAGCTGGTCGTAGTCTAGGGCTGCATTAGAATCAAGCCGTCCTATGACCGTCAACGCTTCTCCTGTCAGGCAGAGGCTGAGGGAGAGCGCCCATTTTGCGCGGGGCCATTCCTGACTTGTTGCCACTCGCTCAAAACGTTGCAAGTAAGCGTCTAAATCATCCCGGGCTTCGTTAAAGGGTGGGATCAACTTATGAGGACTGAATAGCTCAGGAGCCGCCCTGGTAACCGACTGTTCCGTAGTGCTGTCACTCTGTGCGCTTTGTACGCCAGCAGTCTTTTCCTGGAGCTCGATCTTGAGCTTTAGCACTCGTTCTTCCGCTTCTAATCGTAGACGCTCTTGTTCTGCCTGCGCTTTCGCGTCTTCCCGATGTTGGGCGCGCTGGTCGCGTTCCCTCACGATTTCTGTATCAACCCAACGCTTTAACTCCGCTCCTGTCATTCCTAGCTCTTTCCCTATGACGTACAACCTCTCGATCTCCATCGCCCCTCCTGTGCGTTTGAAGATCCTGGCAGGCTCGCCAAAATTTGTGATAGGAGGATGTGGGCCCAGGCCTCAAGCACACAGGGATGGCACAATGAACACAGAGAGGCTTTAATGACACGGGGACGGGACTAGAATAACATACACGATAACACACACACAGTTCCTTTCATAAATGTCTCTCGCTTAACTATAGTCACGCTCAGCGTCAATGTAGGAAGGCGTCCGATAGCGCGTCGGTATCACACACTCACGGCACGAAGAGGCACAAAGATGAACCTGGAGCGGCGAGTAGCGCAGGTGCTGGAGGCCGGGGCGGATGCCCGGCACACGACGAGCCACTCGCGCGACAGCTGGGTCGGGACGGCTGCCCGCCGCAGGGTAGACCGTTCGGAAGGCTTAGCTGCACCGGAACATGCCGGCGTCGGATACTCGCCCAGCAGTGGAGAAGGCCGGTTGAAGCCCAAGGACAGCCCGGCCTGTTCTGCCAGCACACCCAGGAACACCGGCCTTGGGTAGACGAACTGCTCGGCTCGTTCGGAAGGCCAGCCCAGGCAGCTCAGGCAGATCGCATGGCTGCCGCCTTCGCCCAGACACCGGCCCTTCTCTTCTTCTTCGTCCGTCGCCACCGCACAGCAATCACGCACATTCGGCCGCGACATTCAAACAGTCCAAACTCCTATCACAATAACATATTTAAAATTAATTTTTATGTCAATTAATTTAACCGTCAGTTGGCCTTCATTCTGTTTTTATTGAATGGTATCTGCATTGCACTATCCCATGTGACTGTCAATACAGCTGTGTCGCTTGCATTGTTGTCACAGAGTAGTGTGCAGTCAATAGGAAGTCTGCATCTTTTTTCATTTTTGTTGTTTCCGACCATATGGATCTTTCTTTCTTTTTTTTGAGCACCTGTCTTCACTCGGAGGTCGCATTTGAAGTTTTGTGTAAGCTGTCATTGTTCATATGACATTCTACCTTTCTCGTTTCGAGGGCAAAATCTTATATGAATTCATAGCTGTCATGAAATGTGAGCTTGATGTAGAGCTCATGTGGCTGTAGAGAGAAATCAATTACAGTAAATTTATGTCAAGAAACAAGGCTAAAACAAGGGCCATTTTGTTTGTTGAATAGTGAGCTGTCACATTTCAGCTGGCTCCTTTACATTAGCCAATGCAGCTTAAGGCTTTAATAGCCAATGCGTTAGTATTTTGCTATTCTAAATTAAGTAGTCGTTTGTACTACCTGCATCAGCTGATAAGGGTTTTCTGAATTTCAGAGGTGGCTAGGAATGGCCCAATTAGAGCTACTTTGCGGTGACACTGTCAAAACAGTGGCAGACTGGCTAACACTGCTGCTTCATCATTGTCTGGGCCCTCAAAGGTAAATGTGATGCATTTTATAACCTTAATTACATAGCATTCTTACTGTGTTTTCTGGAATAGATGAAATTGAGCTGTGCTTCCATTTATTGGTGGGAAATAATTTAGTTATAAATATAAGTCTCAACTCCAGCTTGCCGTATTGCAATGTTTAAGGGCTGTCGGCTTCAGGAAAGGGAGCTTTATATTATGGTATTTGTCAGTAAGGAAAACGGCTATTTCCTTTTGACGTTAACAACATCCATTGTGAATTTGACATCAAAACAATGATGGTGAAGTTGCTTCTGATTTGTGCTGATGAGAGAGCACCTAGTTCTTTTTAGGAGTAAACTACAAAATCTTTCTCTCGCTTTTATACCAAGAGTGGATAGCTGTCAACTCACTAATCATGGTGTAGAGCCTCAATTACTTGTTTAATAATACAGAAATATTATATTTAATGCATTACATTTTAGTGTGACATCTCAAAGCATAAGTGTAGTGTGGCTTAGGATGTGAAAACAGAAGTGTATTCATGTCAGCAAAACTCGATGTGGCAGTCTCATGGTACCACACACAACTACAGAGATCATTCAAAACTTGACGAGATAACGGGGGAGGGGGAGGGGGGAGAGTCGTCCTGCATTTCAAAAAGAAGTGCGCAATTGGAAGGGTAGATTCGGGGACTTCCAGTAACCAGGTCAATATATCATTTTCGGCTGCTATATTGTGCCAGCCGTCTCGTGCTTGAGTTGTTTGTGACACCACGTGAATACCAACGATAGTTTTGGTGATGTGAATAGTCTCCTGCTCTACGTATAAAATAGTGCTTCACTTGGAGTGCATTTTAATTAAACTAGCTGCTTAAAACGGGGTGTCATAATTACTTGTGCTGATCAAGGGATTGAGGCTCCATGTCATTATTGTGGGATTGGCAAGTACCTAAAAAAGCACAAAAGTGGGGCAAAACATATTTCTGTCAGTACTCCCTTAATGAATTTTTCATTTGTGCATTAATTGATTTGGAAAGAGAGTAGTAATTTGGATGCGCAATTTGTTTGATGTTGTTGATGTCTTCTTTTAAATAATGCAGAATACTAGAAACCATTGTGCCTGCCAACCCTGTGTAAACAGCTGCATCTTTCCCTGAGGCAGCACGAAGAAGGAAGTTCCATAGCTGTGATATCATCGACCAACTTTCTGCATGGTAGTCCCACTTGTCCGTAGAAAATTGTAACAGAGTATTCCAGGATAAAAATCAAGTCTGTCTGGTCAGCAGAAATGGTGGGCCTCTTAATTAAAACATGGCTCCTGGTAAGGTAAGGAGAAATGTCAAAGCATCGCATATTTCGGGTGGCAAACTGTCGACACCCTCGCGAAAGCACCCACAAAATGTGGAGAAAAGAAGATGCAGCACGAAGTACGAGAGCTACACGTTGTGCGCGCTGTGGTCATGTGTGCACAATTTCTTTCGCCACAACGAGATATCGATGGTCAAGAACATAACTAATGAGTTCTCGAAGCATATGGATCTCCCATCACTGAAGCGGTGCACTGTGCATCGCCTGCTTGTCGAGATCGGATTCAAGCATGAGAAGAGGAGCCGCAGTTCGCCGCTTATCGACCGGGATGACATCGCTGAATGGGGGAATCGCTACCTTCATGACGTGAAGCGCTACCGGGCGGAAGGCCGAAAGATCTTTTTCCTGAAGGAGACATGGGCGACAACGGGACACACTCGGTCGATCGTGTGGAAAGACACCGTGCTGCAGAAGCGCAGACGCCTGTACGCTCAAGCAAATAGCCTGTCGACGGGTCAAACAACCTTCTTGAAAAGGTTAGCGCCTGATTGTGACGCACATCGGCAGCGAGGATGGCTTCGTCAACGACTGCTTAGACGTATTCCGAGGCAAAAAACAGGTGACTACCACGAAGAAATGGACAGCAATCGCTGTGAGGCACGGTTTAATGACATTTTGCAGGAGTTGCAAGCTGGTAGCGTTGTTGTTTTGGACAATGCACCTTACCACAAACGGCAAGAAGAGAAATTGCCAACAACAGCTTGGAAGGAAAAAATACAGGAGTGGCTCAAAAGCAAGAACATCACCTACAGCGAAAGCATGGTGAAAAAGCTGCTGCTTGAGTTGGTATCATCTGTAAAGCCACACTTTCTGAGCTACATCGTAGACCATGTATGTACCCAGGATTTGTTTTCGGGTGGGGGCACCACCATCATCATCATCCTTATCATCAGCGTGTTTTATGTCCACTGCAGGACAATTACCACTGTCCTGCACCAACCCATTCCAACCAGCGCCCGCGAATTTCCTAATTTCATCGCTCCAACTAGTCTTTTGTCGTCCTCGATTGTGTTTTATGCGAAGCATATTACGAGAGCTCAACCCAGCTCCTCAGGCGCGGCGGTGTCGCCTTGAAACCACGTGACACCGTGACGTCACGACAGAGGAGAAGTGGCTTTGGCTCAACTCTTGCAAGACGGGCTGGGTGGGAATCGAACCAGGGTCTCCGGAGTGTGGGACGGAGACGCTACCACTGAGCCACGAGTACGATGCTTCAAAGCGGTACAAAAGCGCCTCTAGTGAATGCGGTGTTGCCTTAGAAACGAGCTGTTTCTAAGGCGTGCGTCTCTTGCTCAGGCGCACATTTCGTTGCCGCGCCGAACGCTGCTCGACGCTGACCGCGTCCAATGCGGGGCGCGTAGTCGCTGCCCTGTAGCCCATTGTCTTACACCCCTTGGCGGGTCGACGGGAACGCTGTCGCATTCCACTCTTGAAGGCGAAGCAGTAATGCATGAGTTGTTTCTTCGTCTAGCCGAACCGAATATAGCCAAGCAACAGCAGTTCACCAGGCTAAACAGTAGTTCAACAACTAAAATAAAGGCTAGTATGCTTCGCATCCTGGGCTTAACCTTACCTAAGCCACAGCCATTTTTTCTTCTCTTGGTGCCCATTCTGTAACCCTAATGGTCCAACGGTTATCCAACCGGCGGAGTACATCACGTGCCCAGCTCCATTTTTTCCTCTTTATGTCAGTTGGAACATCGTCTATACCCATTTTCTCTCTTATCCAAACCGCTCTCTTTCTGTCTCTTAACGTTATGTTTAGCAATCTTCCTTCTGTTGCTCTTTGCGCGGTCCTTAACTTGTTCTCAAACTTCTTTGTCAGTCTCCAAGTCTCTGCCCCATATGTCAGCACTACTGGCAAAATGCACTGATTGTACACCTTACTTTTGAATGATAATGGTGAGCTTCCACTCAGGAGCTGGCAATGTCTGCCGAATACGATCCAACCCATTTTTATTCTGTTAATTTCCTTCTCATGATCAGGGTTCCCTGTGATTAATTGACCTAGGTAAATGTACTCCTTCACAGCCTCTAGAGGTTGGCTGGCGATCCTGAACTCTTGTTCCTTTGCCCAGCTATTTATCATTATCTTTGTCTTCTGCATATTAATCTTCAGCCTCATTCTTACACTCTCCCTGTTAAGGTGTTAAGGTCTTCAATAATTTGTTGTAACTCGTCTGCATTGTTGTTGAATAAAAAATGTCATCGGCAAACCTAAGGTTGCTGAGATATTTGCCGTCGATCTTTACTCCTAAGCCTTCCCAGATTAATAGCTTGAATACTTCTAAGCACGCAGTGAGTAGCATTGGAGAAATTGTGTCTCCCTGTCTGACCCCTTTCTTTAGAGGTATCTTCCTGCTTTTCTTGTGTAGAATTAAGGTAGCTGTAGAACCTCTGTTGATATTGTTACGCGAAGGACGAGTCAGTAAGACGGGCAACTATTTACAGGTTATATTTACAACAACGGTTGCAGCGCTGACCATTTGGATTGACAGCGCGAGCCCAGCTTCTTCTTCCTCCTCTTTTCTGGAGTGATGGTGCCCACGCACCCCGTTTGACCAAACAAATACCACACGCGTGTAGCAATCTTTACGTAAGCGTAAATATTACGTAAGCGTTCTTAACTCCTTGATTACGTAGTGCCTCTATGACTGGTGGTATCTCTACTAAATCAAATGCCTTTTCGTAATCTACGTAAGCCATATAGAGAGGCTTATTGTACTCTGCGGATTTCTCGATAACCTGATTGATGACCATGGATGTGATATATTGTAATGTATCCCTTCCTGAAGCCAGCCTGTTCCCTTGGTTGACAAAATCCAGTGTTGCCCTTATTCTATTGGAGATTATTTTGGTAAATATTTTATTTAATACTGGGAGTAAGCTAATGGTCCTATTATTTTTCAAATCTTTAACGTCTCCCTTTTGTGGATTAGCATAATGTCTGCATTATTCCAGCTTTCTGGGACCCTTGCAGTCAATAGACACTTCGTGTAAAGAGCTGCCAATTTTTCAAGCATTATCTCTCCTCCATCTTTGATTAAATCGACTGTTATTCCATCTTCTCCTGCCACTCTTCATTTCATGTCTTACAGGCCCCTTCTGACCTCATCGCTACTTATAGGAGGAGTTTCTGTATCCTGTTCATTACTGTGTCTAAAGTAAGGTATCCCAACTCCTCTGGGTACTGTACAGGTCAGCATAGTATTCTTCCGCTGCTTTCACTATATCTTCGAGATTGCTGATGATATTACCCTGCTTATCTTTTAGTGCATACATCTTGGTCTGTCCTATGCCAGGTTTATTTCTCACTGATTTCAGGCTGCGTTCTTTTTTTGCGGCTTCAGTCTTTCTCATGTTATAGTTTCGAATATCACTTATTTTCGCCTTCTTGATCAGTTTTGACAGTGCCGCGAATTTATCATATCTCTTAAGTTGGACACTCATTTTTTGTCATTTCTTTATTACGTCCTTTGTTACTTGGGAGAGCTTGCCTACTGGTTGCCTTGGTGCCTTGCCTCCCACTTCAATTCCTGCCTCTGAAACCAACCTAGTTACAGTTTCATTCATTAGCTCTATGTCATCATCATCTCTTTGTTCTAAGGCTGCATATTTTTGGCAAGTACCAGCCTGAATCTGTCTGCTTTTGCCCTTATTGCCTCAAGGTTGACCTGTTTCTACTTGACAAATTCGAATTTTGCTCTTTCTCTCTTCAAATTCAGGTGAATCCTAGCCTTACTAACCTATGATCGCTGCACTTTACCTCACCTATCACTTCTACATCCTGTACTATGCTGGGATCAGCAGAAAATATGAAATCAATTTCATTTCTTGTTTCACCATTAGGGCTTTTCCAGGTCCACTTTCTGTTGCTACGCTCCTTAAAAAAAGTGTTCATTATTCGAAGCTTATTCCTTTCTGCAAATTCTACCAGCATCTCTCCTCTAGTGTTCATAGAGTCGACGCCATAGTTGCGAATTGCTTGTTCCCTAGCCTGCTTTTCCCCCCTTTTGCATTGAAGTCGCTCATTACTACAGTATACTGAGTTTGCATTTTTCTCATCACTAATTCAACATCTTCGTAAAACTGATCTACTTCCTCATTATCATGACTGGATGTTACAGCGTAGGCTTGTACTACCTTTAATCGATACCTCTTATTAAGCTTCAGTACCACTACAGCAACTCTCTCATTAATGCTGTTGAATTCGTCAATGTTGCCAGCTATGTCCTTATGGATTAGGAATCCTGCCCCGTATTGTTTCTTGTCTAGAAGACCTCTATAGCAGAGAACATGTCTGTTATTCAGCAATGTATAAGCCTCACCAGTTCTTCTAACCTCACTAAGGCCGATAATTTCCCCAACAATGTCTGATAATTCCTCAAAGAGTCTTGCTAAGCTTGCCTCACTTGAGAGGGCTTGGGTGGTAAATGTTGCAAGGTTCAGTTTCCATTGGCGGCCTGTCCGGACCCGGAGATTCTTAGCACCCTCTGCTGCGTTACAGATGTGACCGCCACCTTGGTCAGTTGCTCTGCAGCTGCTGGGGACTGAGGGCCTATGACTAATTGAGTGAACCATGCAGGAGGGGGTGGCCGAATACTGCACCAGGGAGGTCAATTCCTGTTCTGGTGAGGCAGTATCTTGTTGAAGCTTAGTGGGCCTTCCTAATTTGGTTGTACCTGGATTAGTATAGCCCCACTCGCTCTTGTCATCTTCTACCGGTGACAGGCATCGCTCTAAGCCTGCAGATGTTGTGCACTGGGGGGGCAACCCAAGATAACTTCCTATGCAAATGACGGAGGGGGTATCTTTACTAGTACAAATATGAGTAATGCCTACCATTGGCCACAAAGACGCGCATACCCGCAAAAGAGACATGAAATAAGGCATATCTCACAGGTATGCTTGTGAGATACACTTCTCCTTTACTTGGCAAACAAGGAACAACATCAAATGGACTCACGCAGGAAAGAAGTGCAAAACAAGTATACAAGCGAAAGTGTAAAATAAAGATTTCTACAGTAGAATAAAACTTAAAAAAACAGCATTTAGCAACCAAGGCACACGGACCGTGCAGGGTTGTGTTACTCCGCCAGTTAATCACAGAAGCAAACAAAATAATTGTCATGCGGCCTTTTCAATATGGCGCCGTGCTTGATAGCTCCGGATTGTCCGCTCTTCTCGAAGAGTCTTTTCATCGGCAGAAGCAATGAGGTGTGCAGCAGAAATGGACAATGTGCATGGAGCCTGAGTATACGTCACTCTTCAAAAGTCTGTGGTACAGTTCATTTCACTGCTGAGCCCGTTTTACTCATGAAACTTCACTGTCAACTGCAGTGAAACTTGACAATAAATAGTTGCAGTGAAGCAATCATTTTGTTTCAGTTCAATAAAGAATTAGGCTTTCATCATTCCACTGTAGTATGTGAGGGAAAACGTGTAAAATTAAGCGCTAATAATTTTACTTTTTTGGTTACCGCCTCATTTGGGTAACAGGAAAAGTTTGAGGTACGAATTATTTGCAGCCTCATGGAGGAACAGTGGCTGGTTGTAGTGACGGCATGGGCGAGGCTTCACTACAGACTTAAGTTGTATCCGACTGTAGTAGCGTTTTTTATATTAGCTCTGGAAGAACTACAGCGAAATATATATTTGTGGAACAATCACAGTTCTCTTGGATTCCTCGTTTACTGCTCTACCAAGTGCGAAAACCGACTCGTATTGTTATTTGGGAAGTTGCGTAACGCTGTGTGGCCGCCAGTCCCATACAACCGTGTAGAGCGCAGGACACTGCGATTCTAGACGTACTGCGCCCACTGCTAAAGGTTAGGAAAACGCCCACATAAGCACAGCGGAGAAGTGGCTACGTGAGGCGGTTCATTCGGTAACTGTAGAAGCATCATTCAAAACACGTTATTGTCCTCCACTTCCAGTGGCATTTTCTCTACTTCCTTCTTAAATAAAAAGATGTTGATCCATAAATATTTTCATAAACAACAGTTACATTTGTTATCATTCGGTTTTCCCTGCAATTTGGTTGTTTCCTTGGCTCTCTCCCTTAGTAGATCGCTTAATTTCTCAACTCCTTGCGATTTTTGTTTCCAGTTGCCAATTTTGCACAAAAAGTGCTGTACAATTAGGGAAAAACCAGACGAGGTAACGGGTGAAAGTCATATTGATTATGGGTTTAAGGGTTATTGCAGGGTTTCATGATGGACGCTGTATCACATTATTTTATTCCCACCTTATCTAACCCATATCACGTGTATATGGTTCCGGGCATCTGCCAGTGTCACGGCGAGCCATCACTCGAAGAAATAATGAAGCAAAAGGAAAAGTTAAACGCAATTGGCGTTTTCTCCGGCCGCAACTCGTTCCACGGAGTACAGAGCAGCTGACTAACAACTGAATCCCTTTCCTGGTCTCAGATCAACCTAAAGAAATGAGGTTGAACTAACAAAAGCAACAGCTATGCATGTGACAGTTGAATAGATGTTGACAACTGAATGCATCTCGAGTTAATCGTGCGGGCGCCGAATCTATGAGAAAACTGGCGTTCACATCCCAAGAAATGCTGATAACTACCGCTGTCCAAAAGGAGTGAAAAAGGCAGCAAAGTGCTGACTGATGAATAGCTGCCAAGTATCAACATTGATTTGGCGGCGCTCTAGGAATGTGTAAGGCCCCCCCCCCCCTATGTACGTGCCTGTCGTAGACAATCCAACTAGTAGGGCCGGTTGCATTGTACTCAGGCACCCACCGTACCACTGCGAATTTAATCCTATCGAGCTCATGTGGGCAAAGGTGAAAAATGGCATCGCTGCAGACAACAGAGACTTCAAGCTGTCCGCGGTCGAAGACATCTTGAGGGAACAATCAAGCACGTAACGGCGGAAGACTGGAGGAAGAACATTCACCACGTAATGGACCTGGAGGCAAGGTTCAGGCTTGACACGTCTGGAAGTGACCACATCCAACCCATCATCATCCGACTGGGTAAAGATGACACTGAAAAAAGCAACTCCGACTGCGAGCTGTCCGGCATTGAGCCACTCGACGAAGCATAACAGCTTCTTATTAACAAAAGAACAGCCCTTATTAGGGCTAACAAAATTTTGCCGGTGGGTTCGCAGCAGCCAACCATTCTCCCGTGACCTCTCAATTAAATAAGCAGTTAATTTGGTGACTTACTCCTTTTAATGGAAGCTCAATTCTGAAAAAGCAACGTCCTGCACAGATCGTGCTCAATATAAGTACTGGCATGGAAACGTGCTCAAATGCAAATACAGTTGTTAACCCTGAATACCTATGTGGGGGCCAAAATGCTCATTCGGGCAGCCAACGTTCATCTTGACACGAAAAAGCAGTAGTCAACGTGGAATTGACAGCCACTGTTATCAGCCTGCACGCCAAAGCACAAAAAGCACATTCATCTGGTTGTATTGTTTATTTTGGTTATCTGGCTCAGGCAAATAATGGGAATAAGAGAACAGTTATAAGACATCATTAGCTTAGTGAGGCCCAAAGTGCTCATTAAGGCAGCCATTCTCAAGCTGACGGGCCCTATGATGAAGTAGCAGCAGCCGAGGCAAAATTGACCGCCAATGTTGGCAGCCTGCTTGTCGAAAGGAAAACAATAGCAGTCGTGTTGGAGCCATCACAAAGCTTTACATGCCCCTAAAGGCCAATGCATACAGGCAAGCAATAACAGAAACGCACCATCGGCTCGGTTTACTCCACCGCACAGTCATTGTTAATTTCATCAAGCCACTTAAACAAATAAGAGCAATGGAGAGCAACATGCCCCTGTTAGTCGGCCTGTTAGTCGGTGGCTGCCCCTACTGTTTTTTCCAGCTTGTTAAGATGAATGATGCCAACGTCAAAAGGCCCAAAATACTCTATTGGGCAGCCACCTTGGAGCATGATGGGCCCTGTGATGAAGTAACAGTAGTCAGGGCATGCTTGAAAGGCACCTTTAGCAGTTTACATTTCAGAACGCAGTCATGCGTAGCCATTGTAGATGAAACAGCAGTAGTCAATGCGAAATTGACAGCCACTGTTGGCAGTTTCCATGCTAAAGCATAATTATGTGGGTGCATTATTTTGGTTACCTGGCTCAGGCAAGTAATGCGAATAAGAGGACAATTATCAAGCATCATTAGCTTAGTAAGGCCCAGAAAACTCATTTGGGCTTGATGGGCCCTTTTGTGAAATAAGAGCAGTTGGGGGGCACACTTGAAAGGCATCTGTAGTGTCTGCAATTGAAAGTGCAGCCATGTTGTAGCCATTGTAGGTGAAACAGCAGCAGTCAACGCGAAATTGACGGCCACTTTTAGCAGCTTGCATGCAAAAGCACATTCATGTGGTTGCATTGTTTATTTATGTTATCTGACTCAGGCAAGTAATGCGAATAAGAGAACAATTATCAAACATCATTAGCTTAGTGAGGCCCGAAATACTCATTCGGGTCGCTACTAAAGGGACACTAAAGTTTACCATGAAGTCATGTTAAAGTGATAAAGCAATGCTCTAGAATGTCTAAGGCACCAATATAATTGCCAACAGAGCTTTAGTAACCAAGAAATTGAGGTAAATGAACGACACTATTTGAGACCCCCCAGCGACATCCTGGTACTAGCCCGATGACGAAGGCACTCCTCATAATAATTTATGTCACTAGTACTCAACTACTCGTTTTAACAAGATAATTTCATTAGGCTATAAGACGGAAGAAAATGATATTTGTCTGCTCCTGTTCGATTCTAAGAAAAAATCAACATTTTGACGTTATTGGTGGTTAAAAGGTTTCGTTTTCACTTGACTCTGCGTGCTCGACTCTGCGCCGCGCGTGCTTTGGAGTTTCAGTCCTTTCGTTATCACGTCGTGCTGCGCTGGTTCTGCTGGCTCGCGAAACTTGCATTTGGAACAAGCAGCGAGAATGCCACGTCCAGGTGATGTTGTGGGATGCGCGAACAGTTCGCGGAACTTGGCAAGGGGCAGTTGCAGCGGCGAATCAAACGTTACTTATCACTGTGGGCCAATGAGTGAACCTCTCCGTTCTAACTGGTTAAGTGCCGTACCTCTGCCACAGCGTGTTGGCAAAGAGCCGAAAAATCGCATAGTGGGCTCGCTGCACTTTCGTCCAGAGGATTACGAGTTCAACACCGACTTACTGAAGTCGTGTGGAGTGCCTTTCAAAGCAATGCTTTCCCGTAGCACTGTTCCATCGGTCTTGCCTGTATTCTCCGATGCGCAAGAACTGCAGGTCAGAGATGGGGCGGTGAGTGCGGCATTTGGTTTTCACAAAGGAAAAGCTACAAATGTGCGAATATGTACAGCCATGACATAAAGTTGCCGTCGTAGCACGCAACGACGCCGGCAGCGCGAGCCCTCAGCAGCAGGTCACGTTCATCAGTGATTAAATCGCTGAAGTTGAGCACAGCATCGCAAGCCAATGTGTCGTTGTCAGGGTCGTCCATTGCAACGAGCATCAAAGTTGGCGTCATAAAATAAAGAACCAGCTTATCATCGCGCGCTTTCCCTTCCGCTAGCCACCATAGTTCCGCGTTCGCGCTGCTGTTGGCTCTGTCTTGGCTCTGTTTCTGGCCGCGCGTTTGCGTTTTGCGCAGAAAAGTCGTAGCGCTGTCTCCGGGCGTCGTTTTACTCACCGATGGCACGTCACTATGAGACCAAGACGTCACCACTCCTCAATCGAAGTGCGGGCGATTTGAACTGCGCTAGAGGTATGCAGACGCTTCAGAATGCATTTTCTTATGAAACAAGCGTTTCGATGTTTCTGGGATGGTATTTCAACAGTCCACGTTGACTTAATATGAACCTTTAGTGTCCCTTTAATAGCAGTAGTCGAGGGCATGCTTGAAAGGCACCATTAGCAGTCTGCACGTCAAAGCGCAGTCATGCCGTAGCCATTGTAGGTGGAACAGCAGTAATCAACATGAAAATGACAGCCACTGTTTGCAACTTGCATGCAAAAGCACATTCATGTGGTTGCATTGTTTATTTTGGTTATCTGGCCCAGGCAAGTAATGCCAATAAGAGAACAGTTATCAAACATCATTAGCTTACTAAGGCCCAGAAAACTCATTTGGGTAGATGGGGGCGAAATGCGAAAACACCCGTGTACTTAGATTTAGGTGCACGTTAAAGAACCCCAGGTGGTCGAAATTTCCGGAGTCCTCCACTGCAGCGTGCCTCATAATCAGAAAGTGGTTTTGGCACGTAAAACCCCATAATAATTTAATTCATTTGGGTAGCTACTAATAGCAGTAGTCGAGGGCACACTTAAAAGGCACCGTTTGCAGTCTGCACTTCATATAGCAGTCATGCCGTAGCCATTGTATTTGTTTATCTGACTGGTCAAGTAACACGAATGTAAGCATAATTATTCTCCCTGAATATATCTGCTAGCATTGTTTGTACTAAGAAATGCTGAGTAAGGATGAATGTGTTTTATTAAGGCAATTTTTAAATTCACAAGCTGTCGGCATAGCGACGGCCAGGTTCAGACAATGACATTTCTGAAGTAATAAATGGTGAAAGTTGCAAAAGCTATCAGTGCACTGCTTTTCTGGGCTCCATTCACTGAAAAATGGCTTTGTAACAATGAAAGCATCAGACAGGAAATAACATCCCACTGTACAATGTTGTTCGTGTTGAAAATTTGTTCCAGTATATGTGATGGGCAGCGAAACCGTCTGTTTACTAAGACTGGAAGCGTGAAAAATGCCACAACATAGCAAGGTGCTCTTTAAAAATATGGCCCCCTTTCATGTGCACTTCTGGCAAGCTGCCGCGTGCACTGATGCATAAACATGAACAGAGGTAAGAGGCAAAGTTACTCTGCAACACACACGACGCTTTTAAGAAAACGTATCTGTATACCTTTCTGTTTTCATAAGTGATCAAAATTGGTTTTGAGCAAGTTGGTTAATCACATTGCCGCAACGAAACAAGAAACAAGGACAGAAGACACACCGAGTGGGCAGATTGAGGAGACGAAGTAGACCAGTGAGAAAGGCTTTATTAAGATGGAAGAGGCCAGCCCTGCAGTTTACAGCAGTTAGTGCTTTGAATGAGATGGGTTAATGAAAATGTGTGAAAAGACTTTGCTGAAAGAACACTAGCAAAAATAAATGCTGATATGAAGTAAAAGAACAGAAATATGAGTACGCGCAAAGGCGCATAGAAGCAGGCACATACTCACACAAAAACATGAAAACTAAAGAAAGTCTCAAATATGAAAAAATGTGGGAAAATAAAAAAATTTGACCAAACGCAAGAAAACATAAACACATTTACAAAAAGATGCGGGTAAAGGTATTACTGTATCTACCTTCTCGTACGTTTTTTTTTTCTTTTTCTTCTTACCGTTCTCTTAACACTGTCTTAGGAATCTTTAATTGCAACATATCACGAGAATCGAAAAGCAGCATGTTGTTGGAAATCATACCGAGCGCTGGCAACACACCTTATGATGACTGTGTCACGGCACGCAGTCTACAGCGTACGCGAGCAGTGAGCAATGAGCAAGTGAGCAAGTGGACAGCAATCAATCGACGGTGCTACACAACGCTCGAACACCGCCGCTAGACGCTCGGCTATCTCACTGCTGACAATTCACGTTGAGTTGACGGCGACAAATCTTTGCGTTGAAGGCTTCTTCTGCACATATTTTCTGTTGAGACACTCATAGGTTTGTTTCATGCGCGCACACTTTTCTGATTTCTCCTGAGAATGGTTTACCTCCATCACTTCATCCCGTCCGACGAAAAACGCAGCGACACAGTACACAAACACACCCGCCGCTAACAGTAGGCACCAGTCTTCGGCAAACTTTTCTCGTCATAACTTCACTCGGGAGCGAAATAAAACAACATGGAACAAACACACAGGATGTGTGTTCATAGCGGTTGCTGGGGATCCTGTTTTCAGGCAAAGCATAGTGCAGCGTCAGCGATGCTCGCTGCAATGTTTCTTCACCGGATCACAGCTCAGAATAAACACACGTGGCGCAAATGCCGCATTGTAAGCTCGCAGTAATATTTCCGGCATGATAGACCATCACAAACAGTTCTGAAATTGACTCTGACGAGGGGCTGACGCACACAGCTGACGCGACTTGGCCCAATTCGAAGCGTGGGCGGCCATCTTCTCCGTCGGCAGGGTCACCGGCCGTCCGGCTCATGACGTCAGTCCAGAGTGCACGCCCATTCGCGGATGTTTGTGTGCATCTGCCTCGGAGGAGTAAATGCCCCCTTTATTCTAAAGTTGTACCTGACTATAGGTTACACACACATTCAGCTGCGACGAAGAGAATGACGTCAGTGATGGTATGCCCGCAGTCCGCCGTTTTTGCTTGCGTTCGATTTTTCGAGTTTGCTCAGCGGCGTGGTAAGCAGCATCCACCCGGCATTGCCGCTTGCGATTCTTCAAAATTAAATTGCTTCAAAATTAAATCTGTCCATCGCGTAAGACAATGAATGGCTCATACCCCCCCAAGCAATGGCTCGTACACCTATAAATACGGCCTCCCCATTACGACGACAGAAGTGAAATTCTACGCTTGAATGACGAGCGCCAACGCAACCAGCCTGTGGAAGACGATGACGAACGCAAGAGCAGTAGCACGAGCATGTTTATGCAGTAGCGTCATGGGGCGCCAATAAGCCAGCTGTGAAAGAAGACGACGCACAAGCCATTGCCGATGATAGTTTTTGCAAAGTTGACGGCGGCAGCACAGGGTCTGCATAAGCAGCTTCGCTGTAAAAAAAAAATCCAGTTTCGCCCAAAGCACGAAGCATTGACGCAAGGTCTAGCGCTGCTATATGGTTATATGGATTCTTCAGATTATGCATGCTTCGTCAACGTTTTTAGATTTGTCCTCGGATGGTGTTTTAGTCATTTGCAGTTTCGGCCTATTTGCACGACGCAGAACGCAAGGCAGCTCCTATCATGTAGAAATAACAGCGCCCTTGCAGCTACAGGCAGGATGAGTTTGAACGCCTAGTGCAATATTATAACGGTTCCGCTTGGCCATTTTCGATCGTGCTTGAGCCTGATATGAATTAAAATTCTGCAAAGCGACTAGCTCTTTCTCGCTTGCACAAAGGAGCCAACTCTGACGAAGAAGTTTAACCCTTTGAGGGTCGATTTTTCCTTGCCATATGCTACTACCCAGGATAAATTTCTTTTATTGCCGATTCCAATTCTCCTTAGGGACATATATCGAAAAAACATTTTCCGTAACTTTTCTAGGGTGGCCGTAAGAGGAGAAAAAAATATTTTGCATTGGTATATATGTAATCTTCGTTCCTGAATACCAACAATAAAAAAGCAAATAAACTTATAAGAATTAAAAATTTGATGCACTGTTATGCACATAGTTCAAGGCTTTGAATATGCGCACACGCGAGTTATTTTGCAACTCTCACCTGTTCCTGCTCTTGCACTAATATTTACGTCCATGGCGTAATCGGACTGCGTAGGTGCACGCACTCAAGAAAACTCTGGTTGTGTGCCCGTCAAAAAAGCAAAATCTGTCACAAACTTCCGCTAATCTTCATCTTATCGCCAACCAGAGGCAATTAGTTCTCGTGAGTGTCCAAAAAAAAAAGCTACGGAAACGCATGCATAGCGGCATCCTTCCTATATGCACCCTTGTGAGCACTAAACGAGCGAGAAACAAGCAGTAGCCCTTTGAGTGATTAGTAATGAGATAGCCGTCAGTTTGTAAGCAAAATAAGTCGAAACCGCCTGTGGAACAAAATTCAAACTGCCGCCTGCCTGCGCGTGCGCCAATGCGCAAGCATTAATATATATACACGCCAGAGCAAACTAGCTCTAAAACAAACCATGCAACAAAAAGCAAGAGACAGAGGCACACGAAAAAAATTCCCTGTATTCCCACATAGTGGTAGCACATGATAGAAAAGAAAAAGTTCGGAAATTGGCGCACTTTTTAAACGTACATACGGCGGCGTAATTATACGGCATCGACCATTTTTGTACTTGTTCGCGGCAATGTATGTTTACGTCATTGACCCTCAAAGGGTTAATCCACATGAGGCTTGATCGCCATAGATTGTGGTCGTGTGATTAGGTAACGTAACTGCACGTTTCACTCGCCACAGTTTATGCACAGGGCAGATCAACAGGATCACTAGTGTGCTTATAGTGGTGTAAAAAAAATGCTGATGCTGGCAGTGGGAGGCAGAACTGGCCTCCCGCTGCAGTGTTGGCGATGCATTGGCTTTGCTTCGTTAATGTTGCAGCCAAAATGCACTCCGCGTTTCCAGAGGCCATTTGACCCTCTGCACACAAACCTCGCATGCGCCATAGAGCAGGGCAGCACGACAACTGTGGCTACGGATTTTTTTTTGCCTCCGGTGACCGTATAATTTCTATGGTTAAGGTGCAGATGAAAGGCCCTTGCAGTATGACAAATACTAAATGTTGTAATAGGAATTAAATTATAATGTTACTCCTGGTAGTTCATCCATGAAGACTGGCTATGATTTCAATGTTTGTTTTAAAACATGTTCAGAAAACACGTATAAGCAATGTTCAACTGATGTTCCCACTGCCAGGACTCAAGAGAGCGGTCAATATTAGTTGCTGTTTTCAGAACGTAAAAGTAGAAGAAATCAGATCTGTTTTTATTAAACTATTGATTGAGCTATTCAGATGCAACTCCTGGGCACAAGGGTTGCTGTCAGTGCAAGTATAGTTAAATTTATGTCGGCTCTGCCGTGTATTCAGACCCATATATACCAAAAGTTGCCAAGTTGACTCCCATGTACAGAATATAGAGCTGCATAACAAACTTGGGTACTATTAAAGGGGCCCTCGAACACTTTTCAAACCACTATTTCTCGGTCGTGTGTTTTCAAAGCACCATTTCTCGGTCGTATGTTGTGTAGGTTGATAGTTGGGTGCTTAAATGCTCCAAGAATGGCAGCATAGAGGTATGCAGTCCAAAGTTATTCTGCCAAAAACTTTCATCAAGAAAAAAACAATTCATGCCTTAGCTTGAATTTTCCATGACCTCCCATCCCCATTTCTCTCACCCACTGACATAACTCTTTGCTGCCAATAGCAAGCGCTTCAAGTGCCTATGCAGCGGAAGATGGCATTCCATGGTTCCCTGTTCTGTGCTCATGGAATCGGATGCACTAATAACTCGTGCCGTTAACATGGTAACGAACCAGATAGAACTGCACCACGCCGTCGTGTTTAAACCATTCGAGGGAAGGCTGCTGTAAGTAATGAGCTTCCCTCACGATGATCAGGTGCAGTTGCCACTACCAGTCAAGCACACCTGGACTGTACAAGGTCTCTCTTCTTCTTTCACAGCCTGCCCAGGCTGCTCAGCACAGCAATGCAAGTGAAAAGGCTGTGCCAACAATGCACCAAGTTGGAACACTAGCACTGCCTGATCAACTCTCGGGAGGCAAGAAGCTACTCGTGTGTGCACTTTTTTTTATGACCATGTCTGTTTGCGTCAATATAAAAAGCACACCATACAAAAATAGAATCAAATCTTAGTTCATCACAGTTTTGCTGCTGTGCACTGGTTAACTGCAACTTGGATTTTAATTACGGATGAGTGAGTGGCTATGTTGATTCTCGCACATCTGCTTCCAGCAAATGCCATTGGGCAATCGTACAGTTACCGGTGATGTAGTGACTCGATTGCCTGATTAAAACGTTAACTATTTTGTTATCAGGCTTTGACTCACACTAAAAGCATCTTTAACCGTCAGTCTACGCAACCTGCAGTAGAAAGACAGTGGCTTGAAAAATGCTTGAGTGACCCCCTTGGCATCCTTTTCTAATTTATTGCATTACAGTTGAATGCATGTCGCTTGAATAATTATATGCTATGTCCCCAGCAATGTTGTATTGAAGCATGTACGTACACTAGCATTGCATTTCAACCCTTTATCGAATAATCAATTCCTTCCCTGAAAAAGAATACTTTAGTGCCAATCTTTTCATTCTTCAGAAAGGCATTTGATATGGTTTGCCATTTCGTAATCTTAGCAAAACTAAAATCTTGTGCTATAGTTGGAAACTCGCTCTCAGTCATAAAAGCAGGCAAGTTGTAGTCGCTAAATATCATTAAACATTCCCTGATATAACATTGGCTTGTCATAAGAGCATTTAAACTGTGCAATGCCTGAAAGGTATTTAAGCTGTGGTGCATCGCAGAGGCTCTAGCTATTTTGCATTTTCTTGTACATCAATGATCTCAATCATGTCCTTTAATCAAATGTATGATGGCACAACCTAGTATACACTAGCAACACAGTCTCAGAATTGCTGGACAGTATCTTAAGTGCTTGCAGTATCTAATTGGTTTTCAGAAAATCATGTGGTGCTGAACACTGATAAAACGAAGCACACGATTCCTACACAATAATAAGACTACATAGTTTAACCTAACCTTGGACAACCATTTGCTGGAGGGAGTTGTCACTTTTAATATTGACCAAAGGGTTGCTTTAGAGTCATTTACGTTCGAAAGAATAAGTCTAAAGTGTTTGCAAAAGAAGTTGTTTTATTCGTTACACCTTTATCTGATCCCCACGCTATTTTCCACACAGTTTCCTTTTGTCTGTGTATGTATGTGTATTTGCTTCACTGTCGCCTGTCTGTTCAGAAACATGAAGATTAGTGTTAATTTCCTTGTTGATAGAGGTATTATATTTACTAAAACAAGCTCTAAGAACAATAAGGTGTTTTTGTCAGCCAGCATTCGAGTGACATCCTATTCAAAGGGACATTAAAGGAAAGTATTAAGTTGAGCTAGATCGACAGAGTATTCATCTAGAAGTCTGTCATCATTTTCTATATGCCAATATATAAATTTCTTGCCTAGGAAAATGACGTTGAAGGACCTACTGCCGCTTCTCAATTTGAACTGCCGGCACCAATGGCAAGGACTTGACGTCATCGGTCTGCGACCACCCTCTATGCCATTGTTATGTCTTTTGTATACTCTTTATTTAGCTCTGTATACAAAGCATACTGCTCATTGGGTGTAGGCGTTCAGCATGCATGAGTCACTAGTAGTGACTCTGCTTAGGTTGAGGTTAGCAGTTGCGGTCACTTGAGCCTCTGCTGCTGTAGCTGGTCGGGTGGACAATTGCGACACGTTGCTGGCTCAGCCATTGTGAACAGAGAAAAGTGCAGTGGCGGGTAGCGACCACTCTTTGTGAATCAGGGGTGCTGACGCCATACATAAGAGCTACCAAAGTTGACAACAGATGGCACCTTTCCGATTTTCTATTTTTGTCATTTTCTAGTTTACAAAAAGTTTGTTTTCATTACAAATGAAGAATTTGTTATTACGGAAGCGTAATATTTCAAACTATCTCAACCTAATGTTTGCCTTTAGTGTCCCTTTAATGAATTTTCTGTGCTTTCATTTATGACATTTGTAAAAGTAGGAGATTGCTTGTGTATTACAAAGGTATTTTGCACAAGCGTCCCTTTCCTAAGAACATATTGACATTTCCATGTCTACATGCTAGACAAGCAACGGTACTATCACTCTTCAAACTTGCAAAATCTATGTGGAGAACAACTGAGGTATGCAGTTACTTGGTACGTAACCTTGGATTTTATTCGCATTATAATTAATGTTGCCAGAAACGTTGGGCTTGCTTTTAAGTGCTTGTAACTCTGATATCAAATGCCATAAGTCATTTTGTCACGACCATTGACCAGTATGATGTTTTTCAGTGAATGTCTCCTGTTAAGGGGAGACGTGGGTTCCAAAACCAATTTTGTTAATTTAGTGTGAACTCGATTATATTTAACAGTGTTCAGTTTTTTTCTGGTGATTGCAAATATCTAATTAGATCTTGTATATCTGCATTATAACGAATGATGCAAAGTTGTTAATACAGAAATTCAGTCAATTTCTTACGGGACTTTTCAAAAACTTTATCAAAAGCAAAAAACAAAGTACACGGCCAGAACGCCAGAGAATAGCTCTAGCTGGTGATGCTCTTTTTATTGTTCTCAGTGCACTTATAATGAAAAAAAAAACATGTAAACATAATTGCAATATTTTTGCTAATTTTCATTTGTATTTTGTGGCAATTAAAATTTAGCCGGCAACTTTAGAAATAAGTAAGTAAATAGCTTCACTGGCTAGATCCATTCGACAAAAATATATTGATACCAAACATTTTGCTGGTACTTAGAAAGAACATATGAAGATCCCCGTGCGATAAGGCAGTGTGTGGTGTCCAAAAAAATGAAGCTGAGAAAAACGAATTTGAACATTCAGTTCACTGTACCTTTGAATGGCCTAACAATACGGCAATATGAATTGCATCACTATGAAGCCCTGTGTTTCAGCAACGAGTTCATGACATATATATGGCCTTTGTGCAAAAATAACACTGAGATATTGGCTGCAACATCATGCATAGTCATTGAAAGCAATGCCAGAAAGCCAGCACCACGAGCTTCACATTTCTATTTTAGTTCCTTGTTGAACAGAAGGTACACAAATTGCATCCCTATGCAAATAAAGTTGCACAAAGTTCATGGCCACAACAAAATATGTCCTTTCCACAAAGTTCATGGCTGCAACAAAAAATCTGGAGCAAATCGCAGTGGTGGTTGCCCTACTTCAATGGAGCCGAAATGCAAAAATGTTCATGTGCTTGTGTTGTAGCGCCTCCCAAGTGGTCAAAATTAATCCAGAATGATATCGTGGTTTTGGAACATAAAATCCCAGAATTCAAATTTTAAAAAAATTTATCTCTTGCACACTCACACAATTGTGCATTTAGCACAGGTCGCACCTAGACCTATAAAAGCCCCGGACTGTAGGCAGAGTCTGTTGCTGGCTTGTGCCACTTTGCAAGCTTGTTTGTCAAAGCATTTCTGTTTGTGTGATCTTTGTTGGACATGTAAAGCCTGCGACGATCCTCTCGCGCATGCCACACATGGAGCACTCCAGAAAAAGCTTGGCACAGAGCCCATACTCCTTGGCAGGGCCCTCGAAAGTATCAGTGTTTTCTTGCCGCGCATGGGACACGGCATAAGTCCAAAAAAGTATTGTACTACGGATAAATCCACGATCGCAAATTCCGTTTCACTGTCATTGACATCCTCTTTCATGTCTACACCCAGCAGCTTAAACTTTCGCTCCGTTGCAGACTGCGACGCCAGGCACGTTTTCGCCTTATCGGCGACTGCTGCGTGTTTGCTACTTCCTTCGGTCGTGAAGAAAACGGTATCTACATGGTCTGTGCCAACACTTTAGAAATAAAGTGTTGGCACACTGGCACAGCAAAGTGTTGCCACATGGGTGGACAAAGTGTTGATGCTAGACGTACCGAGTTGCAGGTCGGAACTCAATCTGGCAGAATCTTCAGGCAGACCAGCAACCGGAAACTCCGGGTGCATGACAGGTTTATCCGTCTTGTGTCGCGTATTCCATGGCCGCCTTCGCGCCTTGCCGAACGCTTACATTGAAATACGTATCTTTTAACATTTTCATTGTCACTGACGTACCCGTATGTTCTGCAGTCTGATGTGCACAATAACAACCTTCCCGATCACAGAAGTGGTTCCATCATATGTTGTATATGCCTCTGGGTTAGCTAAGTGTGGGTTTTTGTGAGTGGCTGCAGAACGCACTCATTCTTGGGCACTGTTGCACCTTGCGGAGTGCACGCATCCACAGATGGGGGGGAGGGGAGAAATGGCTCTGGCTCGCAGACTTTGCACACTGCTACTGTGGCGGTTCTCTGTGCAAATATTCGTGCCATAGCACTAGGATCACTCGTGCCTGTTTCTGGTATCTGTCGCATTACAGATTTTTTTTCCCCACTGTCTTCATTATGGCATGTGTCCTTTCCAGTGATGAGTGTGGTCCTTTCATAAGTGTGCTTTCTCGGGGATGGCTCTATGCTCTGTTGTATCTCTTTCACCTTTTGCCCTCGTTGCTTTATCTGGTCGAGTTTGAACAAACGAAAGCGCCCCTTCCTTGAGCGTGGCCATGTGATCACTTTGATCTGGCTTCTCGCCTTCAAGTGTTGAATGGAGCAGCAGCTCTTCCTATTCTTGAATACGAGCTTGTACTTCGGAATAAACAGCTTGTCGTCTGGTGAAGAGGCAACTTCGACCAAACTGCATTCTGATCCTGACTCTGAGGAAAAGAATGTTGTGACAGTTGTTTTTGAGTCTTCCGTTCATTTTATACCCTTTGTCAGATGGGAATATCAGGGCCATACCAGCAGTGTGTTTTCCATTATCTGTGTCAGCTTTTTCCTTGTGCATAACCAGAAAAAAAAATTTTATATCTTAGAAAAAGAAAGTGAAACTGGGGGGTACGTCACCTCTTTAAAGAAAAACCTTACATTGAAAGGGTTAAAAAGTTTGTGGCTGTCCTACAGTGAGCAAATATTACCTACATAGGCTTTTGGTGCAAATGTTTTTTGATGCATCTCTTTATTTGCTGTTGTACAATATAATATTGATTGGTTGATCGATTTGATTGTTTAGCTGATTGAAAATTGTGTATTTGTTCTGAAAGGGAAATATTATACTAGAAAGGCTGTCTTGTTTCCTTTTTGTAGAATTGAAGCGCCCCATCTACCCTGCAACTGCCAAGAGTGGAAAGTCACAGCAGGAGATGCCATCCACAGATGTTGTTTCTGCGACTACATTATAGTACTCATAAGATTCGACTCAGGCGGGTTGTCATTTCAGTCCCACTTATGTCCTCAGATCTTCTTATAAATGTCCAGCCTGAACATACACTTTGCTCCGTTAGTGACCATACTGCTGCATTATTTCCTCCAAGTTTTCATGGAACCCTTACCTACTTAGACACATAATCAAACGACATGGGGATACCGTGTTGAACTAGGTTACAATGCTTGTAGGCACACATGGTAGACTAAACTAGGGTAATTTTTGAATTAACACATTCCAGTGTGTTAAATCCACATTGAAGGTAGAAGTGAGATTTTTGTAAGATCTTGAGAGCACATTACAGCTGCAATGTTCTCATGATATTCTTGCGTTTAAATGCACAAGAAACTGGAAGGAGTCAAGCATCATCTAGACATTAGAAATACTTGTACGTGTATGAAGTAAAATAATCAACCATAAATAATTATAAATGTTAAGTCTCCAACAAGGACATGTTGGTGTTCTCCAAGTATACCGCTGGCCATTTGAACATTGAACATTCTTGACAGTTGAGAGATGTTTATGTATGCACATGAAAAGCTAATTAGAAGTGTGTTCTCTAAGGTGTTAATGCCTAACCTTGTAAGGAAGTCCTATTTGCTATGGTGCAATCGGGATGCGATTTTTCTTTTTTTTTTAGCTAAAGATTATTTTCAAGTTCTGAAGAATATGAATGCTGTCGCTGCTCTTGTGTGTGCACCTATTATGCTATTACAGTTTTTTCCCTTTTGTTGCACGTAGTAATTTGGATGTAGATGAGTGGTCGTCAATCTGGTGCTATGCTCCAGTCATATTGATACTAGTGAAAGCTATGAAAGCTTTCTTATAAGTGACCTTGCACGTCTCAAGTCACTTTCACTTCAGCTTGACTGAAGCAATGCTCTATCCATGCTTATTCTTGGACGAAGCTTGTACTGTCATGAAGAGATAATTGGCCATTTCTCAAGATGCTTGAATTTACTTCCACATCTTTCTCATCATTCTTCCTTTAATTCCTGGTGTTTCCTGTTCACATTTGGCCATGGCTGCACATCATGCAGGTTTCTTGCTGAGAGGTTCTGTTGTTTATGCATCCTGTTCAGTACTCGAAGTTGCATTTATTAAAGAAGTGTTGGAATTTTCAATCTCCCAGTTAATACGTAATTGTCAATCATTTTAATGTTTTATATATAGCTTTCTCGAATAGACAACACTGTGTGGCTTTTTAACCTGTTGGAGGTCAGCTGTATTAATGCAGTGGGGAAAGCTGGTGGCGTGGTCCAGCAATCAGCCTTTTGCGATGCCTTGTGACACCATCGTGCGGTGGCCAAAAGCTGCCCCAGGTAAGACTTGCGACCAAAAAAACTGTGTGTGAGGCAAGACCGAAACAATATGTACGCACCGTCATATTTTGTCATCGTCATCTAGCCATCGAGCTCGCTGGTGAGTGCTTTGTACCCAGAGGTTTCTTCAGCGTGACGAACGGCTGGAAGAAGAGCTTCGACAACGCTTTACAAGCTCGTCCTTGACCTGAAACTGCTGCATCTGTGACGTAAAGTGAATAAGTAATAAAACAGTATGAGTGCACACAAAAACGTGTGACTAGAATAGGGCATGAGGTGTAGTTCTTAGGGCAAATATCACGTTTCACCACTGCATGTCTTGTTTTATGGTGCGCCATAGTGCTAGGCATACATACATACGCAGGCAGTGAGGAGGCCAACAAAATACCAAGTTAGATGCATTATTTAACCACATAAAGTGTGTGTACATCTACAAAAATGAGAAAAAATGGTCAGAATGACCAAAATTGGTGATACCTCCTATTTGTGAGGTGCCTGTCATCCTCTTAAAGCACGGCGCGGTACAAACATATAGGTCGACTGTACCTTTTTTTTTGAACCGGTGCGTGTACACAAACAGCATCGGTACTCTCACGTGGTAGTGACGGCAAAGGAAACAGCAGCGATACTGTGATACTACAATACTCCAGTCGAACCTGTACCCACAAACACAGGTTACACCTAAAGCACACCGATAGCCGTGAACGCAGTCGGTGATCGTCGAAATCTAATCAGCGGGTCAAGCACATCAGCTTTTATACATGAGCCATAGAACGTTTGAGAGTGATCGCTGGTGCCCACATGTCT
The DNA here is from genome assembly GCF_038994185.2 of Dermacentor albipictus. Classification (NCBI taxonomy): domain Eukaryota; kingdom Metazoa; phylum Arthropoda; class Arachnida; order Ixodida; family Ixodidae; genus Dermacentor; species Dermacentor albipictus. Next base: position 141,489,854 of record NC_091823.1, on the reverse strand, counting down.
TCCAGAAAGTTCTACACCATTTGTGTCGTGCATACATGCACTTAGATTACACAAGGTTCGGCTACAACAGACAGTGGATAGAACGATCGATAACATTAGAGAAACTTCCGATACAGGCGGGTGTGCCCCGTGCTGACCAATAACATTTGTTTGATGGTGAAAAGCAGTCACCCGAAAAAGATAAACAAGTACACGTGTCAGTATGAAGTCCAGATATCTGGGCGACAGTGAAGGCGCCCCTGAAATGTGTCGGTTACACAAGAAGACGTGCCACTCGACTCCAGAAGATGCCGCACAAGAAAATAAGTCTTAGTACATACCGTGCTACATCTAGATTTGCTAATTCAACATAAAAGTCTTCTGCAAGTAAGTATTGGCACCAACAAGAATGACGAAACGACAACTAGGAATGCTTGTTAACTAGCACTATCAGCTACTTCCACAGTACACGCTGTTTCTCACGTCAGCCCGGCAATGCAGGTGGCTTGGCTCCAACAGATAACTACACTGACATCACGAGCATTCACTGAGCATTTATAAAGCTGCAAGTGTGCATGGTGTGAAGTTGCGAAATGACAGTGTTCTAGCGTTAGACGCACAGAGATGATAGAAAAATAAAGCACTTCGTTTTTCACTCAACCAGGTCACGCGAGCTCAGAGATTGTTTGTTTCGCTAGCTCAAACATACATTTGCATCTTTATCGAGATTATTCGTATGAGTCAGTAATGACAAAAACAGAGAGGTAAACTGCACATGCCAATACATACCTGTCACAAAGTGCAGCCCTAATCCAGGCTTCACAGCGCTGTCGGTCGCATTTTACCGACGGAAATCAGAAAACCCTCATTGCCCTGCTGGGATGGTCACGGGAGGTGCAGCCATAAATGAGACACGACACTGGCATCGCGCCAAATTTCGATGGCAATAAAATTCGAAAAGCGTTCAGTGCGTGCAGCAGCGAGAATGGCAAGGCTGACAAGTGAGTGAAAAAACTTTATTGGAGTTCCGGCGAGCACGCGAACTCGTCGCACACCCGGCTAGTTCCATGTCGGGACTGACAGGTCTAGCCCGCAGGCCAGGTCACGGGCGCGCCGGATAGTCAGGATTTGCTTGTCTAGAGTGGAGCCACGCAGACACGAGCCACTTCTCATTGCTGAACTTGGGGTATCTCGACCTTAACTCCTGGAGCATGTGTGCTAGAGTGGAAGTCTGCCCGCTGGACGGGCAGGTGTTGTTGCGATATACGTTGGAGTAAACTGTGTAGAACAGCAAGACACGAATATGTACCAGTCTGTAAGAGTCTAAGAGACAAGGCTAGCACCCTATTCCACTGACAAGTGCAGTGCCTGCCGTGGCTGTACTCCACTCTTTCGGAGGAGAGTCGAGCCTAATGGTATGCCTGCCAAATTGCTTCAGTCCTCAGCCGCTAGGACGCTGCGTGTGCGCAGTTTGGCGTCACAGAAGGCGGATTCAGCTTCCATGGAGCACCAAGGCAGCCATATGCATAGGTAAATTTTCGAAGGAAACATTGGTAGCTAAATATCAACAAGACCAGTCAGCAAACAGACTTCTAGTGCTTCCAGAGGATACAAGAACTCACTTATACAGCTTTACTGTCTTTTATGTGTCAGTTACCCAATTGGCATTTATCATGATTTTTTTATGACTCTCCCTGCACTCTGTCCATTTATGCAGAATTAATTTCCATATTCCCAGGCAAAATGCAGACAAACGTCTCAGAACGAGCAGAAACGAAGCATGAGGCAAATTCTTTGCTAAAGGCAATGGCAACGTTGGAAACTGCGCTGATGGCCAAGTTTTATGATAGAGTTTTGCAGCACTTCAATGCCACCAGCAAGGTACTTCAGAGCCCAACACTGTCATTGAACGCTACAATAAGGCTGATGAAATTGTGTGATTATGTATCCGGCTTAGGGAGCTTCGATGAAATTGAAAAGCTTGCGAAGGAAGCGTTGGACAATGCTTCATACAAAGCAAGCACCGAGAGAAAGCGAAAAGAATCAACACGATGCGACAACACTGAAGGCATGAGCACACCAGAGCCACAAAATCATTCACCTAAGTTCCAATGTGAAGCCTTCTTCGTCATGATACTCTTGTGCACGCTCTTACAGTTCGCTTGAGCACTTACACCGAATTCTACTCGTAGTTTGCTGTTATTACATATTGGAACGGCTTTTTCCCAACACAGAGGAGAGGCACCTTCGATCCTTCTGTCTGGCTGGCACATTTCCCAATGAGCTTGAACAGTTTATTTCATTTGCGAGCAACGAAGGCTGTTCTTGTGTGGCAGACATGCTGAAACTTCTAATTCGTTAAAAATCTTGAAGGTTCATTCCCAGATGTTCATGTTGTTGCTAGGATTTTTTTTTTGTTTGATGGTCACAAATTGCACTAGAGAATGATATTCAGCAAGCTGAAATTGATCAAGAACAGGCTTCGATCAACGATGACTGACAGCCGCCTCAGCATTTTGTCGCTGTGGGCATGGAGACGGAGATCCTTAAGAGGGTCAATCTTGAAGATCTCGTCAACTGTCCCAGCAAAGGGCACGAAAACACTTGTAGACACATGCATACCTTGCTTTCTTTTCTTATAGTATGAATAAAAAGATAAAACATGTTAATACGTATACATGCCTCATTTAAAGGTTGAATTTCTGCGATACGCAGAACCTATTTTCTACACTGTTGAAGTAGAAAATTTTTGTAAACATGTTAATTTATTGAGCAATTTTATAGCAGAAAAGGCATATGCAATATGAATGTGTTTCCTTCTCTTATAAACGCCTTCAAAAATGTAAGTTTATTGCCTGTTTAAAAGTGGACCATCTGTGCATAAATGAAACTATGTATGATTGTTTATTCGAGACTGTTATTAAAAACATTTACCTTTCTTTCAGCATGAACCATCTGGGCCGAAAAATCATGCTCTCTTTCTTCGTCTCCTAGTATAGTTCAATTCCTATGACAACCTCTCCATGTGCTCTGCGAGAAAGTAGTCGCCCAGACAATGTTCATAAATACTCCAGAGATTCTTCAAGTAAATATGGCATGCGTTCTTTGTAGCGAAGTCTAGAAAGCGTCAGTTCTCAAGAATGATGGAAGGGGGGAAGGGGCCCCCTTGCTTTTTTGAACCGGGCCATCAGCACTGTTAATTCAGCCCTGGCTGTGCGCAGGCATGCATCTCTTTCGCACTCCATAGGGAGCTCCGTGTCCATCTCTATCGAGAAGTGTCCAGTCTTGTCTTTGATGTGGTCATTTCTTGTTTCTCTTATTAGGTGTACTTTGTAAACTTAATGCATCAGAATTGTTGTTTGGTGTGTGATAATGTTTTTTTCCTGTTGGGCTCATGTATTTGTTGCCTCTAGCTTCTAGAACTACATCCTTTTTTCTTGTAACTGTTTTCGTATTCTGCTTCATTGCCATTGAATGTAGATATTCCTTTGTAGTATTTAAGTGTTTAATCGTATGAAAAATTCTGTTAGCTATGTCTGTTTCAGTGCATAATTGACCATGTTCATTGAACGCTTATGCAGTGTTAAGTGATGTGTTTGTTTGCTACTAATAGCATATAATTTTCTTGCGGTATCATTAGTATATAGCTGTGTTGGATGTCCCAGGAGGAGTTCAGTGATTGCAAGTGGAAGTTCATTTATTACAAGCATAAATATTATTATAACTGATCAAAAAAGCTGATTTACTCAAAACTGGGCTGCGATTCTGTTAAATAGTTTTTTTAATTGGGTCTCTTATTAATTTCTACATTTTGTCTTCTTCAGTGCTTTTACAGGAGGCATCCCCCTGTTCCTTGAGCCTCAATACTCCACAGTAATTGTGGATTAAAGACAGTTTTCACTCTGCTTTTGGTTATGCAACAATCGATATATGTGCAATTCTGTTTTTTACATAGGATGCTTATACGAAAAGATATTAAATATATATGATCTTGTTATAACATATATTTGGTTCTGTTCATTGTTGCAACTGCTTCTGTTAGTGCGTACCGGCCACATCAGTGTGAATTTTCCACACTTTATTTTTCTCGGTATTTGTTTTTTGTTTAATCTGTGGTTTATTCTTTCTTTGTGTGTGCATGTGTTTGCATGGCTGTCTGCTGGTCATCAAGAATGAGCGTGCTGCAAGCCTCTGATTTGTGCACTGATCTTGTGCACTTCTAGTGTTGAGCTGTGATATCTCCTGCAGTGCTAAACATTATATCATGTTTTGCCACTTAGCAGTTATTCTCATCGTTTTTTTTAATTGTGCACTTTTTATCTGTATGTTTGCTAAGGTTATCCACGTCTTTTGTGCTGCTCAAAGGAAAGTATGAAGTGCTAAAGATTTCACATACTAAAAATGAACAAGAGCAATGCTGCACCATTATCTTACCACATTATGCAGATTTACATGACCATTGAACAGTGCTATGTGTTTTAGATGTGAAACAGGGATTTGCACAGTGTATTGTTGTAGTAAATGTGTCTGGTACAAGACAGAGGCTGTGCACAGAAATCTTATTTTAGAGAGTGTTATAAAGAGGATAGCTGAGGGAATGAGTACCTGCCATAAAAATCGAAATTCTAGAAATGATGCAGAATGCTTTACCAAGAGTAACTCCTCTTGCTTCATAACTGTATTGTCTAAGTGTTCTCTTTGTCATGGGTGAAACAGAACTATGTTGTGTCCTGCTTTTTTAAAAAAAGGAGTTGCTCTTGTATTATAGTCAATGGAAAGGGGTGACTTCATGTGTATGATTTTGTGCTGCCAGAAAATAAGTTTTTGACTCGGGTACTTATGCTTATTTAGTAGACTGCTTGTTTTGGCAATGGGCTTCATATTTATGAGATATAAAACTTCCGAGCCTTAGAATATATTGTCCTAGTTCAATAATTGTGGCATTTAAAAAAATCTTTATTCAGCTGACAGTAGCATACCCTTTGTGTTGCAGTTGCATTGTGTGTTTAATTCCTAAGTGAAGAACATCAAGGATGTGTTCAAGATATTGTACTAATTCCAGAAGGAAAAAGTTGGAATAATAAAAATATTAATCATGTGTAACAGTCTACCACAATGCACAATATGATAAATCCTAGCTTTAAATGGTACGCTGCATTTTAATTTAATACACCCAGCTCGACATCTCTAAGCATTATTTAGTTACCTGTACTATGACGATGTTACTGAAGATTTGGGCTGTCACACTTGGCTGCAGCAGCAGTCTGCACTAATACTGCACCCTATCTTCGCTTACCTTATGATTTATTACAATTAATTAAATTTTTGTTAGCATCATTATGTGTGTATTTCACAAACTTGCTCATCGAACAATCGCAAGTAAATATATCGCAAAAATCATAAATGCTCAATTAGCGTGCTCTGTTAGATGTGATTTATGTTAAACATCAATGCTTCTCAAGTGAAGAAAACGCTGTTTAGCAGTACTATTCATGTTCTATTATATCTTTGGCATTTCATTATTACAGTTTTGTTCCTTCAAGTGAAAAGCATTAGGTAATCTGTCCTGTTTTCTTTGTGCAGTATCAACGCGCTCCCAGTGTCCAGCAACTGCGGATGGTGACCAGTTGCATCAGGAATGCCGCCACTGCTGTAACTTTTGTAACTATAAGTCTAATAGGCTGTCTAATCTGAAAAAGCACATTAGGGTCCATACAGGCGAGCGGCCATTTGGATGCAATTTGTGCCCCCAGAGATTCAATCAGCGTTACGCACTGAAGGAACACCTGCGCGTTCACACAGGAGAGCGGCCATTCCAGTGCCCTTCATGTGATCAGAGGTTCAAACAAAAAGTTAATCTGAAGCAACACCTGCGCATCCACACAGGGGAGAGACCATTTCAGTGCCCTTCTTGCCCTCGGCGCTTCACACAGAAGATTGCTCTCAAGCAACACCTGCTTGTCCACACAGGCGAGCGGCCATTTCAGTGCCACTTATGCCCTCAAACCTTTACCCGTAGAGCCAACCTCAATATACACCTGAGCCACCAAAAGTGTAAGTGACTATATCAGAACAAAAACAAGAAAGGGGCTGGCAGATGGAATGGCACACTGTGGTATAAACTTTTTTAAAACAGGGTTGAAGTGCCTCAGACAGGCTGGCCAACGTTTCGATAGGTGGACCTATCTCCTTTGACGAAGATAGGTCCACCTATCGAAACGTTGGCCAGCCTGTCTGAGGCACTTCAACCCTGTTTTAAAAAAGTTTATACCACAGTATATCAGAACAAGTTATGCTCTCCCAGCCTTTATGTAATGGCATGTTCGGCTAGTCATTTTAGAGTCCTCTGTCAGTGCTAAGTCATGTAAGACAACATTAACACTCTTCGTCTAATAGTGATAACGCAGCATAGGCAGTGTTATTTATGCAGTGAAGTTTTGTTGCTATTGATACAGGGATTATGCATACATATAAGAAAAGCTCAAGCGTAGCTATACGTAATTAAAAAATGGTATGAAGCAGCTAAGCCAACTGCCAGCTTCTGCAGCGTTTCTCCACCGCCGCATTGTCTTCGAACTCCAGGCACTGTTGTAGAGTTTGTGTGCAAGCACCACATAACACTAGCTTAATTACTTGGTGCAGCATTCCCATACAGATCACTTAACTGACCAATCAAACATGCCGTAAGTAACAAACTCAAGGAACACATACACGACCACACTTCTGCATTATCTGATTTAAATCCTTTGTGCAAGCCACTCAAGCACACACACATGACCACACTGTACCGTTTTACCATTAAGTGGGTCGCCAGTTGTGTGGATCTACTTTGTTTTATATAGAGTCTGAAATGGAAGTCCACGTAGGTGTGCAGTATGCTGCATAGAAGTCTGGTGCACCAAGAAGAACAAGTTTTATTGTACACTCTTAGTATTTGTATAACTGCTCAGTGACTTCGGAGAATGTTCTAGCAGAACCTTAAAAATTCTTCCATCACTTCAAGACATGGCTGAAGCTGCCCATGTTGAATACTGCTGGGACGTTTTTTCTAATGTTTGCTGCACAACACAGTGACCATGACCTTGTGATATTCCTTTATGTGATGCCACAAGTGTTGGAGCTTACATAAGATTTGGTATGTAAACTCTTTATCATAACGTGTGATATCAACAAGAGCAAGAGGGTTACTGATTTCTGAAAAGTTATACCGTAGATTGGTGTGTAGAGTCCATTGACTCAACGACCAGGTCTGGCCCAAGAGCATCAAGCAAGTGCTTATGAGCTCCCAATGGAGAAGTGAATGGTAGGTGCTGGAAAGATGTTAAGAGTAAGGAACGGGGATTCCTACTCCTTCATGGTGCCTTTATTGATGCCAATAAAGCAAAATTCTAATAAGACTCCTCGTGTTAAACTTCCATCATTAACAGAGCCACTTTACTTCTTTTATGAGGGTTTGCCCGGGAAATTCACATTTGACGTTTTTGCTCCTTTCTTTTTGCAGCCAGATTATGTTGCTGGTAGATGGGGAATTTCGTATTTGCAGCTGCATTATCTTCCATGGTTAAAATACGTCGTGTTACGTTTTTTTAGTAACTGCACCTTTGTTAATATGCTAAAGCTTTGTGAATTGTGGCTTTAGTAGTGTTTCTTGGTGCTTTTACACTGTGCACACAGGGATCGCGGAGGTAGCATGGGCATAGCAGTCCGGAGCTTGACTAGCAGGGAGGGGCCAAGGAAGGAGTGCGAGAAAATTGATATAATGAGTAACGCAACTTCTAATTACATCACTATGGAGTGGCCAGCTCTACAAGCTTTTTGACGGAGAGCGACACATCCTCTAGCTTGTGTTAAAGGCTGAAGCAGCAGAAGTCTTTGGCGGGGGCATCCTTTATATAGCGTCTTCGGGACACCCTCGCTCAGACTAAGGAGAGAATGAACACACTCTATGCTTGCAGCTGCTGCTTGGTAGATAGAAGTAATTTCAATAAATTTTGAAACCGCCACTGGTGCTACAGAGCGAGAGGCACTGTCGCGTGCACACAGACACTACCAGCGTCTCCCTCGCCGAGGAAGAGGAGAAAGAGCGAATGTGTACACGAAGCTTAACCACCTTGCTCGCTGAAAGGAGACAGCACTGGCGAGCCCACGCAGACATCAGGGCATTGCGCATGCTGTGGTGAAGGAGGCGAAAATGCGTGCACAAAGGCGAACTTCTTTTCGACATAGTGGCCTCCTAGGCATATTTGAACAATTGCGGGCGGCTCGGCAGATTTGAAATGTCCAAACTTTCGCTGTGGTTTTGGCGGCGTGACACAAATTGCTCATGACACAGGCCAATGGTAACAGCGCACAATAAGATGTGATCTGTTTCTCTCGGGCTCATCCTCTTGCCACCTCTGTTTCAAGTATATGTACAAGCTCTTGGATCTTTTTTCGTTATTATGATCTTTCAACTTTTTCAATGTCTTCTTGCATATAATTGTGAATGATAGTAGCTCACGTGTGGATACTTGATTGCTTATTCACAGCGATCAAGTGTTTCAGCACACCAAATAATTGTATTTTATGAATCCATTTTTAATTCTTATTTCAGTGCTTATATATTTGTACCATTTTATTGTGTTGAATGGTCCAAGAAAGAATTGAGTGACAGCAATAACAAGTTCATTTATTATTGCCATTTAGCACAGTTCTTATGGCAGAATATCAATAGACAGATTTTTATCAAATATTCATGCAAGTGTTATGATTCATGTGTTTTTATTTGTACTTTAGCTTAACTATGGTTGCAGCCACTGGTACTGCAGTCACTGGTATGTTATTATTTATTTGTTATATTTCTTTTTGTAAGAAAAGGTCCTTGAGACTTTTGAGAGCCTTGATCATTCTTGTATATTAAAGTCATGCTCCAAAGGATTTAAGGTTCTGGAATTTTTATGCGTCCTAAGTATACCTAAATTTTCATGTATCTCCAGACGGGTGCCTTGAATGATGGTCTTGGTGTTTGGTGCCACCAGAAACCTCGACTTCCCATGACAAAGTTGTAATCCGTACCACAGTAATAGGGTGAAAGCTGGAGAGTTGGAAACCACACACTATGGCGGTTCGGGCCTTGGTCTACCCCAGTCTATTGGGTCTTTTGCCTGCCAGCCAGGCACAGAGCTCTGGGACCTTGCTGAGACTAGGTGAACCTCTGCTGACTTTGTTACTGAACCTTCAAACTCGCACATATAGCACTATCGTATGGGACTATGATACTGACTATCGAAGATATATACTATCGTAGGATACTCCTTGGGTATTTTGTGTCTATATCAAGATACAGTGGGTGAGATATGTACGTATCAGTCTCTGTATTGGCGATACACCATGCGAAGCATCTTGAAAGACAAGATACATCCGTAGCAAAATCCATAAAGCACCCATAGTGACTGATGGTGGTCTAAGTTAATTCCAAAAGAAGACATTTACACAGTCACTACTCTAATAACCAGGTACGATTGTGAAAATTGAATGCTCTGTGGTACTAGTATAATAACTAAAGTTATCCTAATTGACTTCTTTAATTACAGTTAGGTAAAATGTTCCTACTGCAGAATGAAAGTCTAGATGGTGCAATAGCATACCATTTTCCTAGAAACTTTTTCCTTGGAACTGATTTTGAGACATGTAAACTGAAGACGTGAACTTTTCGTCTCTAGCATCACGAGTATTGTCGACCAAATAAATAAAGAGTGGCTTTAAATGCATTGCAGTTCCAGATAGCAGTTTTACCTAGAGAATTTCACCCATTACAGAAACATCTGGATTATCAGTGCACATCGCTGCAGATTTTGAGTAATCTTAATGCATTTCAGTATCGCTTATTTAGTCTTAGCTGAATAGCCACATATACAATTGAATTCAAAGCCGCAAAAGTAGGTGCTACCAAGAATTCTCAGTTTCGGCCAAAGGCGAAGCATTCAAAGCGGGATAAAAGTTTAGCATGGCTCCAAGGAGTCTAAGTGCACTGGTGTGATGAGCATGCCAGCGGCATTGCAGGTGTTGTGCCGATTGATTGTGCACGAGATGGTAACGTAGAAAACCATCGGCGTTGGCCTACGTCCGAGGACAGGATAGTACAGGGTGTCCCACGTAACTTGAGCCAAGGTTTTAAAAATGAAAGGTGCGTCTGAAGAGAATTGAACAGAACGCGTAATATTCGCACTGGCCTATGGTAACTCAGGTAATTTTTTTCCCCGTTACTAAGTTTAATGACCCAACTTTTTAATTATTGGCTGAAGACCCCAACTATGGTACGCAGAATTGTTGAGTACCTTCAGAAACCATCGATCGAGCTATTTCCTGTACGATATGTCTCATGTAGTCCTTTTTACCGGGTTGGAATGAAAGCCCGCGAAATATGACAAAAGAAAAAGGAAAGCCACTTGACGGAGCGGTTGCGCTGTGGTATCGTGCTGCTCTCAAGCATGAGTTCGGTGAACAAAGTCGGCTCTCGTCGGATGACGGGGCCAATGCATGCTGCTGGCCGAGAGCTGCTGAGGAGATAAAGAGCGCCCTGCCACCTCCCCTTCGCCAGTGACAATGCAGCCGACCTTGTTCACCGAACACACGCTTGAGAGCAGCACGATACCACTGCTTAAACGCTCTGTCACGTGGATTTTTTCACATTTTGCGGCTTTCTTTGCAACCTTAGAAAAAGGACTATGTGAGACGTAGCGTACAGGAAATAACTCGATCAGTGGTTTGTGAAGGTGCTCTACAAATCTGCTTATCATACTTAGGGCCCTCACCCAATAATTAAATAGTTGGGTACTTAAACTTAATTATTGAGTTACGAGGAAAAAAAATTGCCTGAGTTACTATAGGCCACTGCGAATAGCATGCGTTTGGTTCGATTCGCTTCCAACGCGCCTTTCATTTTTAAAATCTTGGCTCAAGGTACATGGCACACCCTGTACAAAATTAGCTTAACGCTCGAGACACTGATTATTTTCATCCTTTCACGATGATCATTATATAAAACAACTGCCCGCGAGCCATAAGATATATTGCTATATAATAGTGTATTAAAGTCGCCAGTCCTCTCAACTATGAATACACTGCAATTTTTTTTTCTTTTCGCGCCGAAACCACAGCACTGTCACTTCAGTGTGACATCATGAATTCTAATGTTTTTATTTTGTGCAATTTTTTTGTAGTGTATGCCATTTTGGTTCATTAAAAGTTCTTGAAACTAAGTTCAGTCCTTGTCTGCTTTAAAGCAATGTAATCTGTATTGGCGGCGAGAAGTTACGGAGTCGCCATCTGTCGGAAGCGCCTCCCTTGCGTAGTATGAGGGATCACGCGGCGCGCTACTCATAGGTTTCGCTTACGGCGCTCAATAAAAACACCACGCAGGAGCCCTCTTAGACATTTATGTAGGTATTCTCAAAGCGAGGGAAGTTTTTGGCTGTCGATATAATAATCTTGGGAAACTGAACGCACAGAATCGTTTACAGACGCTATCTGTTTGCCGAATACGTACAGTGAATGCCACTGCGCGCGGTCGCCGCGATGGAGTCTCCCGAACCGGCTTGCGTGAAAGGTAGCCAAACGCTGCGAGTAAACTATGTGAAATATGTTCTTATAGTGGGCTGTCTGTATAACCAAATGGGGCATAACAGAATGGAGCCTCAATCCAGCGATCGCACGGGCTCGCAGCGACCAACTGCGCGTCTGCATGCATGTCCGCGCACAATGTTTTGCTTTCGCTGTGAGCGCATTTTCGCACCATACCGTGAGCTTTAGGAATGCACTAGCATCCATTGTTGCGTAGACGCTATCACAACTGTTCAAAAATAATTCCGTTATAGAGACTTCGATGCCTAGCTAGGGGCGACTTTGATGTGCCGTCGCGACGATTCAATCTTTTTTTGTCTTCTAAATTCTTGAACATTTCAATATTATTTCTCAAGTTGCGTCGCACTGTATGTTTATCGGTTTTTTGAGTGTGCGATTTCCCTCTGCTTGTTTTTCACGTATGAATAAGGCTGACACCGGGCTCCGTTGCGCACGTCCGGCACTGCGGCACCAAGCAATAGCCTACCATGCTGCACGCCTGCAAAGGCAGCCACTACCTTTTATAGTACTTTGAAATGTCAAGCAGACACCCAAGGCGGTAAAGCCTCACCACTTAAAACTCTTGTTTTCAACACTCTTCCGAAGCAGCCGACGCGGCCGCTGTGTCCACGTGATCCCTCATGCCACGTCACGCCGACAGTGGCGCTAGCTTCTCCAGTGGTGGAAGAAGCGGTTTGGATTTTGTGGCAAATAGACGTGCTTTTCGGGGCTCCGTGGCGGCGCCGAAATCATAAGCTTTTGTGCATGCTTTGAGCTTGCGTCTGTTTTTTATTTGCTCATTTTTTTTGCTTTTAAATAGTAATTGGGTGGTTTTCTTTTTCTTTCTTTTTTTTCCTTTGTCTCTCGTATTTCGGGTGAGCGGGTGTGTTTCGTGTACATTTGGTTTTGCAGGATAGTTAAATCGTCCTTTCGCGCCACGTGCTTGTACACGTGCAGCCGGGTGGGACATTGAGCGTGTGTAGTCTTTAAAGGGCCCCTGTGGCGAAGTGAGTGAGTGTGGCGGTAGTATTTCTGCCCATGTAATGTTTTGCGGACTTCACCTGAGCCTGTGACTGATCGTGTTGCCCAGTAGCTCTGTGGATGGTGACGTGGTTTGTGTGGATGTCACCGCAGCGTTTGCCAGCTCCTGGGTGGCGCCTGTGCCAGTTATTGATGGCGTTGCCCAGTAGCTTTGTGGAAGTTGATGTACCTTGTGTGGAGTTCGTCGCCGCTTATGACATTGCCTTAATTATAGGTGGTCTACAAGCGCGAGAAACTTGACTGATTTTTGTGTAAACAACGTGGACGTCTCGAAAGGTTAGCTAGAAAATCAACCAGCAGCAAGCTAAGTCTGTGTTGTATGGTTTTGCGAGCTTATGCTCGTGCGATCAGCAGAATGACAGAAAATCCGTTACATAATGTCAGTTCCATAAAGTTAGCTTTCCCGCAATACAGTCATGTTATGCGGTAAAGCATACGTAATGTATTGCGGTAAAGTATATAAAAAGTCGGCAGGGGGACCATTGCGTTACTGTGGCGATATTCTTGTTTTATAGTCATGGCCATGCGCTTTTAAAAAGCGCGAACATGAAAGAATTAGAATTGAAGCGCATGGCACAAATTTTGCCAATGCTTCAATTGGGAAACAAAGGAAGCGAATTGGAGTGGGTGATGCCAAAAACAAAGCCTTGACTTTTGTATCAAAGCAGTTGCATGAATATTCAATCATATTCCAATCTCCTGCCTTATTTATGATTGTTTAAAGTATATGCATATATTGTGCACCAGCCTTATCACCAATTCTGATGATGTAAGTTCAATAACACGTGGCAAATATATAACTTCTGTTGTATGGTGTTGTGCTGTTTATAAGCTGCTGCTTTCACGTGGTAATGTGTACATTAATTGGCTGGAAGAGTTGACGCATCCATTTGTAGAACTCATTGAAAGGTGAACTACCTGTCAAGCCATCGTGGTGCTTGCGGTTGTACACCAGATTTCACAAACATGGGGATAGTTATGATACACAGAGTAGCTGAGCCTTATTCAGATGCATGCAGAGGATTGCCGGAGTCGACCATCTATCTAACTCAGGTTGAATGTGCATACTTGAGTAATATGTTGGCCTCGCGGATCGCACTTGAGGGATCAAAGCGTCCGCTGTCCAGCTAGATAACGGGTCGAACGCAATCGAACATTTAAAACAAACTTTAATTACACTAAGAAGGTCAAAAAAGCAAGTCAAGAATACACAAAACGTTCAGATTTAGCCCGTAAAGAAGTGATCCGGTTTCTAGGGCCGGTGGGGCGAGTCTGCCCGTCCCGCGCTTTTCCAACCGCGGTTTCCATCCCCGTCGCCGCCCCCAGGCCCGGGAAACAACACCCGACACCACGAAGCGTAGTCACTGGGTCACTTCCAGGAACCGAACGGAAGGAGCGGGCCCTTTCTCTCGCGCACAGCTCGGAGTCCGCGGGGGGTCAGTGAAAGAGAAAGCAATAAAAGTAAGGAAGGCTCGCTTCCCTCTTGAAAGAAATGTCTGGCCGTGCATTCGCGATGTGCACAGAACAAGTAACACGGAACACTTGTTGGGGGTCTGGTTTCTTTTATTCTTAGCATAGTTTGTGTTTTTCCCCCATTTGTAGGTTTTGGTGTGTGTTGCTGTGTACGTATGTAATTGCTTCCAGACTGGCTTTCTGGTAGCTAATAAATTTAGAGAAGGCGGCGTTCTGCATTTTGTGCGCCAGACAGCAAGTGAGCATGCTTCAAAAGATGTTGGATTTTGCTGCCATAAGTAACAAAAAGGCATAAGCCTATAGACCGTTTCATCGGCCGAGGAGGATAGGGCGCGCGGAGACAACAGTTCTCTAGAGGGTGTTGGCGGAGAGCCTTTCCTCCTCTCTGGCTTAGGCGATCCGGCGCGGCGCGCTTGAAAGTATTGCTGTCGCGTGCTGCAGAACGATTTCGAGATGTTTCAGATGGTACTTTGTGATATCCGCGCCATGTCCGTTCATATAAGGTCGTCAGGGAAGCCTTTCGGTGCATCGGTAACTACTGTAGGCGGAAATATCTCTAGGGGACGCAAAAATGTGACGCGCTTTATCAGCCGTGGTGCACGCGCATTATCAGTCGCGGTGTGTGTATGTGTTGTGAACTATTTTGCTTATATCGGTTTTAATTCAACAAAGAAAACCGGTGTCGCTGTATTAGCAGCATGAAATGGTAAATCTGCTCACTATCTGATCGCTTGGCGTAGGGAGTAAAACATCAAGCATAAGAGCGCATGCTCGTGCACGGCCAACCTAAGGCAACCACGAAACATCTAAGCGGCAGGCGCTTTCAAATATTTGTGATGCACCGGCATCGTTCTCGCGCAGTTCAAGTCTAGTAGGCTCCAAATTACCACGTGTCTACGCTTGCCTTCCTGCATGAGGCCGATGGCGCTGCTCAACACAGCGATCATTGCGGTTGGTGAACCAGCACGATACATATGTAAGCTGTGCGCTTCGGCATTGCCTTTTTGGCCTGCATACAGCTAATATATGAGAGGGATCGCATAAAAAGAATGAGGACAGAATTTTTGAGGACATAATTTCCGTAATACGTGTTAGTGCGTCGTAGAGAACGGAACGAACACAATCGGAAAAAAATTCGGTTAACATTCTCTTTCTCGAAAAAGCAAGAGAAAACGGGCTAACGCCGCAATAGGACCTCGCATAGTCACGCCGCACAACGTTTATAAATATATAACCGCTGATGCCTTATGCTTGGACCATGCGGTATATAGAACGAAGATATATGTAATCCAGCACCTACCACTGCTTAGGACGCTCGCGCAGTTCGTAAACAGTCCCTTTGCTGGACAAGCTTAATTCAGACTGTAAGGTATGCTGCTATTACTTGCCAAAACTATTTTATTCAGGGGGGAAACCTCATCCATCGAACCAAGTAGTCACGCAATGTAACCTGCAGCGAACAGGTTGAACGCTTGTCAAAGTATAACATCATAGCTCCTATCGTAGCAGAACGGTACCCACGCTGTTACGATCGTCGCGTATGTTTCATGGCTCCTAAACCGCAGCTTAGAAATAAAGGGTAATACTGCAATAAGGTCAGATTAGTAATTGTAACATTCAGAAATACACAATTGATTTCCGAGGCTGATTGTAGGCTCAATTATGCGCACACACATCGCGCTGCGTGTTCCGTCCACCTCAACGCCAGCAGAAATTCCGGCCATGACGCCTTAAACCACTTCAGCACGTCTCACAGAACCGCTTACCACGTAGAAGACGCACGTCATACTAAACAGACCACACGACCGCGAAAACAAACGCCATAACCTACCACCGAGCGTATACCTGCCATGCAAAAGACCGCTTTCACCCAAGCCAGTATGGCGCTGCTCATAGGCGGCGCCACTGCGTTCACAGTGTGGCGGCGCCTACGAAAAAACGGTCTATAGACTGCTTGCTGGAGGTATTCTTTAGAGCATAAAGGATATTGTCATGCTGATAACTCGGTGCACAATTAAAGCCCCTCCATCCACGCACCACCGCCGCTTTCTTGGTCGGCGGTGGCGCGTGGATGGAAGGGCTTATACATGAAAGCACTGTGGGCCGGCGCATTATCGTGGTTCAACTTCCAGTTGTCTGCAATGTCCGGCCGGATGCGTTGAATCCTGCGTTTCAGTCTTTCGAGGACATCCACATAAAATTTAGAGTTCACAGTGGTTCCAGGTTCTTCAAATTCATGATGAGCCAGTTCGTGGATGTCAAAAAAAGATGAGCATGATCTTGATATTTAATTTGCTCATCCTGGCTTTCTTCTGGTGAGGAGACGAGTGCGTGTGCCACTCCGATGATTGCCTTTTGGTCTCCGGGTCATATTCAAATACCCAAGTCTCGTCACCTGTAATGACGTTTGCGCATGACATTTTCGTGGCAGGTTTCAACGCGGCGTGACTTTTGGTTGTCAGTGAGCACTTTTGGAACCATTTTTGCGCACACCTTCCGCATGCCGGTATCATTTGCAACCGCATGGCGCGTTTTTCGCGAGCGAAAGGCGTGAGGCGCGGCGAACGCCCGCGTTGCCGCCGACGCGCGAGCACCCGCACGAAAAAAGGGAGCGATGCTTTCGCTCCCTAGAATAGGGGCAGTGTGTTCAGACGGCGGAGCGCGCCACGCACTGCTTTGAAGCCGGGAGCGTAGACAGGTCCCGGATGTATGCGCTGGAGCTGCAGTCGCACAGGCTGTACGGACGCGCTCTCCGTGTGTTGCGGCCGGTTACAGCGTGCTTGCTCTGAAGCAGTGAAGGAATTCCTAGAGTTTCTGTATTTCTGTCTCGTTGGGAGTCCCATGCAAAAGGGCTTTGCAGCTTCTTGAGCCAGTCGACGGCAGATGGGCTCCATGTGACATTGTGCAGCAACTGGCTCTGTTAGAATACTTGGGAGGAGGGGGTTTCAAATACCTATTAACATCTAGACTAAAGCAATATAAGTTGGAGAACCTCTTGTGAGGTAGTCGTGGGGATCCAACGATCACCGAACGCCGTCTCAATTGTTCATTGTTGTGAATCACCCGTCTTTTAATAAGTTGGCGAAGGCAATGCAAACAGGGAACACAGAGGTCAGTGAATATTGGGTATCGCTACTTCACTCACCTGATAATTCCGACAAGGAAGGCGACGTTGCGTCACTTGATGAGTTAGTTGAAGTTGGAAATTTGACGCTGGTAGAGCAAAGGCTAAACAGTACTCCGGCAGAGCAGCGGGCTTATGTGGAGGAAAGGAGCGATGACCGCCTCATCCATTATAAGGCAGGGTATGTCGCGCAGAAACTGACGACGAAGTGATTATCTAGTTCAACGCTGGCACTGGCTCGATGGTCTTCGATGACCGGTCTGACACTGTCAAATCGCACTTTCGTTGTCACCAGTGTATTTGTGAAGGCGCTAGGAATCGCCTGATACCCAACTTTCAACGTAAAGCAAGTAGTTCGCCGTTTTCTGGAACTTGTTCGCCAGCGTCGGTGCGGCGGTGAGCTAAGCCTAGTCTTGTTTCGCGGCCGCCGGGATTGGCCCTGACCCCGGCGTGGAACCATACGACATGGCTTCCGAGATGAAAACGGCCACGTCTCTGATGACATTGAACCCTGGCCCCGGCCAGATGTGCGTCGATGTGCAAGGGGAAGAGATTTCGCCTGAGGAGTTCCACACTGGGATCGGCTGGTGGCAAGTGGGCCAGCGCATAACAGCTCCGGCGAGCGAGGGTTCCCCCGCTCGCCAGTCGAGCCCTAAAACAAGAGACCACGTCAACAGAAAAGTGATCGCAACGACAACAAGGGCAGCGAGAATGCCAGACGTGCTGCCGAGAGAGGACACCAAAGTGATCGTGAGGCCGCGGGGAGGCCTAAACATCACAAGTACGCAGACTGAGATCGTTGCCTCGGCCGTCATGGCGGCGCGGCGAGGGTTTCGAGGGAAGACGGTGCGGCGGATACCTTCTGCCCCAACCTACACCAGAATATCATGGTGGTGAGTACCCCCGATGAAGGTTGTGCTATGTCATACGCCGATTCAGGTGATCGGCATCGGGGACAAGATACACGAGGTAGGTGTGTACCAAACCACACCATATGGTACGGTCAAGGAGATCATTCGAGGCATTCCCATCGAAGATACTCCGGCGGAGATTGACCGGAACGTTGTTAACTCAAGAAATCCATTAGCAAGAGGGGCGCAAAGAATTGGCAATGCGACTATACCGTAACTGTAGTGTTTGAAGGCCAAAAGGTTCCAAATTATGTATGTTATGGCCCTGTGTGAACGAGGTTCAGTCTGTACCGCAAGCATTTCGATGTCTGCAAACAGTGCGGCAAAATAGGCCACAGAAGAGACGTTTGTCCTAACCCCAATATAAAAGTGTGCTTCGGTTGTGGGACCAATAACCCTGTCGATGGCCACGAGTGTAACCCTAAATGCAAGATATGTGGGAGGCAACACCCAACAGCCGATAGAGAATGCAAGAACAAATACAAAACTCCCTACGTAGTAACGAAAAGGTAGTGGGAGCGCAAGATGGCGGAACAGCGCGTACAGCAACTACTAGCATCCGGAGAGTTTCCACCGTTGATGACGTCAGCAGGAGCGAGCGGCACAGCTGGTCGCCATGAGTCACGCTCGCGCGGGAACTACAGCGAAAGTCGAAACAGAAGCATGAGCCGCCACCGCCGATCCCAATCCAAAGACTGAGTCGCCTGGGCAGACGCAGTAAAGTCAGGAGCAGCCAAGAAAGAGCAGCAGGAACAGCAGCAGCAGTCACCGCCATTTCAAAGTGGTGGAGGGAAATTTAAAGACGAAAGTGAGGCAATGAAGGCGCTAAGAGAAGCAAACGAGGCGTTGCGAAAGAACACTGAACGAGAGGCAACAGTCAAGAAGATCAGTAAGGAAATGGCAGAGATAAAGAGAATGGTGACGGTCTAGCTACAGCAGCAGCAGACACAGAATTTATCGCCACCGCCACAGCAGATGGCAATGACCGAGGATGAACCAGAAGTAGTGGTGAACCCGAGGACAGAGAACGCGGCCTCGGCGGGTCCGGCACCCAAGAGAAGAGCAATTGAAAATTTTAAAGAGCGGAGACACAGCGATAGGGTAGACAACCTTGAAGATAGGCTCAACCACTTTGAAGAGTGTATTCGCGCGACATTCACCAAGACAATCACGGACCGTTTCATAGGAATTGAACAGACATGCCTGCAATTAACTACGACAGTACAGAATTTGGCGACGCAAATGGCTAACTTTCAGCAAACATGGATAGGACACCAACCACCGCAACTGCAACAGCAGTGAAAGACCTCCTGGTCTGGCATTGGAATGGCAGCGGTTTTGCTGGGAAAAAGGCTGTACTTCAGCAACACTTAGAACAAGTATCAAGAAAGCCAGATATCATGTTGCAAGAGACCCTCATTGAGGAAGTCAAGCGATCAGGTTGCCGGTTCCACGCCAGCCCGCCAAGCTTCCGGGCCGCGTCCGGCAGTAACGGCAGGCTAGTTTGCACCTTGGTGAGAAAAGCATCACGTACGTCGAGCACGAGTTGTTGAGCAAAAGCGCAATCGAGCACACCATGGTAGAGGTGGTTACCGGGAAAAAGCAGAAGGAAAGCACTTTTCTGGTAAACGTGTACAGTAGCCAGTCACACGGAAAACAGAAATTCAAAGCACTGTTACACAAAGCGTGCTACGTCGAGGGGCCCGACTACAGGCTGCTAATCTGAGGGGACTTTAACGCGCCGAATCAAGCCTGGGGTTACCCCAAAACATTGGCAAATGCCCGGGCAGGGACTTAATGCAAGGTGCTACCGACTTGGGACTAAATCTAATCACTGACCCAGCATACCCTACAAGAATCGGCAACTCTATCACCTGAGACACAACGCCCGATCTCACTTTCGTCGGGGGTAACGGCGGCAGTATGGCGGACTTTGAATGGCGAAACACGGGCCACGAATTGGGCAGTGACCATTACATTGTGGAGGTCGCTGTCCCGCTCGGTGGTAACGACGAAGTCGGCAGAAGCTTTCGGAAACATAGATTTATTGACTGGGACGCGTTTCGAGGATTGTTAACCGAGGAGCAGACCGAAATTACAGACATTGAGGAGTGGTCCACCGAGATTGTAAACAATGTAGAAAAGGCCACCAAGGAAGTCGAGACGGACAAGCGTGTCCACAGGGTCGACAGCTGCCTGGCCCACCTCATCGCAGTCAAGCAGTCCATCGTGTCAAGGTGGAAGACGCAGAGGACAAACAGAAAGCTACGCAAGAAGGTCGCCGAACTCAACCGCGAGATCGAGTCTCACAGCAGAGTGCTAGGCACTCGGCAATGGAATGAGGATTGTAACGCAGCGGACGGCCAGATGCACTGCGTCAACACGAGAAGTATGCTGAGGCATCTTTTGGATGCGACCAAGACCAAGTCTCACCAGCACCACAACCTGGCCAAGATCATCCACAGGGTGCTGACCGAGCACGGGGAAGACGAAGTGAAGAAACGCCTTGACAAGTACCTCCCGGTCAGTCCCACAGAAACGCACCCGGACTACCTAGGCGAAGCAAACGATTGGCTAGATCGAGACATTGAAGTATGGGAAGTAAGGGTTGCCCTGCACGATCTCAACAGCAACTCCACCGCTGGTTCTGACCGCGTTACGAACAGAGCGCTAAAATATCTTAACAAAACGGCCATCGAGAACCTCACGGCATACAACAACACTTGCTGGCAAGCCGGGTCACTACCCCGGCAGTGGAAAGCAGTCAAAACCATCTTGATTCCCAAGCCGGGCAAGCCACCCAACATTGAGAACCTCCGACCGATCTCACTTACGTCCTGTGTGGGCAAAGCGTTGGAGCATGTACTCATGAACAGGTGGCAGCGGTACCCGGAAGGTTCGGGGCTCTACCCAAACACCGTCATCGGTTTCCGAAACAGGCTCGGAGCTCAGGACGTCATGATACAACTGAAAAATGAAATCCTCGATGACACTACCAACACGAAAGACAAGCGAGCCATCTTGGATTTGGACCTGCGGAGCGCTTTTGACAAAGTGAGGCACTCTGCGATCCTGGCCCAGGTGTCACGGCTAAACGTGGGCAAAAGAACATATGCGTACATTAAGGATTTTTTGACGGAGGGGACTACCGAAATCATCGCCGGTGACCTGCGGCTTCAGAAGAAGAAGCTCGGCAGTGTCGGGACCCCCCCGGGCTCGGTCATCTCGCCATTACTTTCAACCTTGTAATGGTATATGGGTGGCCGAGCGCCTCGCGAGTCGCGCGTGTCCGACACACCATCTATGCCGACGACATAACGCTCTCGGTCCCAGGAGGAAGCGACAGGCACATCGAGAGTACATAGCAAGAGGCGGTTGACGCTATCGAGGAGCAGCTGTACGAGTCTGGGCTCGTCTGCTCCCCGAGCAAGTCTGGCAAGTCTGAGCTGTTGGCGATTCCTCCGAAAAGAGCAGCTAGGAAGACGAAAGGCAACGAACCTGCGAGAGAGCAAGACACAATAAAGATCAAGACGAGCGGCCGTCACATGATCCCGATTGTCAAGAAGATCCTAGTGCTGGGGATGCTGATTGAGCGCAAACGAGTCAACGGCGAGACGGTCAACCGTCTCGCGGCCAAAGTCACCACGACCATTCGCCTCATCAAGAGGGTGTCACATAGAACAGCGGGCATGAAGGAAGAAAGCCTCACCCGGCTAGTGGAATCCTTCGCTATAAGCCACATTACATACGTTGCTGCTTTCCACAACTGGAGGCAGTGCGAGCGAAATAAGATCAGTGCGCTCATACGTAAAGTGTATAAGGCTGCACTCGGACTTCTTGACTGCACAAGCACCGACAAGTTCCTGGCCCTGGGAGTGCATAACACCCTGGAGGAAATCGCCGAGGCACAGAGGACCGCTCAGCTCGCGCGGCTGTCGGAAACAAAAACGGGCAGACAAGTGCTGCGTGACCTATAGGCCTAGGCGCCACACGCCACGAAGACGTCATGGCCGCGTCACGGTAACGCCTCCCTAACAGGGGAAGGCTAACCGTTCTGCAGGCATTCATAACAAAGTTTCTTCACTCACTCGCTCGCAAAAAATGTGACGACTGCCGCTCTTTTATTTTGCAGAACTCTAGTGTCATAGCAGAGTCTCAAAATTCACGAAATTTGTGACAGGGGAGGATTGCTGTATCCCTCCAAGTTACTTTTTGATGCAGCAAAGAAACTTGAGGGAATATATTTACAACCTTCTTCAGCAAAGAGGGCCTTTGCAGCGACAGCATAGTCGATGTCATGATTCTAGTGAAAACAATAAATGTGGCTATGTCATAGGCTGCAAACTACATGCTGCTGATTTCACATCAGCAGTTGTGCGTTTTTATGTGCTAACAAGGCTGCACTTTATGTTAAAGGCCTTAATCAGTGAAGAGAAGCACGACGAAAAAAGAAATTGCACTTTAAAGTTAGCTGCTGTTCTTAACAGGCTGGTGCAACATATGTATGCTGACCCTTCTTGTTTTTATTTATCTAAATGCACAACTCTTTCTGGTGCATTCAAGAAGATAATTTTGTGAATGTATTTAAGAAATCAATTAAGAAATCCACTTGTGCATATTAATTCCGCTATAGGTCTAAATTGTTAGGGATGAAATGTACTCGTACTATTTTTCTGTGTTTTGGCATACTGTGTGTAGTTTTGCAGATATCCCTTATTTTACTTGGCGTCTTTCCTACCTGCTTTATTCCATATATCTATTGCATTCGTTTATCCATATCATAGAGTTTAGCCATATCGCAAAGTTCTACATATCAATGTAGGATGTCGGTTATTTAATTATTAAATTATGGGGTTTTACGTGCCAAAACCACTTTCTCATTATGAGGGACGCCGTAGTGGACGACTCCGGAAATTTCGACCACCTGGGGTTCTTTAACGTGCACCTAAATCTAAGTACACGGGTGTTTTCGCATTTCGCCCCCATCGTAATGCGGCCACCGTGGCCGGGATTCGATCCCGCGACCTTGTGCTCAGCAGCGTAACACCATAGCCACTGAGCAACCACGGTGGGTCAGGATGTCGGTGTACACCGACATCCTACATTTCTAGGAAACAAATAAAACAGATAGGAAAGATGCCAAGTAAAAGGGACCTCTGCAAAACTACGCACAGTATACCAACACGCAGAAAAACACTACGAGTACATTCCATCCCAAACAACTGAGACCTATAGCGGAATTAATATGCGCAAGTGGATTTCTTAATTTATTTCTTAATTATATTCACAATTATTAGCTTTTTAAATGCACCAGAAAAAGTTGTCTCATACTCGCACATGAGCCTGACCTTCGGGAGCACTTCATGATGTAAATAAAAAAAAATCACGAATAAACTGTACTTGCAAATGTAGTCGTTGCGGGAGATTCGCAAAACAGAATGAAAGAACGAGGCACAAATGTTTATCGCGAAAGAAAGTAAATGCCAAGCATTCAAGTATTTGGCTTTGGGCTACGTACGTACATATTGTTTTGCCTTCTCTTCTACAACAGCGGCTCAGGAACTAAGCACTTGACGTTGGGTCACGGATGCCGTGGCCGCTTTTTTATGAATGCGAACCGCAAAAGAAAATGTGCGCACCTGGAATCCGAGTTGCTTTAAATCAATTCGATGTCCTTTACTACGGTTACAGTGTTCTAGAAGGAGGTAGTGCGCTCACATGGTGGCGGCGCTTGATACACTTTGTGTCGCCGCCGACAGGTGGCGCGGTTCGCAGCGTCACCTTAGTGTTCCTGTATATGCTCCCGCAGGGAGCAGAGTTGCGCATAGGTCCGCCGTCGTGATCCAGCTCTGCAGCGAAGCCACTCCTCGTGCGCGCAGGAGCCAAATGCCGCGCGGTGTTCCGCTTTTTTCTCTAGTGGTCGCGAGCTAAAAGCGCCAATTGTTCGCAGGCACTTAGCAAAGGGCACTTCTTAATACCGGCTATGCTCGAACGAGTCATTCGTGCAGTCGGAAGGGGTGGGCTTCCAACCAACCGAAACTTTGTATGTACCTATGTAAACACGCATATACAAACACACACATGAACGTACAAATAGGGGGTAGGACCGCCTTCGATTCCACAAAATAAAATACTCCCGTGGCTCGAACAGCTCCAAAGTTCGCTCGCAAACGTGGAGTACGTTGCCACAAAAGGCGGTGCAATGATTTTCAGCATGCATATGAATTGTCTTATCACTGTCAGAAAGCAAGAAATGTTTTAAAGAGTGTTTAAAACTTCACGCACGTAAGGTGGACATTTAGCGCATTTTGGCTGCCGAAACCAGCCGATTAATGACCGTCGCCAAGAGAGCTATCGTGCCTGCAGTTATGTCAGCGACCGTTAACAGAGCGTCATTTATCACTAACCATCGTTCACAACAGCTGCACGTTTTCGATACATGCGATGCAGACACAGATTTAAGCGCATTTCAAATGTTCACATGCGCACATTTTACTTACTTTTACGATTCATTCATACCGCAGACTAATCAGCTATATAGTAGCAGCAAATCTGCAAGTAGAAAAAGATTCAAGATGCAAGAGCTTATAGATCAATTTTTTTTTCATACAAGGGAATGCATGAACGGCTGCCGGCAGCAGGCCAAGTGTGCTGGTTCTTGGAACGTTGGGGGCAAAATTGAAAGAAACTGGAAAGGCAACAAGCTATTAAGAGTAACAACAGGTTATTTTTATTGCACTAATCATATCAAGATTGCAAACTTGCAGAGTAATTATTCACACAGTGCAGACTGTAATCTGACAACACATTTTTCTTGATCTCTTACCACTCGGAGAAAAGCCAGTAGTTGAAGACACTGTATCAAATCAATGAAATCACTGTAGCAGGTTTTGGCCAAAAAGCCAGGTTACAAAGCTTTGTGGCCTATCGCATCAGAGGCAAGGAAATTTTACGTCATTGAACAGTGCATTCACTCCACTCCCGCCCACAGGAAACAGCATTCACCAAAGCACAACGTAGATTTCTAGCGTGTTTAAATGAACGACAAGTTTTTGTTCCACTGGCTGATACATGATGCTCACAAGCTAGCACACATACAATTGCGGCTTAGCTTCTATGGCAGCAATTAGTCAACAAAATAAATAAGCCTGAGCACTTCAAGACATTAAATTGACTAGAATCAATTTTACTGTTCTCAAAACTTCACACGGAGAAGGAACATATTACAATTATCACAGCTCGAGAGCTAAATATGCATATGCCAACTTAGCACCTGTATTATCCTTGTTCCCTTGTGTGCTTTCTGCAAAGATGTCTTAGCTCTTCAGAAATTGCGGTTGACGAGAGAGGTACATATTATTCATTTCAATTTTAAACTCTGAACGGTGCATTCAGTCAAGAAGCCCAGACTTGTTAGCAACAACACTCTCACTATAGTATCAGTGTGACTCCAGCTATTTTGCTTGGCTGAAGCATTTACTCCTATGGCTGACTTCCATGCGGTTTGTGCAGTGTGGTGCGCTGCACCCCGTCATACGGGAATACAAGTGCAGTACGATGTGTTTCGTATCACTTCACCAAGGTCCTTCACATCGTCGAATACCGTACCTGAAACCCGCAGCTGCTCCTCTCAACGCGCGATCGACGGTCCGCTGATTGCAATGGCGATGGCACTGACGGAAACGACGAGTTCGCATGAGTCGGCGATGCGCCCGTAAAGTTGGCTTCGCCGCGGCGAGGATCATTTGACCTCAATTTTCGCGCTCGACCAATAGCGGTGCGAGCGGCGCTGGAAAAGGTATGCGCAACTCTGCTCCCTGCGGGAGCATATACAGGAACACTACGTCACCTGAAACTCGCTGCCATGTCGGAGTAGAATAGGTACCGCGCATTGCTGCAGTTCCCGAAAGATATGCAACACTCACGATGTGCAATGCGCGATACTTGTTCTGGTGTGTCTTATCAATGTACAGAGAATAGAATTACCGCCGCTGTGGCTGATCTACGGAGCGTAGGCGATGTCTTGTACCGGAAGCGCGGATGAACGCGCCTGGCTATTAACGCATATACAGGGCGCGAAGCAACGGACGATCCTCTTTTATTTCCTGCTATTAAAATGTGCAATGTGGTTTCGCTAATGCAGCAGTCATATTGGACAGAATTTTAGCATTGCCTTTTTTTTTCGTAATCGCTGGCCTGCAGCGGGAATGCGCGCTACAAAGCAATTTTTTTTCCACGACACTTAACATTAGATAATCGCTTTTTCGAGTGAAGCTCATGATTTATATGCATGACATCGTTCGCACTGTTAACACGACACAGCATATAGAAAGGAAATATAAAATCCAGGTACATTTATGCAATGTTTATTTACAAAGAAACGAGGAAGGAATGTGGACCAGAAAAATCAGGCTCAAGAAGGCTGAACGTTTATAAGTGGAGATGTTTACCAATCGATATAAACATGCACCTGCAGACTCGCCTCACGAAGTTTTCGCGATCTTCCTGTGCATGACTGTTTTCCTTCTCTCGTGTTTTTCCGAGTTAATGCCCTTTGTAAAAAAATGAAGCCGCGTTGTAATATAAAAGCTTATTACATTCTTGGTGAGTTCGGCTGAATGCTCACCGCAACCAATTTTGTGCGAGCACTTTGCTTTCAACAGACTAAGCACCTCCAAGATGCTATCAGCATGTAGTTGTTTTTTGCTGAAGCATTCAGTAAACATGTCTTTAAGCATTTTTACAAACGAAAAAAGTGTTCCACGTGGGTAGAGAAGCCCGCCTCTATCCCTGTGCAGTGTCAACGCAGTAAGCCCAGGATTCTCATCTTCGGACGACACGGTTAGCGCATTCATGCAATCCTGGCAGTTGGTTTTCATTACGCACTTTCGTGCGACATATCCGAGAGTCGCTCCTCTCTATGTGCTGGTCGTGATCGACCAAAGACAACACTACTTCGGCGCCTGGTAAATTCCCCGAAACAATAAGAGCATCTACCTGGTCCCACAAGTTGTGGCTGGGAGAGCAACTTGCGCTGCTCTGCTGTGTGTTTAGCAAGGCAGCTACCGCACATGGATCCGCATTACCATATCTCACGGTTTTCACTAAACTGTAAAAAGACATGCAGTTCATCGTAATGAGAAATTGGGTGGGCGTCGGATGATCATTACAGCCCGAGGCTTGTCTGACAATCCCAAACAAATTCTCAATCGGGTCCTGACTAAGCCGGGATGTCATAAAATACGAATAACCTACATTTGTAAGGTACGAAAGAAGCTCAAGAGTGCTTGAGATTGTGACACGCAGCTCAGTCGCTGTCACAATCCAGTCCAGTCAGCCCAGTCACATACTGCACATTGAGCCAAGCACCAAGCACAGCACAGGCACAGAGAGATATTGCCACGCATACAACGCCGGCGGTATTTGCAGTCGAGCGCCGACAACGCCGAACCAACCGAGCTGTACCGAGAGCACCAGCGCAACCACAACACGAGGCAAGAGAAGTTTTTCAGGTAAAACATGCGTCAGCGCCCCTGGCGGGCATGCGGGAAGTCGACGCTGAGTGCGCCGCGGCGGAGCGGCGCAGGGATACGACAGTGAGCGCACTGCCCCCTTCTAGAACACTGTAACTACAGTGTTACTTCCAGCTGAGTGTTGCTTGCGGATATTAAATCCATCAATCAATCAGTTTTCTTTTTCCGTCCGAATAATTTCTGGTTACGTGGCAGCGTGACTCAAAACAGATTTAATGGCCTTACGCCACTACGATGTCTGCAAAACCTTTGCTGTCAGGTTAATAAATCCATCTAATGGGCGTGGAGATTCGCTAAGAGTGTACATATAATTCATCTCCTATATGAAGCGAGTTTCGGGCATGCATCTTAACATCCGCTGAGCATTTGCACGTCTATTTGACTGCGACAGAAAATGATTATCAAAATAACATGCAGAGCTGGCACTGCGCCGTCGGTTCCGTACAGGATGGATGGATGGATGTTATGAGCATCCCCTTTGGAACGGGGCGGTGGGTTGCGCCACCAAGCTCTTGCTATTATACTGCCAAATGTCCTACCTAGGTTAAACAATAAAAAAGAGAAAAAAAAACACTATAGACTACCCCACCCAAATTTTCTGATCCCCTATTTCGAACTGTGCTTTTGTGCGTCTTCGTTTTTTGTCGTTTCCCTACTTTTCTTCCACCAATGCTCTAATCGCCTCTTATTAATGCCTATTGCGGAATTGTTTACTTTTCCACTGCTCTCGCTTAACCCAAGTGCTTCAAGGAGGCCAGTGGCGCCTACATCGACGGCTGGGTAGACGTCTTCACATTCTAATAAAACATGCTCCATAGTCTCCCTAGCTTTACCGCAGCAAGCACATGCTTCTTCCGTCTTATATCTCGCTTTATAGGTCCGTGTTCTAAGGCATTCCGATCTCGCTTCGAAAAGTAATGAGCTTCCCTTTGAGTTATAAATTGTTTCTTTTCTGATTTCGTTTTTTCCTCTTAAGTAGTTACTCATGGCAGGTTTCTTTTCCATTGCCGCCACCCATGAGATTATTTCAGCCTCTCTGACTTTCCGCTTGACCTTCTTTGTTGCTGTGTTGCCCACCCTACAGGACGCATACTTGCTGGTAAACTTCTTAGTTCTCTTCCTCCACTGTGAATCAAGGTTTTTCCTGTACAGATACCTCAACCCTCTACCAGCCCATTTACTTTCTTCTATATTCATCAGCCGTTCTTCATACACAATTTTACTGCGAGCTTCCCTCATTTCAAAACTAGTCCAGCCCATATCACCCTGCACAGCTTCATTTGTAGTCTTCTTGTGAGCGCCCAATGCGAGGCGACCCACTGACCATTGGTTCCCGTCGAGTCCTGATCGTACCCCTGATTTAAAGCAAACAACCGCATTTCCAAACGTAAGTCCTGGAACCATTACACCTTTCCACATACCTCGGAGGACCTCGTACCTATTGTATCGCCATAGCGCTCTATGCTTCATTATGGCTGCATTTCTCTTCCCCTTCACTGTTATTGTTTTTTACTGTGTTTCCATATATCTATTGCCTTCGTTTATCGATATACCAAGATATTTATATTCTGTTACCCGAGGTATTTCCTCGCCCTGTATCTCCACTGTCTGTTCACTGTTTGCATTAAATACCATAACAACTGATTTTCTAACTCTAAATTTCAAACCTAAATTGTTGCCTTCCTGCCCACAGATATTAGCCAGACGTTGCAAATCACTTTGCTTGTTAGCTAGCAACACGATGTCGTCCGCAAAAAATAAACCTGGAAGTTTCTGCTCTATTACCGTACCCGCCTGTTTGTATGAGAGACTAAACCCGATATTACTTCCTTCTAGCGCCCACTCCATCCTCAACATGTACATCATAAACAGCAGTGGGGATGAAGGGCACCCTTGCCTCAGTCCCTTGTTGATATTGCTACGGCACAATATGTGCGATCACGAAAGGCCAGCAGTGTGAAGACGACGACGACGATTTAGAAGCCAGCGCGGGCTGTTGCCTCTTGGCCAAGCGCAGCGTATTTTCCTTGTAAATATATTTGTACATAGCTTGTCGCCTGCGTCTTTCTACGTAACATATTTGGTGGAGGTGGACGTTCCCTGTACCTCGTCACGGAGCTTCGCAGTGGACGGTACGTCGAGCCTACCTTCATGGCTCCCGGCGACGCCAACCCGACTCCACCGGCTCCGACACCTGCTGCCACTTCGACGACCTACATCACCCTCTCCGCTCCCCGTGATCCTGGCGTATTCTCGGCAAAAGATGGGGAAGACGTCGAGGACTGGATCAGCCTTTACGAACACGTCAGCCGCAATAACCGGTGGGACCCAACTATCATGCTCGCCAACGTCGTCTTTTACCTCGGTGGCACACCTCGAGTTTGGTATCGGACGCACGAAGATGAGCTGACCAGTTGGGATTCGCTTAAGCAAAAGCTTCGAGACTTGTTCGGCAACCCCTACGGTCACCAACTTGCTGCGCAGAAGGCGCTTTCCGGTCGTGTGCAGACGTCTACGGAGCCCTACGTCACGTACATTCAGGACGTATTGGCTTTGTGCCGCAAAGTTGACACCCACATGACTGAGTCAGACAAGGTTTCCCACATCCTCAAAGGCATTGCCGATGACGCCTTCAACTTGCTCGTTTGCAACAACGTAGCCACGGTGGATGCTGTTATAAAAGAGTGCCGCGGCCTGGAACTCGCCAAAAGCCGACGTATTGACCAGCAGTTTGCCCGTCTGCCCAACACCCCAGCGACATCTTCCTGTGCCGACGCTCCTCGTCCCAACAACACTGCCGATGTTACCAGGATCGTCCGGCGTGAGATCGAGGCCGCCTATCCGGCTGCCTTCGACTCCAGTCCCACCACCGCATCTGCAGTCACGGTCTCACTGATCCAGGCTGTTGTCCGCCAGGAGTTTGAAAACATGGGTCTTCACGCCATCTGCTCGGCCCATCGCCCTGATACCCGCCCCGCTTCTTCGATTCCGCCCCGTCCCGCATCTTCTTACCCACCACGTTTCCGCAACCCATCTGAATGGCGCACTGCTGACGACAGGCCTATTTGTTTCCACTGCCATCGCATCGGACACATTTCTCGGCACTGTCGTAGTCGCTGGAGTTCCCCGATCCGGTCTCCCTATACTGCCTACTCTCGCCCCTCAGGTGGCCCTTCTCGTCCCTATGCCGCACGCTCCGATAATGCCGCCACTGATTCTCCTGCAACGAACCGCCCCTATTCTCGGTCGCCTTCGCCCCAACGACGACAATCTCGCTCTCCCCAGCCCCGTCGCTCCTATTCGCCGACTCCCTTCGGACGCCGCTCCCAGCCGGAAAACTAGACAATGCAGCGCCTCCAGGTGACGCTGCATTGCCCCCTACGCCGCCAAATCCTCTACTGACTTTGCCCACTCATCTGAACCTTCTTGACGTGCAAGTCGACGGTGTTTCTGTGTCTGCTCTCATAGACACTGGGGCGCATTTGTCCGTCATGAGCGCTGACCTTCGTAACCGGCTCAGGAAAATTATCACGCCCGCCACGACGCCTGTTGTCCGTGTCGCCGATGGCGGAACAGCCCCCGTCATTGGTATGTGTACCGCCCGCGTCTCCTTCGCCGATCGCTCAACAATCGTGCTATTCACAGTCATCGCCCACTGTCCCCACGACATCATCCTCGGCTTAGACTTCCTCTCCGCACATTCTGCTCTCATCGATTGTTCCGCCAGTACTCTCCGCTTTGACCTGCCTGTTCTGGATCCTGCTGAACCACACCCCAGTCGCCTCAGTTCCGCCGACTTCGTTCGCTTGCCACCTTCGGCACTGACCTACGTTGACCTAGTGTCATCCCCACCAGTCCCCGACGGTCACTACATCGCGGCTCCTATGCCAGACGTCCTCCTTACACACGGGATCACAGTACCCCATACAGTTTTATCTATTAGGGCGAATTGCGTCTGCCTGCCAGTGGTCAACTTTGGCTTGACGACACAAGTGCTGCCACGTGGGATGTCTTTGGCCCAGCTTTGTTCATTCGAGGATCACTCAGTAGCATCCATTGCAGTAGACGACACTTCATCCGATCCTCCTCTCCCATCGCAGCCGACAAATTGTACCATGGCTGACTTACGGAAAATGATTTCCCCCGACTTGCCCTCCGAGCACGCTCGTGAACTCTACCGCGTTCTGTTTTCCTACCACGATATTTTTTACTTTAACGATCGTCCTTTAGCCCAAACTACAGCTGTCAAACATCGCATTAATACCGGCGATGCCCCTCCTATTCATCGCCGCCCGTATCGAGTGTCACCAGCTGAGCGTCAAGTTATTCACGCAGAAGTTCGCCAAATGCTTGCCAAGAACATTATTGAACCGTCATGTAGTCCTTGGGCGTCACCGGTTGTGCTGGTAAAAAAGAAGGATGGCTCATGGCGCTTTTGCGTGGATTATCGGCACCTTAACAGGGTTACCAAAAAGGACGTGTATCCCCTACCTCGGATTGATGACGCCCTTGACTGCCTCCACGGTGCTCGCTATTTCTCCTCTATTGACCTTCGATCCGGCTATTGGCAGATTGCCGTAGACGATCTCGACCGCGAGAAGACTGCCTTTGTAACACCCGACGGTCTTTATCAATTCAAGGTGATGCCGTTCGGCCTATGTAACGCTCCTGCCACTTTTGAACGCATGATGGACTCCCTTCTTCACGGTTTCAAATGGTCCACGTGCTTGTGCTACTTGGACGACGTTATCGTATTCTCCCCAACGTTCGCTACGCACCTCGAGCGCCTCTCACCAGTCCTGGACGTTTTTCGGCGAGCCGGTCTGCAACTCAACGCATCGAAGTGCCAATTCGGCCGTCGCCAGATTACCGTCCTTGGACATCTCGTTGACGCGAACGGAGTGCAACCGGACCCAGGCAAGATCCATGCTGTTACGCACTTCCCTGTTCCGAAGTGTGTCAAGGATGTGCGCAGCTTCATCGGCCTTTGTTCGTACTTCCGCCGTTTCGTGAGGAATTTCGCCGCCATAGCACGACCACTAACCGACCTTTTGAAAAAAGACGCTCCTTTCCAGTGGGGCGATAACGAGGCCTCTGCATTCTCTCATCTAATCGACATTCTCACAACGCCTCCCGTTCTGGCCCATTTCGATCCTTCTGCGCCTACCGAAGTCCGTACTGACGCCAGCGGTCACAGAATTGGAGCAGTACTGGCACAACGCCAGCGTGGCCACGACCGTGTTATCGCTTACGCCAGCAGGCTCTTCTCACCCGCGGAGCGCAACTATTCCATCACTGAGCGTGAGTGTCTGGCCCTAGTTTGGGCGGTTGCGAAATTCCGCCCATACTTATATGGCCGATCCTTTTCCGTTGTCACAGACCATCACGCGCTTTGTTGGTTATGCTCATTGAAAGACCCTTCAGGAAGACTTGGTCGCTGGGCCTTACGCCTCCAAGAATACTCGTTCTCTGTCACCTACAAATCTGGCCGACTCCACAAGGACGCTGACTGCCTGTCTCGCTACCCGGTAGACGAGCCTGACGGCGCCGACAGTAGTACCGCCGACGGCATTTTCTCTGTGTCTGCCTTCGCTAACATCGCCGATGAGCAGTACCGAGACCTATCGCTGCGAGTACTCATCGAGCGTCTGCGCTCTACACCTACCGACGCATCCGTTCGCCGATATGTCCTCCAGGGCGGCATTCTGTACCGAAGGAGCTTCCTCCCTGATGGCCCTGATCTTCTTCTTGTCGTGCCAAAACATCTACGACAGACTGTGCTCTTTGAGATGCATGACGCACCCACTGCAGGACATCTTGGGGTAACCCGCACGTACGACCGCGTCCGCCGCCGCTTCTATTGGCCTGGTCTCGCTCGCTCCGTTCGACGCTATGTTGCTGCCTGTGATCCCTGCCAGCGTCGGAAGACACCTCAGGTGCTACCTTCCGGTCATCTGCAGCCGATCACCGTCCCTGTGGAACCGTTCTTTCGTGTTGGATTAGACCTGCTCGGTCCCTTTCCCACGTCATCCTCTGGGAACAAATGGGTAGCCGTCGCGACTGATTACGCCACCCGATACGCTATCACTCAGGCTCTCCCTACCAGCTGCGCCACTGACGTCGCGGACTTTCTCTTGCGTGACATTATCTTGCTTCATGGCGCCCCGCGACAGCTGCTTACTGACCGTGGTCGAAACTTCCTCTCGAAAGTTGTCGCTGACATTGCGCGTTCCTGCTCCATTCAACACAAACTGACTACTTCATACCATCCTCAAACCAATGGCCTGACAGAGCGGTTAAACCGTACTCTTACCGATATGCTGGCCAAGTACGTCTCCAAGGACCACCTCGACTGGGACATTGCCCTTCCTTACGTAACATTTGCGTACAATTCTTCCCGGCACGACACCGCCGGATTTTCTCCCTTTTATCTACTGTACGGTCGCGAACCTACCTTGCCCCTAGACACGGCACTTCCTCCTGCTGCGGTCTCAACAAGCGAGTATGCGCGCGACGCCATCGCCCTCGCCGACCATGCACGCCAGCTTGCCCGTGCTCGACTTACGGCCTCACAGACCACTCAGCAGTGTCAGTACAACGCCCGCCATCGTGACGTACAGTTTTCACCTGGTGCGCTCGTGCTCCTGTGGTCGCCCTCTCGTCACGTCGGACTTTCAGAGAAGCTTCTTTCGCGATACACAGGGCCCTACCGCGTGCTGCGCCAGGTGACGCCTGTGACTTACGAAATTGCTCCTGTGGGCTCAAGCTCGTCCTCTCCTGTGGCATCTAGTGATGTCGTACACGTCAGTAGGCTCAAGGCCTACTACACTGCTTCCGAGTCCGATCTTTAGTCGCTCCGGGACAGCGCTTTTGCAGCCGGGGGTAGTGCTACGGCACAATATGTGCGATCACGAAAGGCCAGCAGTGTGAAGACGACGACGACGATTTAGAAGCTAGCGCGGGCTGTTGCCTCTTGGCCAAGCGCAGCGTATTTTCCTTGTAAATATATTTGTACACTGTCGTCCTTTATGAAAGGGAACACGCGAGCGCGTGGCCTGCGCTCTGCGGCGGCTGCCCACAGCGCCATCAGCCGACAGCTAAAGAAAGCACGTCCGCTTTTGGCGTCATCCATTGGCAAACAAAATAACCAGTCATGGCCGGTGGACAAGCGCTGCTAGATTATGCTCCCTCACCGCTCGCGCAACGGGCGATGCCTGCAGCGCGTCGTCTGCTGGTAACAAATCGAGCGTGGTGCACGAGCACGATCGAAACGTAGAAGCTCTGTCTCTCGCCTTACACCTGTTGCGCTTCGCCTAAACCAGAGCTATATAGGTGAGGGCGATGCACTCAGCGGAAGGTTTGGTTGTTCTTTATCTATAACTGATTGAAACTCTGTATCATTCAGTGATACACTATCATGCGAGCTCCATGGAACGTCGTAGAACTCGCATTTGCTTAAGCCACAACTGAATACATTTCCAAGAACACAGTATGCAGCATTATAGTTCTCCAGCGAATGAAGACGTGAATTTTCATGGAAATATGTTTAGCTTCAGCTGTATTGTCCCTGCGTCGGGAATGAAAGTAGAAATACCAGTTTAGACTCGCTCGAGGATAAATTTCAAACCAAACTTGCATGGCACTAACCCCCGAATTCGAGCGTTTCCGTCCTCGCGAGGATCTGCGTGAAGTTAAAAAAGACGACGGTAGCGATTCCCCTCGGCTTAATTGTCACTGTGTGTGCGATAATCGGCAACAGTTCTTCAAAACTGCTGCACGGTTTTCAGCCGAGTGGCAGCGCTATGATCAGTTCGGTCGGTGGACCAAGTTCGAGTCTATGATCATTTAAGAATGCCAGGGTAAAGATAGCAGTGATAATGTACTAGTTCATACGTGTAAATATGGGCTCCAAAATACTACGAGAGGGAAAGGTAGGATGCTGAACGCCTTGCGTACTGGCTTGATACAAAGTGATAGGGGCATGTGTAGTTGAATTCCTTAATCTTGTGGGCCACGAGGCAGGTCATTGCATCAACTACAAGGAGGCCAATAAAAGCAGCAAACACGATCATTCAGGCCTTCAGGACGGAACGCCGTGTGAAGGACGCTCAGCAGAGGCGCTGACCTCGGGCAACAACTGAATACGAAGACCGTGTGATTGTGGCTGCAGTAGCACTGAAGCCGCAGACAACAGTCCCTGAAGTCCTGAAGGAACTTGGCATTAGGGCGTGCGAGACGACCGCGACGCGCCGCCTCGACGAAGCTGGTCTCAAAAAGAGGATTGCTTGCAGGAATCCGCTGCTTCGAGGCACCAACAAAGCCAAACGCCTGCAGTTTGGGAAGGACTACGCAGATTCGATTACCTCCGACTGGGAAAGTGTTGTATTCACCGACGAAGGTTCATTCACGACCCGGTGGGACGAGAGACAGTGTGTGGCGCCCAGAAAACCGCCGGTACGTGACGTTTTATCCTTAACGGCAATTATATCCCTGTAAGAAATGCTGAAAAAACTCTACCGGGTGGTTACCCTTCTTAATGCATTGTGTGATATTGTAGCCTACCAAGTTCTCTCTGGCGATATGAGAGAATAGAAAATAGCAACATAACTTGAAAGAAATAGGAAAGTGAATAAAAACCTAAAACAGTACGAAGCGTATACATGAGCAGCCGGCGATAAATGCGCGCGCCATGTAGCACAGCGGAATACCGCATGTTTGGCGTAAAGGAAGGTGTTAGGCATGGCCTGACGCCAAGGGCCATACGTCATCCCCTTCCCCCCTCAACGTGGACGGGCACCGTGGGTGCGACGTCATCCCCTTCCCTTCTCATGGTCGTGGCATCGGGTGTGCTTACCTCGTTGCCCCTCAACGTGGACGGGCACCTTGGGTGCGGCGTCATCCCCTGTCCTTCTCAACGTGGACGCGCACCGTGGGGTCTACGTCATCCCCTTTCCTTCTCATGGTCGTGGCATCGGGTGTGCTTACCTCGTTGCCCCTCAACGTGGACGGGCACCTTGGGTGCGGCATCATCCCCTGTCCTTCTCAACGTGGACGCGCACCGTGGGGTCTACGTCATCCCCTTTCCTTCTCATGGTCGTGGCATCGGGTGTGCTTACCTCGTTGCCCCTCAACGTGGACGGGCACCTTGGGTGCGGCGTCATCCCCTGTCCTTCTCAACGTGGACGCGCACCGTGGGGTCTACGTCATCCCCTTTCCTTCTCATGGTCGTGGCATCGGGTGTGCTTACCTCGTTGCCCCTCAACGTGGACGGGCACCTTGGGTGCGGCGTCATCCCCTGTCCTTCTCAACGTGGACGCGCACTGTGGGGTCTACGTCATCCCCTTTCCTTCTCATGGTCGTGGCATCGGGTGTGCTTACCTCGTTGCCCCTCAACGTGGACGGGCACCTTGGGTGCGGCGTCATCCCCTGTCCTTCTCAACGTGGACGCGCACCGTGGGGTCTACGTCATCCCCTTTCCTTCTCATGGTCGTGGCATCGGGTGTGCGTACCTCGTTGCCCCTCAACGTGGACGGGCACCTTGGGTGCGGCGTCATCCCCTGTCCTTCTCAACGTGGACGCGCACCGTGGGGTCTACGTCATCCCCTTCCCTTCTCATTGTCGTGGCATCGGGTGTGCTTACCTCGTTGCCCCTCAACGTGGACGGGCACCTTGGGTGCGGCGTCATCCCCTGTCCTTCTCAACGTGGACGCGCACCGTGGGGTCTACGTCATCCCCTTTCCTTCTCATGGTCGTGGCATCGGGTGTGCTTACCTCGTTGCCCCTCAACGTGGACGGGCACCTTGGGTGCGGTGTCATCCCCTGTCCTTCTCAACGTGGACGCGCACCGTGGGGTCTACTTCATCCCCTTTCCTTCTCATGGTCGTGGCATCGGGTGTGCTTACCTCGTTGCCCCTCAACGTGGACGGGCACCTTGGGTGCGGCGTCATCCCCTGTCCTTCTCAACGTGGACGCGCACCGTGGGGTCTACGTCATCCCCTTTCCTTCTCATGGTCGTGGCATCGGGTGTGCTTACCTCGTTGCCCCTCAACGTGGACGGGCACCTTGGGTGCGGCGTCATCCCCTGTCCTTCTCAACGTGGACGCGCACCGTGGGGTCTACGTCATCCCCTTTCCTTCTCATGGTCGTGGCATCAGGTGTGCTTACCTCGTTGCCCCTCAACGTGGACGGGCACCTTGGGTGCGGCGTCATCCCCTGTCCTTCTCAACGTGGACGCGCACCGTGGGGTCTACGTCATCCCCTTTCCTTCTCATGGTCGTGGCATCGGGTGTGCTTACCTCGTTGCCCCTCAACGTGGACGGGCACCTTGGGTGCGGCGTCATCCCCTGTCCTTCTCAACGTGGACGCGCACCGTGGGGTCTACGTCATCCCCTTCCCTTCTCATGGTCGTGGCATCGGGTGTGCTTACCTCGTTGCCCCTCAACGTGGACGGGCACCTTGGGTGCGGCGTCATCCCCTGTCCTTCTCAACGTGGACGCGCACCGTGGGGTCTACGTCATCCCCTTTCCTTCTCATGGTCGTGGCATCGGGTGTGCTTGCCTCGTTGCCCCTCAACGTGGACGGGCACCTTGGGTGCGGCGTCATCCCCTGTCCTTCTCAACGTGGACGCGCACCGTGGGGTCTACGTCATCCCCTTTCCTTCTCATGGTCGTGGCATCGGGTGTGCTTACCTCGTCCCCTCATTCTATCCCCTGCGCCGGAGCCCACGTGCGCCGGAGAGGTCATTCACTCTTCCGCTCCTCTCAGATTCACCGCAAAGAGGATCGACTTCTCCTTCCCGTGCCTGGTATTGCAGGAGGAGGGGCCTTCTCTCTGTGCCTGTCACGTGTCATCGACGCAAGCAAGATCCCGCCCACACGATTGTAGCAGAGCCTATTTAAGGGGCTCCGAATTGTATACCATATACTTCATACCATGTACTTCATCTTGATAATTCATTCTCTTATTTTCTTTCAACTATCATGGAATAAAACAGTGCAAGTTTCGCACTAGCAAAACGTCGTCTCGCCCTTGCTCGGTTGCCATGGTCTACCGGAGGCCTGCAGCTCGCCGACAACGCCACGCTACCCAATAAGGGATGTCGGTGGAGCTTCGAGAGACAGGTCGCTTGCAGTGGGATCGCCTTCAAATGCAACAAGCTGGTTGCTAACGGAGGGATTGCCCTGAGGTGCAAGATAAGTTGAGTGACTGTTGGTTTGGTGTCAATGCATGATCTAATGATACTTTTCTGCAGTTACAGACCAGAACACCTCCAGCGAGTGGTTGCAAGTGGGCGTTCAGCAGTGTGTGTGTGTGGCCTTGTGACCAAAAAAGGGCTTGGTCCGCTAGTCCGCATAAAGGACAGATTCACGTTTGCCGCCTACTGCTCAATCCTGGACGACGTGATTGTGCCCTGCTTGCTGAATGGGCCCTTCCCGGGAGGTGATTACATCTTCCAGCAAGACAAGTCGCCCACCCACACATCCGGTAGGGTGACAAGCTTTTTCGAGGATCGTGGAATCGACTCTCTAAGGTGGCCGCCCCTGTCTCCAGACCTTAACATTATTGAGAACGTGCGGGGCCTTTTGAAAACTGCGCTGGCGGCTCGGTCTGCAAGGACTATCGGCCAACGAGCATTGGGGTGTCACAAAGAAGTGGAAGAGGCCGAGAAGCAACAGATTACTAACGGCCGCCTTGTATAACTCGCTACCCTGAAGAATGGCAGCTGTCGTCGCAGCAAATGGGGATGGCACGAGGTACGGAGAAGTGTGTCAACACAACATATTTCAGATTTCTGTTTTGTTTTGGTGCTCAATACAAAAGAAAAATATACGTATATCTTTTATGTCAATAAATGTATTGATATCTGTTCTTGCATTTTGTGCTCGCGTCTTTTACATTACAGATACAAGATTCATTACAATATTTACAAACCTTTCTAACATGTTTTTTGCTTCAAGTTTCTTACGTAGCAATATTCCTTCGCTATCATCACGGTCAGGGTGCTTTGATTGTGCATGGCGTTATAGCATCAAGTGCAGATATACTAAACGACAGAAAAATTTCTCTGCCCACAGGCAAGTACTTTCCGGGTAAGTGGGAATCTGCGTCGAAGGAAAATTTCCGCGACGTTCAGTCATACACTTTCGAAAAAGCAAACCACAACCAAACCTTCTGCTGAGTGCATCGCCCTCACCTATATAGCTCTGGTTTAGGCGAAGCGCAACAGGCGTAAGGCGAGAGACAGAGCTTCTACGTTTCGATCGTGCTCGTGCACCACGCTCGATTTGTTACCAGCAGACGACGCGCTGCAGGCATCGCCCATTGCGCGAGCGGTGAGGGAGCATAATCTAGCAGCGCTTGTCCACCGGCCATGACTGGTTATTTTGTTTGCCAATGGATGACGCCAAAAGCGGACGTGCTTTCTTTAGCTGTCGGCTGATGGCGCTGTGGGCAGCCGCCGCAGAGCGCAGGCCACGCGCTCGCGTGTTCCCTTTCATAAAGGACGACAGTGTACATAGCTTGTCGCCTGCGTCTTTCTACGTAACAATATGACCTGTCTCCTCGCTCCTCATCCCTTCCCATTCAACACAAACGGTATTTTCTAGGTAAATCTCTCAAAAGCTGTAGACAATCGTCACCTAAGCCTTCCCCTTCCAGAATATCCCACAAAATGTTGCGGTCTACGTTGTCATGGGCTCCTGTAATGTCTAAAAAGGCCACATACAACGGTCTGCTTTCTACTTTTGATATTTCAATACACTGACAAAGAACAAATAAGTTATCATCTAAACGCCCACCTATTCTGAAGCCATTCTGAAGTTCTCCCAAAATGACATTATTCTCTGCCCATGCTTGAAGCTTTAATTTGATTGCCCGCACTGCTACCCTGTATATTACCGATGTAATGGTCAACGGTCTATACGAGTGAATTCTAGCTTTCCCCCCTTTACCTGTATAAATTAAATTCATTCTACTTTGTTGCAAACTGTCTGGTATTCGTCTATCTTTTAAAGTTTTTTCCACTGCTTTCACCAGAGTTTCCTTACTTTTTGGTCCTAGTTCATTAATCAGCCTAACGGGAACCTCGTCTGGGGCTGTGCGCTTAGGAATTTTCTCTTCCGCTTTCTTCCAGTTTAAATTTGTCAGCACCAGCTCCTTTTCCACTTGGGTCTCTTTCATGCTCTTTTTTTTTTTCTTGAAATACAACCTCGTCATTGGCTTGGAAAGATTCGGCTGTTATTTTTCGGATGTAATTTATTGCCGCTTATCCTTCCAGTCTGTTTTCATCTTTGTCTAGGATATGTTGTTGTATTGTTATTTACTTCCTGCCTAATAGTTTTATGTGGTTCCAAAATATTCTAGGTGCGGCCTTCTTTTTTTCACGTATTTCTGACAACCAACGTTCACTTGCACCTTTTAATTTTGCTTGCACCAGTATTTGAACCATATACTTTTTCTGCCGGTATATTTCCCATTTACTGGTTACTTCATCCTGCGGTAACTGCGCCTTCGTTGCCTGCCTGTGTTCTCGAGATGCTTTCTGTCGTTCGGCGATCGCTTCTCGTATATCCCTGTTCCACCAGCTGTTCGGTTTCTTTTTTCCTTTCCACCGAACATGTTTCTCTTTCCGTATTTCTGTCTTTATTACACTTAGAAGCTCCCCATATTCCCACTCTTGGCCATTTGCCAAGTTCTTCCTCGACTCTAGTGACTATATTTGCTATTTGTTCAGCGTTCAAATTTAGACTGGCCATTTTGCGCTCCTTGCTCTCTCTGCCAATTACATATCCCATTTTCAAAATGGTGCGTTTATGGTCACTCCCTATGCTGCTAAACCTTCCTCATCGATGACCATTTCTCTTATCATGAATTCCTTCTGTCATTAGACAATAATCAATGGTCCATGGCCGGTTTTCCACTTCCCACGTGATCTGCCCTTCACACTTAGGCCCTGTATTCACGATAACGAGGTTATGTTGCTCACAAAGTCTAGCACTGACTTCCCGTTGTTGTCGGTATAGCCATCTAAATCATGTATGTGGGCATTCATGTCACCTAATAGGACAATTTCAGCACCATCCCCGAAACCCTTAATATCAGCGCTTATGCATTCCACTAACTCTTTATTTTTCTCTGCGCAATTATTTCTGGTCCACAAATACGTAACGCCCAGCCAAGTTTTTTTTTCCCCGCTCATTGTAGCTGATAACCAAAGATGCTCTTGATATCGTGCATTTACTTTTTTCCATTTGGCTCCCTGATGGATGATCATTCCGACTCCCCCTCCTTTTCCTTCCGACTTAGTTCTGTTGCACCCTTCCCAAACATAATTCTCAATAACTGGCGGCTTTTCTGAGTCTGTAAGGTGCGTTTCTGTAACCGCATGCACCCCTATTTGTTCGCTATTTAACTGCTCCTCAATTTCTGCCCACTTTTCCTTTTTCTGCGGCCCTGCATGTTAATGTAGCCTATTGCATGGCGAGCTCTCTTTCTTGCTTTCCTCCTTTTTCTGTTATCGACGGTGATGCTCTTCTGAGGTTCCCCTATGGTACCTTCTTCATTACTACCTACTCTGGCCTCCTGAGCGCCCGCGGGCCCCCTAAAAAAGCAATAGCGCGACCACCAAGTCGCCAGCCCACTTCTCGTGCTAGCCTGTAATTGAAGTGGATCCCGTCTCGTTTAAAACCACCACACCTTCTCACTTCTCTGTTTACTTCGACAACCTCGAAGCCTTTCTCTCGACTCATTTTCCATATCGCCTCATTAGCAGCCACTACGGCTTTTTGTGCGTGACTGTCACACACAGGCACCTCCGGTACCGTGCA
The DNA here is from genome assembly GCF_038994185.2 of Dermacentor albipictus. Taxonomy (NCBI): domain Eukaryota; kingdom Metazoa; phylum Arthropoda; class Arachnida; order Ixodida; family Ixodidae; genus Dermacentor; species Dermacentor albipictus. The sequence goes on along the minus strand of NC_091823.1, from coordinate 141,447,367 downwards.
CACCACGATCTGCACCTGAGGGGATAGCTCGCGCAAGTCATCCACCCCCTTCGCCAAGCGCTGGCCTAGTCCTGTCTCTTTCCTGTTTAGGACGTCATTTAGCCCACCTGCTACTATGACAAGGTTGCGCACGTGGGCATTTTCAGCGAGCTTTTGCTCGCTCCATGACAACCCAGTGTCCGCCCTGGAAATGTCCCTACCGCCACTCTTTTATCGCCTTTCACCCTCTCCACAATTGCTTTTGAGCACCCAGCCAGGTTTGAGTCGCCGGCGGTGATCACCCTTTCACTCTCTCCTATCTCCTCCTGCATCCCTCTGTCCTTTTCCGTCTGATTCGGACACGACAAGGGGCACTGTCCCCTGGGCTCCTGCTTTCTCCGCGTGGCGGCCTCAAGGTAGGTGCCGCTCTTTCCAGCTAACTCATCACGCTGCACGCATTCCACGTACTTTCCTGACACTCCCTCTCCTGTCGCGTCGGGGGTCTGCGTTCCATTGTCACGCACATTCTCGTTGACAATGGCGGCCCTGTTTAGCTTTCCTCGGCTGCTTCGAGTCTCTTTTCAACTACCTTTCGTGCATCACGCTCCTGTTTAGCTCATTTTTGAGCTCTTGAACCTGTTTGACAGCTTTTCCTGGAAAGCTTCTATTTTCTGCAGCCTAGTATCGACATCCCATTGTGTGCCGGTTGTTTCGACACCCTCTCCATTCTCATCCGTCTCCTCATCTGCCTTGAGGGATCCCCTGCGCACTTCCTGCTTTCTCGCCACGTATTCCAACGGCTTTTTGCAAATACTATTATTATGCTACTACTGATGCAAATACTGTAATACTATATCACTGCAGAGACAAAAACCGATACGCACAGGATCCAAATCCTAAAAATGCTGCAAAGCAACTCTCACCACTGTTTTAAAAGCAATCGATGCCGCGGAGACCGAAGGTATGACACGCTATCGCACGCGCTCAACCACGCGGCCACGCTCTCACTTTTCTACCAAGGCACAGACAGTAAAACCACTAATAGCTGTTAATTTTGCCACTTCCAAGCTACTATTTAAACTGACCCTGAAATGATTTTGACGATTTCCTTCAAACGTACTGAGTCGTTAGAGTAGGTCCTTCTGATCATTAATTGACACATCGAAGTGCTCCGCGTAAAGCATCTAATTTATAAGGTTCTAAAAATGCACATCGCTGCCGATCGCAGCACACTGCTGGGCGGAATTTTAAGCCGCCCCTACCAATATGACGAAAATCACCCATATGACGTCAGAGGGGCGAGCTATCCGATTGGCTGACCAGGGCGCGTGATCGATAATTTTTCCAACTTTGTGGTAAACAAATGATGTTCGTAATAGTTGGAATATTCGTTAATTTGTTTTTATAAGAGGAAAGTAACATAAATAGAATGCACAAGAACATTTTTTCGGTACACTTACGCACTTTCGGCACACGGCAAGTGTCGTCTGCTTGTGTTACGTGTTCCCGTCTTTGACGAGAGCTCCGCCGTCAGTCTCGGTCTGTCTTTTCGCGAGCGCTATGATTCGACTTTGTTGCGTTGTGGACTGCATACGTAGCGTCTGGCAATATGTCAAGCTGCGACATTGTGTCCCTCTGCAAGCCAGTAGACGAGCGAACTGGCTGCAGCGCATCGGACTGCCGCTATCCGATCGGCGCCAGGATTTGCGCGATTGCGGCCGTCACTTAACACCGGAAGATTACTAACGCAGTAGCGTTTCGCGAGTCCGGTATTAGGATAAACGCAAGCGCAAGGCTGTGTCCCCTTGCATGTCGTTTCAGCGAATGAACAGAAGCGCAAATGTGAATGGTCCTCGCGGTGCAGCCACCTGGTGGCATAGAGCTCAAGCACACACTGTAGCAGTAACAAAATGTATTCTTCTTTGCTGCTGGTGTAAATTTTTTCGCAGGAGTGTGATCGGAAACACTTTGTTTTTGTAAATGTTTAAAATGTTTTACACTTGGTTAGAGCAATATTAGCTCTTTCTTTGGCTGGTTAAGCTCTGCGCCAACGGGTCGCTGGACCGTGGCACGGCCGCTCGATGCAAAGCAAGGTGCGGCCAGCTACGTCGCGCCGCGGATAATGGGCGGGCGTGTCTCGGCCGAGATTACAGTTGCGACCGCTTTTCTTGGTGAGGGCGTCACTGGTCGGGGATGCTTTCGCGACTTCGCGCCGGGGCTAAGCGAGCATTGGTTCTCGCGTCACGTGTTTGCCTCGTGCTCTATGCACTAATCTCGTGTTTTTTCGCGTGCGTGTGTGTGAGAAAGTTTGTTCGCGTCAGAACGTGTTTGCCTCGTGCGATATGCATTAATCTCGTGCTTTTTCGCGTGCGCGTGTGTAAGCAAGTTTGCCTGTGCTTGTTGTGCTTTGTTAAAGGGCCCCTGAAACAGTTCGGGCAAATTTTGTAGACGCGTAGGGTACAGCTTAAGCACAACATTCGCACCACAATTTAAGTAAAGCGTTAGGTATTATTGGAGCTACAAGCGATTAGAAGTTACCTCCTCCCTAGCCATGCTTTTCCTCCTCAACTCATTCGCCGAGCGATCGAGGCTAAGCTCCACCTTCATTGGTTCTGCGTCACGATGCGACGTCACATCGTCCACTTCCGGCTGTTTTGGAGCGCGACCCCGCCCGCGCGATACCTCTCCGCTAACCGCTTGGCCGTCGACCTAAAACGAGAGCTATCGAAGCAGCGTGCCTTGAGAGCATTCTGTCGTAGCGCCGAACGTGTCTGGTATTCCGGTAACCACAGGTAAGCTGGTCCTTTCGTCAAATGGCTGGAGGTATAAACTCAAGCTGATGAAGGAACTTTAGCATACACGTACGTGAGCGGCCTGATCGGTTTGCACGGTCCAGCCACTTGTTGGCGCAGCGCTTAACCAGCCACACAAAGCGCTAATATCGCTCTAACCAAGTGTAAAGCATTTTCAAACGTGTTGATGATTACACTCCTGCGAAAAATACACACCAGCAGCAAAGAAGAATACACTTCGTTACTGCTTCTGGGTATGGTTGAGCTCCGTGCCACCAGGTGGCTGCGCCGTACAGACCATTCACATTTGGGCTTCTGCTCATCCCATTAGGGCGCAGTCAAGCGGCCACACCCTGTTCCCTTGCGCTTGCGTTTGCCATAATACCGGACTTGCGAAACGCTATTGCGTTAGTAATCTTCCGGTGTAAAGTGATGGACATAAACGCGCAAATCCTGGCGCCGATCGGATAGCGGCAGTCCGATGCGCAGCAGCCAGTTCGCTCGTATGCTGCCTTGCAGAGGGACACGATGTCGCAGCTTGGCATATTACCAGTCACTACGTTTGCAGTCAACAAGGCAACAAAGTCGAATCGTAGTGCTCGCGAAAAGACTGAGACCGACTCTGACCGCGGGGCTCTCATCAAAATGGAGTACGTTGTAACACAAGCAGACGACACCTGCTGTGTGCCGGAAGTGCTTCAGTGTACTGAAAAATTGTTCTTGTGCATTCTCCTTATGTTACTTTCTTTTTATAAAAACAAATGAACTAACATTCCAACTATTACGTACATCATTTGTTTACCATGAAGTTATTATCGATCACGCGCCCTGGTCAGCCAATTGGATAGCTCACCCCACTGACGTCATATGAGTGATTTCAGTCATATGGGTAGGGGCGGCTTAAAATTCCGACGAGCAGTGTGCTGTGATCGGCAGCGACGTGCATTTTTAAAACCTCATAATAAATTACACGCTTTACACGGAGCACTTAGATATGTCAATTAGTGATCAGAAGGACCTACTCTAACGACTCAGTACGTTTGTAGAAAATCGTCAAAATCATTTCTGTGTCCCTTTAATGCCGTTTCGCACCTGCGGTCTCGGCAAAACGTCCAGAAAACTGGATGGTGAAGAGTTCTTGCGTCCGAAATTTCAGACGTTCTTATGCCTCAACTGTGTATAAGAGACTCTGGGGTATGTGGTGGTGCCGCGAAGCTGTCTAAATTATCGGAAATCCGGAAAGTCGGTCGTTGACTCTACACTGGCAACTGCCCCAGCCGACGACAGGGCGTCAAAGACAATTCATTACGATTCTTGTCTGTTACTCGAGCCAGCATTTCCCCCGACTTTCGACCCTTTCAATAAAATTACAGCTAATTTTCCCTGACAGAAGCTAAAATTCCCTGAGTTTTTCCAGACTACTCAACATTCCTGAGAATTTCCAGTGTTCCCGGTTGGTAGACATCCTGATGCATCTTTGGTAGTCCGTATCATAGTGCAATACGATAGTGCTATACGTACGAGTTTGAAGGTTCTGTAACCAAGTCAGCAGAGGTTCACCTAGTCTCAGCAAGGTGCCAGAGCTCTGTGCCTGGCTGGCAGGCAAAGGACCCAATAGACAAGGGTACCTCAAGTCCCCGGCCGCAATAGTGTGTGGTTTCGAACTCTTCAGCTTTCACCCTATTGCTGTGGTCCGGATTACGACTTTGCCATGGGAGGTCGGCGTTTGTGGTGGCACCAAACACCAAGACCTTCATCATTCAAGGCACCCCTCCGGAAATACAGTTGAGTGAAAATTTAGCTATAGTTAGGACGCATAAAAATTCCAGAACCAGAACCTTAAATCCTTTGGAACATGACTTTAATATACAAGAACGATCAAGGCTTTCAAAAGTCTCAAGGACCTTTTTTACAAAAAGAAATATAACAAATAAATAATAACATACCAGTGACTGCAGTACCAGTGGCTGCCACCATAGTTAAGCTAAAGTACAAATAAAAGCACATGAATTATAACACTTGCATGAATTGTTGATAAAGATCTGTCTATTGATAATCTGCCATAAGAACTGTGCTAAATGTCAACAACAAGCGAGCTTGTAGGTGTTGTCACTCAATCTTTTCTTGCACCATTCAGCACAATAATATGCTATAGTTATATGTAAGATAACACGTTATTTATGCAAGCATTGAAACAACAATTGAAAATGCATTCACAAAACACAGTCATTTACTTAGTGTGCTGAAACAGACACTTACAAAACCGATATAAAAAGGCATAAACGTTCGATCACTGTGAATACGCTGTCAAGCGTACACATATGTGAGCTACCATCATTCACACTTAAATGCAGGAAGACAATGAGAACGCTGAAAGATCATAATAATGAAAAAAAGATCCAAGTGCTTGTACATATACTTCAAGCAGAGGTGACAAAAGGATAAGCCTAAGAGAAAAAGATCACATCTTAATGTGTGCTGTTACAACTGGCCTATGTCACGCCACCAAAGCCATGGGGAGAGCTTGGACCTTTCAAATACACCGAGCCGCCCGCAACGGTTAAAATATGCCTAGGAGGCCACTATGGCGAAAAAACAGCCTTTGTGCGTGCATTACTGCCTCTTTCCCCACAGCAAGCGTAACGTCCTGATTTCTGTGTGGGCTCGCCAGTGCTGTCTCCTTTCAGCGAGTGAGGTGGTTAAGCTTTGTGTACACATTTGCTCTTTCTCCTTCTCGGCGAGGAAGACACTGGCGGTGTCTGTGTGTGCGCGACAGTGCCTTTCCCTCTGTTGCACCAGTGTCGGTTGGGAAATTCATTGAACTTACTTCTATGTACCAAGCAGCAGCTTCAAGTATGGAGTGTGTTCATTCTCTCTGTAGTCTGAGCAAGCTTGTTCCGAAGACGCTATGTAAAAGATGTTGCTGCCGAAAGATTTCTGCTGCTTCAGCCTTCAGCACAGTGTCGCTCTCCATAAGGAAGCTCGCATAGCTGGCTGCTCCATAGTGATGTAATTAAAAGTTTTGTTACTCGTTATATCAATTCTCTTGCACTCCTGCCTTGGCCCCTCCCTGCTGGTCAAGCTCCGGATTGCTACGCCCATGCTACCTCAACGGTCCCTGGGTGCACAATGTAACAGTGGAAAGCAACACTACTTAAGCCACAAGTCACAGAGCTCTAGCATATTAAGAAAGGTGCAGTTACTAAAAAAAAGTAAGATGACATATTCTAACCATGGCAGATAATGCAGCTGCAAATACAAAATTCTCCATCTACCAGCGACATAACCTAGGTGCAGATAGAAGGTAGTAAAATGGCAAATGTGAACTTCCCGGGCAACCCTCGTTAAAGAAACAAAGTGGCTCTGTTAATGATGGAAGTTTAACATGAGGTGTCTTATTGGAATTTTGTCTTACTGGTATCAATAAGCCAGGGAAGAATGAAAAGACCCGCTGCTCACACTTAACATCTTTCCAGCACCTAGCATTCTACACTTCTATATTGGAAGCTCATAACCACTTGCTTGATGCTCTTGGGCCAGACCTGGTCGTTGAGTCAATAGACTACACACCAATCTATAATTTTTCAGAAATCAGTAACACTCTTGCTCTTACTGATACAATACCTTATCATGAGTGAACAAACTAAATTTTATGTATAAATGCAAGCACTTGTAGCATCACATAGAGGAATATCAAACGGTCATGGCCACTGTGTGTGCAGCAAGCGCATTACAAAAAACGCCCCAGCAGCATTCAATATACACAGCTTCAGCTATGGTTTAAAATGATGAAAGAAATCATAAGATTATGCTAGAACATTTTGTGAAGTTACTTGGTAGTTCTACGAATACTAAGAGTGTACGATAAGACGTTTTTCTTGACGCACCAGACAACCATGCAGCATACTATGCATATATTTGGATTGCATTTGAGATCCTATTTAAAACAAAGTACACCCACACAGCTGGTGATCAACCTTAATACCTTAACTGTCCTGACATATATGTCAGGACAGTTGAGGTTGACTTATGAGCTGTTGAGAGAGAATCTCAATTGTGACAAAGTTCGGGCCTCATACCACTGAGCTTGCTATCAGCTGATAGAAATAGCTCACATTCGAAAATATTTGCTTCTGTATGCATCTTTTTATTCCTGTTTGAGAATGTCCGACTACATTTGCAATTTTTCGCTGTGTCTTCACGTGCGTGCTCGAGTGGCTTGCACAAAGGATTTAGATGAGATAGTCCAGAAGTATGGTCAAGCAACTGGGTGGACATGCAAGTGTTCCTTGAGCTTGTGACTCATGGCATGTTTGACTGTGGCCACTTAAGAAATGTGTATGAGAATGCTACAAAAAAGTTGTTAAGACGGTGTTATGCGGTGCTCGCAAATGATCTTGACAACAGTACCTGGTGTTTGAAGACGACGAGGTGTTGGAGAAATGCGGCACAAGCTGGTGGTTGGCTTCGCTGCTTCATACTATTGTATAGATTGTAAAACTACATTCGAGCATTTTTTATATGTATGCGTAATCCCTGTATCAATAGAAACTAAACTTCTCTGCATAAATAACACTGCCCAAGCTTTATTACCACTAGACCAAGAGTGCTAAAGTTGTCTTGCATGACTTAGCGCTGACAGAGGACTCTAAAATGACCAGCCAAACATGCCTATACATAAAGGCTGGGAGAGCGTAGGTAACTAGTTCTGATAGTCACTTACACTTATGGTGGCTCAGGTGTGTGTTGAGGTAGCTCCTACGCGTGAAGTTCTGAGGGCATAAGTGGCACTGAAACGGCCGCTCGCCTGTGTGGATGCGCAGGTGTTGCTTCAGGTTAACCCTTTGTTTGAACTTCTGACAACATGAAGGGCACTGGAATGGCCGCTCTCCTGTGTGAACGCGCAGGTGTTCCTTCAGAGCGTAACGCTGGTGGAATCTCTGGGGGCACAAATTGCATCCAAATGGCCGCTCGCCTGTATGGACCCTAATGTGCTTTTTCAGATTAGACAGCCTATTAGACTTATAGTTACAGAAGTTACAGCAGTGGCGGCGTTGCTGATGCAACTGGTCACCATCCGCAGTTGCTGGACACTGGGAGCGCGTTGATACTGCACAAAGAAAACTGGACAGATTACTTAATGCGTTTCATTTGACGAAACAAAATTGTAATTATGAAATGCTGAAGATATAATAGAACAGGGATAGTACTGCTAAAGATCAGCTTTTTTCATTTCAGAAGCACTGACAGTGAACTTGAATCACATTAACAGACTGGCCTGGTTCAGCACTTATGATTTTTGCAATATATTATTCACATGTGATTCTTTAAGTTGGAGAAATATAGACATAATGATGCTCAGAAATATTTATTGAATTGTAATAAACCATTAGGTAGAGGGCATTATTAGTTCAGGCTGCTGCTGCAGACAAGTATGATAGCCCAAATCTTCAGTAACATCGTCATAGTACAGGTACCTAAATAATGCTTACAGATATCGAGCTGGGTGTATAAAATACAAACGCAGCGCAACATTTAAAGCTAGGATTTCTCGTATTGTGCGTTGGGTAGACTTACACATGATTAATATTTTTATTATTCCAACTTTTTCCTTCTGGAATCGGTGCAATATCTTGAAAACATCCTTGATATTCTTCACTTAGGAATTAAACACATAATGCAACTGCAACACAAAAGGTGTGTTACTGTGAGCTGAATAAAGTTATTTTTTTAATGCCACAATTCCTGAACCAGGACAATATTTTCTAAGGCTCAGAAGTTTTCTACCTCATAAATACGAATCCCAATGCCAAAACAAGCAGTCTGCTGCACAAGCATTAATCCCCGAGTTGAAAACTTATTTTCTGACAGCACAAACACATGCAGATGACGTCTCCCCTTTCCATTGACTATAATACAAGAGCAACTCCTTTTTTTAGAAAAGCAGGATACAACATAGTTCTGTTCCACCCATGACAAAGAGAACACTTAGACAATACAGTTATGAAGTGAGAGGAGTTACTCTTGGTAAAGCATTCTGCATCATTTCTAGTTTTATGACAGGTACTCATTCCCTCAGCTATCCTCTGTATAACACTCTGTAAAATAAGATTTCTGTAGCCAGCATCTGTCCTGTCATAGAAATTTACTACTACAATACATTGTGCAAATCCCTGTTTCACATCTAAAACACATAGCACTCTTCAATGGTCATGTAAACCTGCATAATTTGGTAAGATATTGGTGCAGCATTGCTCTTGTTCATTTTTAGTATGTGAAATCTTTATCATTTCATACTTTCCTTTGAGGAGCACAAAAGACGTGTATAACCTTAATAAACATATAGATAAAAAGTGCACAATTAAGAAAACAATGAGGTTAACTGCTAAGTGGCAAAACATGATATAATGTTGAGCACTGCAGGGGATACCACAGCTCAACACTAGAAGTGCACAATATCAGTGCACAAATCAGAGTCTTGCAGCACGCTCATTCCTGATGACCAGCAGACAGCCATGCAAACACATGCACACACAAAGAAAGAATAAACCACAGATTAAACAAAAAACGAATACCGAGAAAAATGAAGTGTGGGAAATTCACACTGATTTGCCCGGTATGCACTAACAGAAGCAGTTGCAATACAGAACATAACTAAATATATCTTATAACCAGATTATATATATTTAATACCTTTTCATATAAACATCCCATGTAAAAAACAGAATGCCACATTATTTACGCAATGCTGCATAAAAGAAAGCAGAATAAGAACTGTTCTTAGTCCACAATTACTGTCCGAGCATTGAGGCTCAAGGAGCACGGGGATGCCACTTACTTTAAGAGCACCAAAGAAGACAGAGTAGAAATGAATAAATGACACAATTTTAAGAATATTTAGCAGAATCTCAGCCGTTTTCAGTAGATTAGCTTTTTTCATCAGTTGTATTACTTATATTTAAGCTTGTAATAAATTAACTTCCACTTGCAATCACTCAACTTCTGGGACACCCAACACAGCTATATGGTAATGACACCGCAAGATTATATGCTATTAGTAACAAAGAAATCAATGAACACTAAGAAGCGTTCAACAAACGCAGTCAATTATGCGCTGAAATAGACATAGTCAATTGAATTCGTAATGGGATTAAACACTTAATTACTATAAAATAATGTCAACGTTCAATGACTATGAAGTAGAATATGAAAACAGTTCCAAGAAAAAAAGAAACGATGTAGTTGTAGAAGCTAGAGGCAACAAATACATGAGCCTAACAGGAAAAAATGGAATCACACACCAAACAACAATTCTGGTGTAGTAAAATTTACAAAGTACATCTTATAAGAGAAAAAAAATGACGACACCAAAGACAAGGCTGGACACTTCTGTTCCCGATAGGGATGGACACGGGGCAACTCCCTATGGAGTTTTAACGAGATGCAAAAACTATGGGGCAAGGCCCATCGGTCAAGTGCCAAAACAAGAGTTTCGTTTATTCGTACATGGTGTGACTGACCTGAGAAAAGAAAGAAAAATAGAGCATTAGCAGCTTTGCACTGTTTTTTTCTATATGATCGGTATCTGCTGTAGATTTAGTACTATGTGAAAAAGTTATTGAATGAAATTTGTATCGCCAAACATTAGTCTGCATTTTGCCTGGGAATATGAAAATTATACGTAAGTGCACATGGTGGATAGAAGATAATAACAAAACATCTTTCACAATACACGTTAATTTGAGTAACTGACACATCAAAGACAGCAAATCTCTATACGTGAGTCCTCACAATAGAAGTCTGTTTGCTGACTGCTCTTAGTGGTGATTAGCTACCAGTCTCCTTTAAGAACTTGCCTATGCACATTGAAGCTGCATTACTAGGCCATGCCATCGGCTTTCTCCGCTGCATTAATACAGCTGACTTTAAGCTAGTTAAAAAGCCACGCAATCTTGTCTATACAAGAAAGGTATACTCAAGGTAAGTTTTACATTAATATCAAGGAGAATAAAGCTTCAAAGTGAATATGTGAAATTCCAATACTTTTTAATAACCGCTACATTGACTACTAAGATGCACAAACAAAACAATCTCTCAGCAAAAAACCTGCATGATATGCAGCCATGGCCAAATGTGAACAGGAAACTCCAGGAATTAAAGGATGAATGATGAGGAAGATGCCGAAGTAAATTCAAGCAGTTCGAGAAATGGCCAACTGTGCCTTCACGACAGAATGAGCTTTGCGTAAGAATGAAGTGCGGATAGAGCATTGCTTAAGTCAGGCTAAAGTGAACTTGACATGAGACGTGCAAGGTTACTTTCACTTACAGGAAAGCTTTTACAGCTTTCACAAGTTTCAAAATGACGGAAAGATAGCACCACGTTGACGGCCACTCGTTAACCCTTTGAGGGTCGATTTTTTTTCGTCACATGCGACAACCCAGGGTCGATTTTTTTATGGCACATTTAAATTCTACAGAGGGAGCTATTTCGAAAAAATTTACTGTAATTTTTCTAGGGTGACCGTAAAGTGAGAAAAAAGTGCTTGGCGTTGGCATATATGGACTGTTTATTCATGAAAAACAATAAAAAATAGCAAATAGAGTTATAAGAATTAAAAAAAATTGGCGCATTGTTATACACAGTGTCCACATGAGAGAAATACTCAAGAAGAATGCGCACACGAAATTTTTTTGCAAGTCTCAAATGTTCCTCTTGCACTAATACTTCTTCAGCGTGTGGTAGTTCTTGAAGCATGGCTCCACGCAGAGCGGTTCGTTGCACTCAGCGCACATGTACCTAGTGTCCTTGCGACGTTTTTGCTGCCGAGTGGTGTTGGCGCAGACGTGGCACCTCCTCTGGGTACTGATTTCCTGAGCAGCCGTGGGAGGCAACTTCTGAATAAAGCGCCAAAAAAGGAAACGCATGCACGGCGGCATCCTTCGTATGCAGACCCCTGTGAGCAACAAACGAGCGAGTAACAGGCGGTCCCCCTTTGAGTGACAAGAACGAGATTGCCATCCGTTTTGCGAGCGAAAGAAGCCGAAACCGCGTGCGGAACAATACCGAAACTAACCGCCGCGCACCCGCGAACGCACCAATGTGCGAGCGGTACCAGACGCGCTGGAGCAAAAACAAACTATGCAACGAAAACTGAAAAAGAGAGACGCGAGAAAAAAATTCCATGTATTCCCACATAGTGGCAGCACATGCAGGCAAGAAAAAGTTAGGATATTAACGCGCGTTTTAAACGTACAGACGGCGCCGTAAATATACGGCGTCGACCATTTTCGGACCTGTTCGCGGCGCCGTATATTTACGGCGTCGACCCTCAATGGGTTAACGTTCAAATTATTACGTGCAACAAAAGAAAAAGTTCTAATAGAATAAAAGATAGGTGCACACACAAGTGCAGTGACAGTGTTTATGTTCTTAAGAACTTGAACATAATCTTAAGCTCAAAAAAAGAAAAATCACATCCAAATTGTACCATAGCAAATAGGACTTCCTTGCAAGGATGGCGATTAACACATTAGAGAGACAACTTTCAATTAGCTTTTCATGTGCATACATAAACATCTCTGAACTGTCAAGAATGTTCAAATGGCCAGTGGTGTACTTGGAGAACACCAACATGTCCCCCGTTGGAGGCTTAACATTTAATATTTATGATTCATTATTTTACTTCATACACAAGTATTTCTAATGTGTAGATGGTTGAGCCCTTCCAGTATGTTGTGCATTCACATGAAGGGATATCACGAGAACACTGCAGCTGTAATGTGCTCTGAACATCTTACAAAAATGTTGATTCTACCTTCAATGTGGATTTAACACGATGGAACTTGTTAATTGAAAATTACCCTAGCTTAGTCCATCATGTGTGCATACAAGCATTGTAACGTACTTCAACACGGTATCCCCATGTAGTTTGATTATGTGTCTCGTCAGGTAAGGGTTCAATGCAAACAACTTGGAGCATACAATGCAGCAGTATGGTCACTAACGGGGAACAGGTGTATGTTCAGGTTGGACATTTATGAGATCTGAGGACATAAGTGATAGTGAAATGGCAACCCACATGTGTGGTACCTTATGTGTACTATAATAACTTCAACAGTCTTCCAGCTTCGTAGTTGCAGAAACGACATCTGTGGATGGCATCTCCTCCTGTGGCTTCTCACTCTTGGCAGTTGCTGGGCAGCTGCAGCGCTTCAGTTCTACACAAAGGAAACACGACGGGCTGTTTGAGTATTTCACTTCCATTTTAGAACAAAAACACAATTTTCAACCAGCTAATCAATCAAATCCATCAACCAATCAATATTATATTGTACAACAGCAAATAAAGAAATGCATCAAAATACATTTGTACCAAAAGCCTATCTAGGTAATATTTGCTCACTGTAGGACAGCCACAAACTTTTTAACCCGTTCAGTGTAAGTTTTATTTTTTAAGAGCTGAACCCCCAGTGTCACTTTCTTTTTCTAAGATATTATTAGAAATATTTATTTCTGGTTATGCACAAGGAAAAATCTGACAGACAATGGCAAACACACTGCTGGTATGGCCCTGATATTCTGATCTGACAAAAGGTATAAAATGCACGCAAAACTCAAAAACAATTGTTCACAGCATTTCCTTCCTCAGAGTCAGGATCAAAATGCAGTTCACTCGAAATCGCCTCTTCGTCAGACAACAAGCTGTTTATTCTGGAGTACGAGCTGGTATTCAAGAGTAGGAAGAGCTGCTGCTCCATTCAACATTTGAAGGCTCCACATAAACAGCCAGATCAAAGCGATCACATGGCCATGCTCAAGGAGGGGCAGCTTTTGTTTGTTCAAACTCGACCAGATAAAGCAACGAGAGCAAAAGGTGAAAGAGATACAGCAGAGCCATCCCCGAGAAAGCACACTTACAAAAGGACAACCCCCATTACTGGAAAGGACGAACGCCATATTGAAGACAGTGGAAAATGAAACACATTTTTTTTTAAATCTGTAAACATGCGATAGATACCAGAAACAGGCACGAGTGAGTCTAGTGCTATGGCACGAATATTTGAACGGAGAAACGCCACTGTAGCCGTGTAAAAATTCTGCGAGCCAGAGCGACCCCTCCCATCTGTGGATGCACACGTTCTGCACGATGCAACAGTGCCCAAGAAGGAGCGCGTCCTGCAGCCACTGGCAGAGACCCACACTGAGCTAACCCAGAGAAATACACAACAAATGATGGAACCACCTCTGAGATCAGCAAGTTTTTTTCCTGCGCACATACAGACTACAGAACGTACAGGTATGTCAGAGAAAATGAAAGGGTTAAAGATACATACATCAATGTAAGCAATGCGTGCTCATTTAATAGGAGAAATTTACTTAAAAACACCATATTGGTCAATGGTCATGATCAAATGATTTATAGTGTTAGATATCAGAGACACAAGCGCTCACAAGTAAGCGCAATGTTTCTGGCAACATTTATTACAACGTGAATAGAATCCAAGGTTATGTACGAAGAAACTGCATGTGTCAGTTGTTCTCATGGAGATTTTGCAAGTTTGAATAGTTACAGTACCATTAGTTGATCGTTTAACATGTAGACATAGAAATGTCAATGTGTTATTACGAAAGGGGGCTTGTGTCAAATACCTTTATACTACACAAGCTATCTTCTACTTTTACAAATGTGATAAATAAAAGCACACGAAACTCATTAAAGGGACACTAAAGGGCAAACATTAAGTTGAGCTAGTTTTAAAGATTACATTTCTGTAATAACAACTACTTCATTCGTAATGAACACAGACCTTTTGTAAGTTAAAAAATGACGAAAATAGAAAATCAGGAAGGTGCCATCTATTGTCAACTTTGATACCTCTTACGTGCGGCATCAGCGCTTCGGATTCACAGAGAGCAGTGGCGACCCATCACGGCGCTTTTCTGTTTGCATGGGCTGAGGTGCCAGCAATGTGTCGCAATTGGCTGCGCTGCCGGCTCCAGTAGCAGAGGCTCAATTGACTGCTACTGGTAACCTCAACCTAAGCAGAGCCCACTAAGTGCTTCACGCATGCTGACCACCTACACCCACCGAGCAGTATGCTTTGTATACAGAGCTAAATAAAGAGTGTACAAAAGACATAACAATGGCACAGAGGGTGGTCACAGGGAGATGACGTCAAGTCGTTCTCTTTGGTGCCGGCAGTTCAAATTGAGAAGCGGCCGTAGGTCCTTCGATGACATTTTCCTAGGCAAAAAATTGATATAGTGGCATATAGAAAAGGATGACAGACTTCTAGATGAATACTTTGTCGATCTAGCTCAACGTAATACTTTCCTTTAGTGTCCCTTTGAATAGGATGTCACTCGAATGCTGGCGGACAAAAACACCCTATTGTTCTTAGAGCTTGTTTTAGTAAATATAATAACTCTATCAACAAGGAAATGAACACTAATCTTCATGTTTCAGAACAGTCAGGTGACAGTGAAGCAAATACACATACATACACAGACAAAAGTAAACTGTGTGGAAAATAGCGCAGGGATCAGATACAGGTGTAACAAATAAAACAGCTTCTTTTTCAAACACTTTGGACTTTTTCTTTCTGATGTAAATGACACTCCAAAAGAACCCTTTGGTTATTATTAATAGTGAAAACTCCCTCCAGCAAGTGGTTGTCCAAGGTTAGGTTAAACTATGTAGTCTTATTATTATGTAAGAATCGTGTATTTCATTTTATCAGTGTTCAGCTCCACATGATTTTCTGAAAACCGATAGATACTGCAAGCACTTAAGATAATGTCCAGCAATTCTGAGACTGTGTTGCCATTTTATGCTAAGTTGTGCCGTCATACATGTTGATTAAAGGACATGAGCAAGATCATTGATGTGCAAGAAAAAGCAAATGGAGCTATAGGCTCTGTAGTGCACCACAGCTTAAAAACCTTTCAGGCATTCCACAGTTTAAATGCCATTATGACAAGCAAATGTTACATCAGGGGAATGTTGGATGATATTTACAGACTACAACTTGTCTGCCTTCATCACTGAGAGCGAGTTTCCAGCTATAGCACAATATTTTAGTTTTCCTAAGGTTATGAAATGGCAAACCATATCAAATGCCTTTCTGAAGAATAAGAAGGTTGGCACTACAATATTCTCTTTTAGGGAAGAAATAGACTATTTGATAAAGGGTTGAAATGCAATGCTAGAGTACTTACATGCTTCAATACAACATTGCTGGGGACATAGCATATAATTATGCAAGCAAAATGCATTCAACTGTAATGCAATAACTTAGAAAAGGATGCCAAGGGGGCCACGCAAGCACTTTTCAAGCCAACGTCTTTCTACTGCAGGTTGCGTAGACCGAAGGTTAAAGATGCTTCTAGTGTGGGTCAAAGCCTGATAACAAAATATTTAACATTTTAATCAGGCAAACAAGTGACTTCTTCGCTGGTGATTGCACAATTGCCCAATAGCATTTGCTGGAAGCATTTGGGCAAAAATCAACATAGCTACTCGCTCGCCCGTGATTGATTAAAATCCAAGTCTCAGTTAACCAGTGCACTGCAGCAAAAATTTGATAAACTAAGATTCGATTATATTTTTGTATGGCGTGCTTTTTATATTGACGCAAACAGGCATGGTCATAAAAAGAAGTGCACACACGAGTAGCTTCTTGCCTCCCGAGTGGTGATCAGGCAATGCTAGTTTCTCACCTTGGTGCATTGTTGGCACAGCCTTTTCACTTGCATTGCTGTGCTGAGCAGCCTGGGCAAGCTATGAAAGAAGAGAGACCTTGTACAGTCTAGGTGTGCTTGACTGGTAGTGGGAACTGCACCTCATTATAGTGAGGGAAGCTTGTTAATTACAACAGCCTTCCCTCCAATAGTTTAAACACAACAGCGTGGTGCGGCTCCATCTGGTTCGTTAGCATGTTAATGGCATGAGTGATTAGCGCATCGGAGGCCATGAGCGCAGAACAGGGAACCATGGAATGCCAACTTCCGCTGCGTAGGCACTTAAAGCGCTTGCTATTGGCAGCAAAGGGTTACATCAGTGGTTGAGAGAAACGGGGATGGGAGGTCATGCAAAATTCAGGCTAAGGCATGAATTCGTTTTTTATTGGTGAAATTTTTTGGCAGAAAATTTTTGACTGCATACCTCTATGCTGCCATTCTTGGAACATTTACGCACCCAACCATCCACCTTCACAACATACGACCGAGAAAGAGTGGTTTGAAACGTGTTCAAGGGCCCCTATAATAGTACCCAAGTTTGTTATGCAGCTCTATAGTCTCTACATGGGAGTCAACTTGGCAACTTATGGTATATATGGGTCTGAATACACGGCAGAGCCATCATAAATTTAACTATACTTGGACTGACAGCAACCCTTATGTCCGGGAGTTGCGTCTAAATAGCTCTATCAATAGTTGGATAAAGACAGATCTGATTTCTTCTACTTTCATGTTTTGAAAACAGCAATTAATATTGACCTCTCTCTTGAGCCCTGGCAATGGGAAGATCAGTTGAGCATTGCTTATATGTGTTTTCAACATGTTTCAAAATGTAAACATTGAAATCATAGCCCATCTTTATGGATGAAGTATCAGTAGCAACATCATTATACTAATTTAATTCCTATTACAACATTTACTATTTGCCACATTGCGAGGGCCTCTCATCTGCACCTTAACCTTAGTAATTATATGGTTACTGGAGGCACAAAATCGCCTTAGCCGCAGTTCTGCTGTCCTGCTCTATGGTGCATGCGAGGTTTCTGCACGGAGGGTCAAAAGGCCTCTGGAAACGTGGAGTGCATTTTGGCTACAACATTGACGAAGCAAAGCCAACGCATCGCCAGCACTGCATTCAGTCACCTCGGTAGCGGCACCAGTTCTGCCTCCCGCTGCTAGCATCAGCATTTTCCTCACGCCACACCAGTATAAGCACACTAGTGATCCTGTTGATCTGCCGTGTGCATAAACTGCTGCAAGTGCAATGAGCTGTTATGTTACCCAATCAGAGTGCTAAAATCGATCGGAAATTGAGCCTCATCCAGATGGAATTCCATGGTCACAGGTGGCTACATTGATTAAGCGAGAAGGAGCCAATCGCTGTGGAGGATTTTGATTCCAATTGGGCTTGAGCGCGATCGAAAGTGGCCAAGCGATAACACCATAACACTGCATTGGGCGCCGTACCTCATCCCGCCTGTAGCTACAAGGGCGCTGTTATTTCTACCCGATAGGAGCTGCCTTGCATTATGCGTCGTGTCAACAGGCCGAACCTGTGCATAATTAAAACACCATCCAAGGACAAATCTAAAAATGTTGATGAAGCATGCACTAAACTTCTGTCGCTGTCAGTGCTTTGCCTTTTGGGTGAAAGTGGCATTTTTTTACAGCGAAGCTGTTTATGCAGACCCTGTGCCATCACTGTTGGACTTCGCCAAAACTATCACCATCAGCAATGGCTTGAGCGTCGTCTTCTTTCACAGCTGGCTTGTTGGCACCCCTTAGCGCTACCGCGCCAATGCGCTCGTGCCACTGCTCCCGTGTTCATCATCGTCTGCACCTCAACCTTAGTAATTATATGGTTGCTGGAGGCACAAAATCGCCTAGCCGCAGTTGTGCTGTCCTGCTCTATGGTGCATGCGAGGTCCATTGGCACTCGTCAGCCTAGCGTAGAATTTCACTTCTCTTCTTTCGTTGTCATGGGTAGGCCGCGTTTACGGTGGTAGTATGAGCCATTGCTTAAGGGGGTATGAGCATTGTCTTACGACACAGACCGATTTAATTTTGAAGCAATTTCGAAGAATCACAAGCAGCAATGCCGGGCAGATGCTGCTACCCAAACCACCAAGCAATCTCGAGACATTGAACGCAAGCAACAATGGCAAGACTGTGGGTATACCATCACTGACGTCACTCTCGCCATTGCAGCGTGTGTGTAATTTGGAACACTGCATTGGCCCAGGCTGGCCCGAAAGCCAAGGGCCCGGCCAGGTATCTCTATTGTGGGCCCGGGCCAGGCTTGGGTCGAGCCAGGGCCTTAGTCACGTAATAGACCAGGGTCTCTGTCAGGTGCGTAATAGGCTGGGTATGCTATTGGTTACTTTTGAAACTACCTATTATAAGTAGGAAAAACTTTATTTCATCCACTTTAGGTGGGGTGATTAGGTATGGTTCCTTCAGGTGGGCCTGATGGCCATTAATCGACGTTTGATGGTGACCTTTTCAGCTCATTCTATGGCCTGGAGTTAGGCATCCAGACTAGAATTGCAAAGCACCACATACCGTCCTTCAGGTGAGGGAGAGGCCATTACGTTAGGAGGAGGCTTGTCCTCCTTGCAGTCATATGTGAATCAGTGTTGCTAGTTCCGCACATAATCTACAGAGTGGACTCAGCCACATGGGCACAGCCAAACTACCTCTAGAAAATGTTCTGTGCTGCGGATGGTATCTTCACAATTACCGACAATTGGACCATGCTTTGCTTGTGCTCAAAAGCTAACGGGCCGAGCCGCGCTACATCGGGCTGAGCCTAAATCTTTCGGGGCATGGCTCAGGTTTGAAACTACCGAGTCAGGATCAGGCAGGCTGTTGATAGCACTTTCAGGCCTGGGTCAGACTCAGGCCTCAAAAAAAGGCCCATGCAGTGCTCTAGTGTAACCTCATTAAGAAACACAAAGATGTCAATTGTCAAACCAATCCAACCAATCATCAATATGATTGCAGCACCTACGTCTCCAGTGGTGGGCCTTGCACCTAACATACGGAGCTTTGGATTAGTGGTTCTGCATATTCCATCCCAGCTACAACTATGAGAAGACCATGAGTAGTGCGTACTCCTGAGGAGGAAGCTGCCTACCGTAGCGTCAGCGAGAGTTGGCTCGTGAACGGGCTCATCGTCATAGGGCGTGCCTCACGTGCAAAAGAAAACACTCCTAAAGAATGCTCACCATGCGAAGCACGCAAAAGCGAAAATGAGGTGAAAGAATGGTTACACAAAAGATTTACAAAAGGTACGTTCGATTTGCCAATTGCACCACTTGAACAAGTTCACCAGGTGTTGCACCGTCCCAGGAAGCACACAGCTAGCTAATAGACGTCTTCTTTGCAGCTTGATCTAGGTAAGGCCACAGCTAGTAGCCATCTTTTGTAAGCTGTGCTCTAGACCTAGGCCTCTACAAGCCAACTGGTAGCTCAGCTAATGCTCCCTTCACTTACGGCTAACAGCCACCTTGGTAAGCAGCGCTGTAGCTGTGGTTTAGACATTAAATGTCCAAGCTTGTTTCAGCTTCACAGAAGCTACAGCTAGCTCTACTTACCATGCTTACGATTCTGGAAGGTTGAATTATTATACATGTCACCACAAAAGCACAAGAAAGGCAATGCCCACAGTAAAATTTTGACTCTGACTGTGGTCAGAGTCTTTCTTGTGCCAAGTTAATTCCCAACCAGATGAGCTGTTCTCAAGCCCTTGATTTCATGCCATTGTAATAGTGCACAAATGCCAAATTAATAATAATTTAAAGAAGTAATAAATACAGTGAAACAAAATATGCTTTGTCAATACATAGCACCAGTACCGAAATAGTTATACCAACATTTACAAAGAAATTTATTTGTGCTCTATATATTTTTCTCCCACACCTTCCTTGTAAACTGCAAGACTAAAAACCCGTGCAACTGTAAGCATTTCAAGTGATCACATGGCGTCACGACTAGCCAACTTTATAGTGTAGCAAAGTTGGTAATGAAACACTATCGGAGCTTTTCATACAAATTATGACATCTGCCACTACGCATGAGCAGTGCAAAAAGCGACTTCTCATTATGCCCCTTCATTTTTAAGAACATAAGATGCAGCTAAAACAAGTGTAGCAGTTCAGCCTAAGCACACACAGAGTGCACATAATGCATAGGAGTTTACTCATTTTGTTCAGCCAATTTCAACGTTCGGGCACATCTGTAAATAGTCGTACGTTTTCAGAACTAGAAAGGATTATTGTTATGCGATACTACTAGACCAGTATTAGCGTACTATACCATGCATGCCGGCTATAGAAGTGCACTTAATAAAAATGTCTGTCTGACATATTGCAACAAATGTATGATTCTATTTCCCCTGTTCCACAGGCCATGAGTAGGTCTCACTGTATCTGCATCTTATGTGCCACTTGACTTGCACTGGAATGAAAATGCATGGATTCGTATGAAAAAACCACATATACCATCTACAAGACCGAACCCAGCCAATAAATACCACTACCTACTCAGGCAAACTGCACTGTAAACAGTTGCATGTGTGGAGAGTGCACTTTAAGGAAGATAAAAGAGCATGCAGAAAGGCTGTTTCCTGTTTCTACAAGAACACAACCTTGTATAATGGCTCATAGATGCTTAAAGGAGCAGTAAAAATGCAGTTTATTTCTTAAATACAAATCTGATTCAGTATGGTTGCTATGAATATGACTAATACAGCGGGTCCTTAGTAAAGGCAACTTCTTTACAGAGAACTTGCACAATGCTATCACAATGCTATCTTTACATTAACTAATGTTCTAAGACTTATTTAGCCTAAATGATGGCTGCAAGAACTGTAGCATGGTCACACCACACACACAAAACTGATTTGTGGTGCTATCAAAAGTTACCAATTGGAATTACAACTGAACTGTGGATGGCCTACCACAAAAAGCCTATTGTGGGCCCAGGAGCCATGTTTTGATTAAGAGGCCTACCATTCCTGCTAACCGGAAAGGCTTGATTTTTCACCCTGGAATACTCTTGCAATCTTCTATGGATAAGTGGGACTCCCATGCAGAAATTTTGTAGATGATATCACAGCTACGGAACTTCCTTCTTCGTGCCACCTGAGGGAAAGATGCAGCTGCTTACACAGGGTTGGCAGGCTCAATGGTTTCTAGTATTCTGCATGATTTAAAAGAAGACATCAACAATGAAAAAAAAATTGTGCATCCAAATTATTACTTTCTTCGAAAATCAATTAATGCACCTAGCACAAATTCAATAAGGGAGTAATGACACCAATATATTTTGCCACACCATTTTGCTTCTTTAGGTAGTTGCCAGCCCTACAATTCTGACCTGGAGCATCATTTCCTTGAGCAGCACAAATAATTATTACACCAGGTTTTACGCAGCTAGTTTAATAAACATGTACTCCAAGTGAAGCACAATTTTATACGTGAAGCAGGAGACTTACCACATCACCAAAGGCATAGTTGGAATTCACATGGTGTCACAAACAATTCAAGCGCATGAGACAGGTGACACAATGTAGCAGCCAACGGTGATATAATGACATTGTCCCTGAAAGTCAAATCTATCCTTTCAATTACGTGCTTCTCTTTAAAATGCAGGAGGACTCTCTCCCGTGTTATCCTGTCGCGTGTTGAATTATCCGTTTTTGCAGCATGGTCACAGTTTATGTGTAGACATCAGTTGTGTCTGGTACCATGAGACTGCCACATCGAGTACTGGTGACACGAATACACTTCTGTTTCACGTCCAAAGCCACAAACTTTGTGCATGTTTTGAGCTGTCACATTAAAGGTAATGTATCAACTAATAATATTTCTGTGTTATTACACAATTGAAGCTGCATAGCATAATTACGAGTTGACAGCTATCCACTCCTAAAAGAACAAATCACTATCTCGTTAGTATAAACAATGACAAACAACCTTGTGATCACTTTTCTGTGTCAAATTCAAATTGGATCATAACTGTGAGTCAGCCTAGTTGGAACAGATTCATCTTAAAAATTTTTGTGCGCAAACAAACAGAGACAAAGGATAGGGGCAACACAAGGACGAGCGCTTGTAAAGCGCTCGTCCTTGTGTTGCCCCTATCCTTTGTCCCTGTTTGTTTGCGCACAAAAAGTTTTCAGATTGGATATTGCAAACTTTAAAAGGGAAAGGCCATTTTCCTTCTCACAAATAGCACAACATAAATCTCCCTTTCCTGATGCTGACAGCATCTAAACATTGCAATTTGGCAAGCTAGAGTTCAGACTTATATTTATAACTAAATTATTTCCCACGAATAAATGGAAGCATAGCTCACTTTCATATAAGCCAGAAAACACAGTAAGAATTCTATGCAATTAGGGTTATTGCTTTTTTGCAATGTTGTATATCATTTTCATAAACAGTACTCCTTTTGCTCTGTTAACAGTAACAAGTATACGTGTGCCTTCAGGTATTCCTTTGTATTCCCTGTGCCTTCAATATTGTGTAACATGGTAATCTTTTTATAGCACTGTTCCTGTTGGAAATTTGTACTTTTTATACCTTTACTGTTTAATATGCCCCCCCCCCCCTTATTTTATGCCCTGCCATAAGGCCTGTAAGGTTTTTTTGAATAAATAAATGTGTCACATTTACCTTTGAGGCACAGATCATGCTCAAGCAGCAGCGTTGTCAGCCAGTCTGCCACTGTTTTGACAGAATGTGACAGCATAGTAGCTCAAGTTGGGTCGTCCCTAGCCACCTCTGAAATTGAGAAAACGTTGATCAGCTGATGCAGGTAGCACGAATGACTACTTAAATTAGAATAGCAAAATTATAGCACATTGGCTATTAAAGCCTTAAGCTGCACTGGCTTATGTGAAGGAACCAGTTGAAATGTGACAGCTCACAATTCAACAAACAAAATTGGCCTTGTAAAATTTTAACCATGTTTCTTGTCTAAAATTTATTGTCATTGCTTTCTCTCTGCAGCCAAATTAGCTCTACATTACTTCAAGCTCACATTCCATGACAGCTATGAATCCATCCAAGATTTTGCCCTTGTAGTGAGAAAGGTAGAATGTCATATGAACAGTGACAGCTTACACAAAACTTCAAATGCGAGTTCCGAGTGAAGACAGGTGCTCCGAAAGAAAAAAGAAAGAAGACTCATATGCCCGGATCTACAAAAATAGAAAAAGATGCAGGCTACCTATTGACTGCACACTACTCTGTGACAACACTGCAAGTGACGCAGCTGTTTTGACTGTCAGATGGGATAGTGCAGCGCAGATACCATTCAACAAAAACACAATAAAGCGCAACTGACTGTTATGGTATTTTACATAAAATAATAATTTTAAATACATTATCCAGATTAAACCAATACACGCAAAAGTAATTCAAAGTTCAGCATGATTTGCAAACATGCTGTTTGCATTTCACACAGGTAAAATGAAACGAGTTGCACGTTATTAAACTCCTTAACCATGGAATTGTAAGTTACATTTAGCTAGTGCGTAAAGGCGGTATTTCTTGCACTCAATATAGCACGCAGTGCCAAATTTTTGCGCCACATTAAAAGTGTCAATTCTCATGAAATGTGACATACATACGCATATCTTGCATATGTATGATTATGAGGTGCTGATTATTTTGTTTTAGTATATTTTTACTCCCCTGTGACTTCCATTGAAACAGCATCATAAGCTTCTGGTCTTCACTGTCATCAGAATAGAGGCTTGGCGGGCTTGTTGGCACGAACAGCATCATAAACTTCTGGTTAGGGCTCAGCTGCAGGCGACCGTTACCTTCGGCGACCGCACTTGTTTACTGCCTGTGCCCCATGTGCCCCTTTTCTGTGTCCCGCTATTTGCTAAAGTATGTGCTAATGTCATCATTGTACAAAAGAGAGCTCAGCTGCAGGTGACTGTTACCTTCGGCGACCGCACTTGTTTGCTGCCTGCCGTTGGTGTTGTTTTCATTGCCTTCAGTGGAGTGGACGCACTTCCATGAACGATATATGTGGGGTCATTAGCAGATTTTCCTTAATTTGGGAGGTCAACAAACGGTGTTGAGGGGACTTTCATGCTATAGCGATATTTCGTGGTTTCGTTTATTTTTCGTCTGAGGTCGCAACCTGTTTGTGTCAATTGCGCCATCATGTTTTAATACAACGCATGCATATTGATCAATATTGGCCTCGAGCTCCACCACTGGAAAAGCTGGTGCCACCGTCGGCGTGACGTGCTATTAGGGATCACGTGGACATAGCTGCCGCGTCGGCTGCTTCGAGAGCGCCGAAGCGAGCTGAAAACGAGAGTTTAAATTCCCTCGTACGCTGTGGTCCTCATTTAGAGGCGAGATTTTCCCGCTTCGAGTGTCTCCTTTAAAACGCTTGAAAGCACTAGAATAGGTAGTGGCTGCCTTTGAAAGCGTGCAACATGGTAGGCTACTGCTCGGTGCCGCAGTGCCGGATGTACGCAACAGAGCCCGGTGTCAGCCTTATTCACACGTAGCCGCAGGACAAGAAGCTGCGTGAAGCTTGGCTCGCGAAACATAAAACCGGCAAACAGTCATCGGCTACAACTCGGGTATGCAACAAGCACAGACGCGAGGAAGATTTCTTCTACGGCGCCGGGTCTGCGATGTTCGGAAAACGCGCGCTGAGACGCTCACCCGAGTCCGCTGCCCGACTAATGTCATGACGGTTTGGTCTATGAACTTGTCGATGCTATAGATACTAGCAAGTTCACTGGAATGGAAAGGGAGCGGTAAGACACACATTAAAAGAAGGCATGGCATATGGTCATGTTTGTACGTGTTATGAATTAATGCACTGGATTACAAAAAAGAAGCAACGGGAATCGCACGCTGAGTACACCAATAAACATACAGTGCCAGGCAACTCGAAAAATAATATGGAAACGCCCAAGAATTTAGAAGAAAAAAGAAGATTGAATCGTCGCGACGGTACATCACAGTCCCCGTATGCGTCGAACCCAGACAACACACTGATGTCCTTTGGATATCCCTGGGATGTCCTGCTTGGGAGGTGTGGGATGTCCCTGGGATGTCCCATACAAATCCCCAAATCCTCCCAAATGAGACAAAAAATAACATCCATAGGATCTTCCATTATGTGTCCTTTCCGGGACATTCTGGGATCATATTTGGATATCCACAGGATGTCCATTAGATGCGCTCTCCAGGACATTCAGGGATCACATTTGGATGTTACATAATCCGCTGTTCCTAAAAATTACCGGTGCATGCAGCATTTAAAAGGCAGGTACCTATAAATAAAAATAATTGTTTTTTTGAAAGCTGTACATTTTTTTCGAACATTTTTCACTTCAGTCACCTTCAATGTATTCTTCCCGAGATGCAAGTCACTCGTTTTCCTGCTTTTTCCCAAGTCTGCAGGTTTATGGCCTTCAGTGGTTCTGTTGTTTTCCTCTTTGTTTTATGTTTACCAAATCGTGAGAACACTGGAAACATTGCTGAGGGGGCAGAAGCACACGTATCCAGCTACACAGCAAAAGGTGTGTGCAAGTTCCCTACATAAAATGGACAACAATGGATATTGCCCTCCGTGTTTCAATTCCAAGCCTGAAACAAGAGCTTTAAGATGTTTTTAGGACGAGGAAAAAGTAAAAGAGCAAATGACAAACGTGCTGAAGGCCATCATGCTGGAACAGTTCTAGAACAGAATTAAATAATAGAAAAAGTAATGCGATAAGGCAGCGAATCTTGGAGTACACTGAAGATGGCTGATGTTTAGAAATGCTCTGACAGAAAAAATGAATTGTTAAAACATTTAGTATTTTTGGATTTTTGTTGTAAATACATGACACTAATTTCATGTTGGACAATGCACTATAAGTCAGACAGTATTTCACGTCAGTTGAACTGAAATGTTAATTTTTATTGCACGCTTCCCATAAATAAGATGAACACATATGTAATTAAATCACATTTTCCTCATAGGACCTATTAATACAAAGTTTAAAATAAACTTTTGCTGTGTTGTTTCCTGTGCCCAAGAGAAATTTTGATTTCCTGGAACCTAATTTTGTTACTGGTGTGCACAGCCTGCTTAACTCTCATCTAGTAGAGCAGAATTCAAAGTTGTATTTACTTGCTAAGGTGCTTTTGTGTACATTGCGGTGCACTTTTCAAACATTGTACAACAGTGTTCCAAGTTACGCCAATGATGCATTTAATTAATCTTAGTTCCGCTTTCTTAACTCTTAATCCCACACTGCTAGAAGAGAGTTAAGCAGGCAGTGCAAGCTGTGTGCACCAGTAAAAAAATTAAGTTTCAGGAAACAAAAATTTCAGGTAGGCACAGGAAACATCACATTAAGAAAATGATGGCTCTGAATGTGGCAAATGGTAACATTAAAAACAAAACAAAAAAGGATGAAACACTAGTGAAAAATTATGTTCATACAGACGATGCAGATAATATGCAACAAGCTGACTTTAGCATGATCATATTTGACAGCGAAATTTAAAAAATTATATTTGTTGAGCAGCAAATCGCTCAGCAGCATGGCTGAACCAAGTCATGGCAGCCCTCTCGAGATCCTTTAGGGTGGCATCTGGGTGTCTGATGTCATTAGTCAATGTGCCTGCACGCATGAGCAAAATTATCCTTCCTATAAGTTTTGCACACCACACAAAAACTTGGACCAGTATATACTCTACTAAAGAGACAAAACTAAATACCAGCACTAAACTTAGCAAAGCGTGAATAATAGGTGTATGAGTCATAAGCTGTTACAATGTCGTACATTATATATATTTTGCCATGGAAAATCCATCTAGTTAGGCAATAAGGGATCAAATCTGTCAAAGCAGCCTCAATACAGTGAGTATACTGCTTGACACAAGATTTAAAAAGAAGTAAGTGATATCAAACTTGCTACACCTAATTCACCACACATTAGCTTGCACAGATTCAGCTCGGAGAATTTTTTCCCCCTTCGTTCCAAACCAATTGAAGCTTATTGTCGCGTTCCTGCAAAGGAGGGACTGTAGAATGCATGTCGTTTTCTGTTTTGTTGACTCCCCTCCTTGGACAACCAAGTGCTTCTTCAGTTAAAAAGAAACAAGAAAAAATACAGCTATAAAGATAAATTGGGATTCAGTTAACACTGAAAGTTTTGCAACCTAAATGATTTCTTGGTAATAGAAAAGTGCTAACTGGCTTTTACTTTTACTCATATTTTTTAAAATTGTCGTAGACAGTTAATGTAAAATCCTACAGCATGTCATGAATGAGACAGTGTCATAAGTAACATCAGTATCAATTTCTGTCTTGTAACTACAGCCCACTGTAGTTAACTACAAGACAGGCAATTTCACACTAAGCCTAGGCCATCAAGCAACATGATTAGGAAGTGGAGTACTAATTAAAACGTGCTTACAGCCATAAAATTGGCAAAATTACAAGAATAGACGAAGCAGAGAACTTACCATCTGATGTAGAGCTTGTCTGTCTGTCTCAAGCTTTTTGTCAAAGTCGAGCATGTCTGTCGCATCCAAAAAAGGCAAATCAGGGAGGTCACAAGGTTGTAAAGATGTGCTGTTGGCATTGCTGAGCAGCTCATTAAGGTATTGTGAATGGGCCTGCTGGGTCTGCTTAATACCATTAAGTATCTGCGAGACCCTTTCCATGAAGGCTACAAAAAAAGAAAATTAATGGCATTAGTATTATGTAAATTTTCATTTCAGTGCTATTTGCAAGATGAAAAATTACCGCATTTATTCGAATATAGGCAGACCTTTTTTTTCGAAACTGTTACCCAAAATTAGCTATCGACCATATTTGTGAACACAGCTAGCCAGAGTACCAAGCTGAGTTCCACCATTACGCCTGCCGTAAGGCCAGTCTGGAGATTATTAAGACTGGCTTTAAAGAATGCTGCATATTTAATGCACTCAATGGTGCACAAACGTCATTTGGTATGCCAAAGATGCCTGCGAAGCATCTAGCGAGGTTGTCTTCTCTGCCAGTTCAGACGAGGTTACAGCTTGTGGCATCAACTAGCGAGATTTAGTAGCCGAGCGGTATATAAAGGTGTGTCATGGTCAAAGTGTTTCATTTTTCTAGAAAGATATAGGTCTACCTATGTGCAAATCATATTTTAGAATTTTTTCTGAGTTTACTTTATAGGGGTCAAGTATGTCAGTAGTCAACCTATTTTCGTGTACATATGGTAGTTGATGTGGCAACAATTGGAAAAAAGCAACAGTGATGAGCACTACTAAACATACTATCAGCCATAATTGGAACATAAACAGCAGAACACCTGCCTTCTTTATAGTTTTCGTGACCTAGCACTGGCCTTGTGATAACAGTGCGAGTTAGGATTCACGGTTTGTGCAACGCTGCAGCGACACCACGGACAAGTGCTTTTCTAAGTCACCGCGTCCACGCTAGCAACCGTCATAGCTCAAATGATGGGGCGCGCTCCTAAAGGAGGAAGAAGCGATAAACTGCACCACTGACTCATGGCAGTGTCACTCCATCATGATAACATTGGCAAAAGTTAGTGTGCCAGTGGCAACATACAAAAGCTTTTATTACATGCTGCACAGCTGAGCCATAGGGTTGGCTAATGAATACTCATGCTCACACCACTATCGTGAAGCGAAAGCTAGGTGAGGCAAACTGTGTAGAAGCTATGCACTTTGCTGTTTTCATTTCAATTTACACAGGCACATAGCACAAGTGAAAGAAACATGCTGTTCAATTACACAAGCTTAAGAGATGGAGCTCTAAGAACTTGCTGCTTATCATTTACACTACAGCATTCAACAGGGAACATGTGAATGCAAGCTGAAAAATAAAATGCAGTTACATTAATGACTGGACAGCCAGCAATATTGCGAGAAATTCTGAACCTGTGCTTGTTAGTATGGCTTCATGATAGAAAAGCAGAGTGACGAACGGGACGAGAAAGAGAGAATAGGACTAAGCACTGGCTGCTACTCTGCAACCGCAATATATACAGTTTAGAAAACCGAAAAGAAGGTACTAAAAAAGCACCCAAAAACCAGACATGTGTCTTTAATGAAAACGAAACGAGCATCTAATCTCTTCGTCACGGAGATAGCCAATTTCTTTTTCGGTCAAGGAAACTATGGATAACTGTGCATTGCAAAGGGCTTTCATGAGTCAGCTCACTTCTTGCTGCAGCGGCTTAGAGGCTATGGGGTTGTGCTGCGAAGCTTGAGCTCGCAGGTTCAATTCCTGGCTGTCGCATGCACATTCTGATGGGGGCAGAATGCAAACATGCTCATGTGCCATGCACTGGGTGCATGCTGAAGAACCCCAGGTGGTCCAAATTATTCTCGAGCCCCCCATTACGGTGTGCCTGGCTCATAATCATATCTTGCTAGAGGCATGTAAAAAGCCAGAATTAAAATTTTTAGTGTCAGCCCGCGGTCAGTTGCCTTGACCGACAAAAAAGTTGGCTATCTCCATGACTGAATGATTGGACACTTCATTGTCATACTGCCGTTGTGAAGCCGTAATGGTCGTTCCACCTTCTCCATTCTAACATCATCCGACTCTCGTTGTGCCATCATCACTACGCCACCGTAATCCCATGGTTATCAGCACACCATTGTCATCGCACTGTTTTCTGTTGTCATCACTTCAAACATGTCATCTTATTGTCATCGCCATCGTTGTCATGCAGTTGTTTCCGTACCTTCATCAGAGTCGTCGCCATGCACTTTCATCATCCCATTGTCTTCATGCTGTAGTCATCACATTGTCGTGAATATACCATAGTCATCGTTTCAAAATTGCCATCTCCTTGTCGCCATGGCGTTGTCATCATAATACCTTCGTTGTTCCACAGACGTCATACTTATCATTACATCTTCGTCACACAGTCTTCGTTATGCCGTCATGTTCACGGGCTACCTCGCCAAGCGAGTGCTATAAGAAAGTGAGCTGATACCGGAGACACCATATGTCGCCTATAGCCAAAGCAACGATAGTCTCAGAATGGCCACTGTAGATTTTTTAAATGAATGTGGCTTCAGCAATGCGGTGTGCTGATATATTGCTTGAATGCTAATCACATTACATCGACAGTCATCATGAGATGGGTTCTGCCATTTTTCTGTCATGAAGCTGCAAGATAACTAAAGAACAAAGCTGATTTAGTGCTAAGGGCACCACCTTCTGTTTCCAATATGTTACAATGAACAACAATATAAGTTAGTGCTAATGGACTATCACGAATGCGAATGGTACATATAGAATACAAAAAATAACTTGTCTCAAGTAATTATTAAATGAGAAAGCAAGACAAATCAGTCTTAACAGATAAAATACTGAAAATTTCGCCTTAGCAACACTAAAACCCATCACTGAACCCTATTACCTATAACGATTAATAGAAGGCAGATGACATACCAAGCACTTGTGGATCTGCGTGTGACCTTGTAGCTCCAGTCGGATATCTGGATACCGGCCTGTACGATGAATCTGAACATAAACGACACCACAGGTTATGCTCTGCCTGACTGCAGTGCATTAAATATCAAAAAAAATATTATAATCACTGAACAAAGCCAGCATAAAGATTTATATTGCATGCAGGACATACCAAGAGGTTGCAACTCTGTGAAGCTGGCAACTTCAGCATGTGTCGAAGCAGGCCTGCATAAACCACCTGAAACAAAGACATAAGAGGATAGTTAGATAGATAGGCTCAAACTGCCTGAAGTAGGCAAAGAGTCCTAATTGCATTAAAAGAACTATCAAGAACTACAGCACCATAACGAACATAGCAATGCGACATGAGAATGACACACCAAGCACATGTGGTTCCGTGTGTGGCCTTGTAGCTCCAGCAAGGGGTGTGGATACTGGTGTGTATGATGAGCCTGAACATAAAACAGACCACAGGCATTTGACCATAGCTAATAAACGGACAAAAAAATAATAAAGTGGAAACAATGAAAGACAGCAACATAATGATGCATATCCCATAAATGACATACCCCAAGTTTGCAATTCCGTGAATGAGCCAGCAGCTTCCGACCTGTGCAAAGCACCTAAAACAAAAACACAATGTATTAAACTCCACCTGCATAAAGAACGTAACATTGCATATGAATTACACACCGAGCACATGTGGATTTGTGCGTGATCTTGTAGCTTCAGCAAGATGTGGATACTGACCTGTAGGCTGAACCTGAATGTAGAACAGACCATAGGTTATGCTCCACATGGCCATAGTGTAATAAATGTACAAAAACTAATACTAGGGACAGTGAATCACACCTGCACAAAGATGTACATCACAGAGGTGACTAACCTTGAGTTTGCAAGTCTGTGTATAACCTTGGAGCTTCAGCGTGAGTAGCTACAGACCTGTGCAAAGCATCTGAAAGAACAAAGACAGCATGGCTTACACTCTCTTTGATAGCAGAATGCACAAGCAGACAAAAATTTAAATATACTAGCTGAGACCAGAAAACATTTAATGTGCCAATAAACTGCATGCATGACACACAAAGCATTTGTGTCATGTCCTGTTATGTCTTACGCTGATATTCGTTCAAAAATGTCTCAGTAGCCTGTAAGTGGTCTTAAATTTTTGCAAAAGGTGCAGAAGCTGGGATGGTGCGGCAAGGGGGTATTCTGTAAGTGTCCACACAGTGGACACGTACAGAACATACTCTTTCTTCCAAGATCTGTGCAATGTATCTTAATCACAATATGCAGTGCTCCAGAGCACAAGTGTGGTACAAAGCAACATTAAACCGCAATCACATATGTAAAGACATACCAGGCACTTGTGCTTCTACCTGCCTTCTCTGGAATGGCATAGATGCTGGTCTGTACAGTACAGCTGAAACAGAAAGAGGCCACTGGTTATGCTTCACCTCAACGCAAAATACACATAAAAAGAAAGAAAACACTATGTGCCAACACATAGGTATTATTTCACGGCTGGTGAGACAATTAAGAAGCTGCAGGAGAATAATTAGCTTTACATAGTCCTGTAAAGTTGCATTACAAACATTGTGCACCAGTTTGATAACAACTTTGCAGAGCGAAATTCTTATGTTGGAGCGGCTGTCTTAAAAGGACAGCTTAGGAACCTTGAAGGAAATGTAATATGGTACTGTAATTTGCTGAGCCTGTGGATGAAGCTTCCAGCAATCTGAGTCTTAAGCAGATACTGTCATTACTGCCAGTTCAGAAAATGGATTTTATCCTCATGCTGGATACGTATATGGAAAGTTAGGTCAAAATAACTAGTTCCTAAGTCAGGAGCTGTAGGTGAAGTTAAAGATTAGCACAATGCTCCACAGTGCGCATAAAGTGAAGGCCTGAGCCTGCAGACTCAGATCGTCAAGCCGACGTTCAAAGTGAGGCATGGTATGGAAGATCTACAAAAATGGTGCACTAAGCATGTCGTAAAGTTTCACATCCTCAAGAGCCATAAAATTCACAGGCAACAAACTGTTTGTTGATTAGAACTCAAATAGAACAGCTAAGTAAAAGGAAGAGCAAGTTTAAGTGTGCCTGGCTGAAGACTCGATATGGTGCGACCAGTGGTCCCCAAACAAAGGTGTACAAAAAGGTTTAACTTTTGAGTATGATACCGGTTTAATTGCTACCACAGCATAAATGACAAAACAATTTAGGCTGGACAACTATTCTGGCAGTAGAGCATGCGTGCCTTTTGTTATTCTCTGTGTTAACTTGAATAACAAAAGGCACGCATGTTCTACTCAACATCGCAAACAATTTGTAACCTGTACTCATAACGTTGTCTATGCCATTCCACTTTCATGCGGAAGAAGGTACGTTTCAGAAGGTATCAATGAGGGATGAAAAGAGCATCGATATAACGTCACTAGGGCAATCTCGGGTCGTTTGGGTATTCACTGCCGAGATTATACCTGCGAGCCCATGTTTGAAAGTATACTTCCATTCTGTATAGGGCTCATAGCAGGATGACGAGGAAGATTGTGGAGGCCTACGAGATTGGAAAATTAGAGGAAAAGTGCGTAAGCAAGCCTTCGGTATCACTAACTGAAAAGGAGATATGATTCCTCAGTTTATCTTTGTGACCACTACAGTACATATTTTCCCCATGCCTTGCACACGTGTACGGTTTATCTAAATTCACCACTGAATGTTATTTTTTTGCTGTTACATTTGTTTCCGCTCGTACGGTATATATTTATCAATGCGTGCGAAAATAACATCTATAGTTGAAAGTGAAGCGCTGTGTCTGTCTGTTTCTTCCTACATCCTCGTACAGTCGCGCTTATACCACTCTACCATGGATTCTAACCAACTAGCCCGCCAACGTGTTTTAATCCACGGGAAAACTGTGACTGCTATGTATGCTGTTACCAGACTAGTCCACATTGCAAAATTCCTGCGCACCGCCACAATAGCTGCCCCTCGCAACTTGGCCGAGCGAAAGGTTCGGATGTGATTCGCGAACTTCCACTGGCTGAAAGGAGGTGCCAGCGACACCAGCAGGAAGATTCCTTGCGTTAATATGTTCGCCAGCAGCTGCCAATATTGCGTGCACATCGGCCTGCACGGCTTGGCTGACGCAACGGTAGGCAGTCGGTCTAGACATGGAAGCCATGCTGACGTTACGGCTCGCTTGTATTCTTCGTTCAGATTCTCAATCGCCAGTAAATTGATGTGTGCCTGTTGTTTACGCGAGTGACATTGAGAGTATAGCACTGGACTGCACTTTAAGAGCGGCAGACTAACGCTACGAACGTGGAGGAATAAAAAATGCGACGATAACTTACTTTCGTCTTCGTTTTCCATGGTGCGCTTCCCGCCAACCGTAACCTAAGGAGGTGAAAAACAAGGCCATCACACGTATGTCCGCAGGCGAGACTGATCAGAAACAGTTAGCAAATTACAACACTTACCTTCGTTTGAAACGCAGGCTTGCTCCACGAGCCCAACTATAAAAACTATTTGAGAAAGCGCGCGAAACCCCGAAACTATGTAGGACCGATGCGAACACGGAGACCGCGGGAGAAAATGCGAAACCATGGCAACAGAGAAGCCGTAGCCGCCATGCCGTGTATAATCAACATATAATAAGGACAAAAGTAAAAAAAAGCTATTCGGTATTTTAAATACTAATAATAATGCTTTTGTTTTATTCTGTTTTCCCTGCCTATTTGGAATTAGTTATGGAGTAAAGAGAGAGAGAGAGTAAAACTTTATTAATATAAATAAAACAAGGCACGATGGCTGGAGCCCCTATTCCAGGGCCCCACTGGCACGAGCGGCTCGCTGGGCTTGGTCCAGAAGAGCCAACTGGCTCTCCCGACCCTCGTCCGCAAGCCATGCCTCCCACTGCCTATTCCTCATTAGTGGATGTTCGTGTAATATGGGACTGTCTATGTGCGGAGGCCTCCTGGGACACTCCCATGTGATGTGTTTTAGTGTGGGTGTGTCTGTGCACCACGGGCACTCGTCAGTGAACCTCGTGGGGTGTATTCTGTGTAGGTGGTGCAGGTTGGGGTATGTATTCGTCTGAATACGACGCCAGTCCCTCTCCTGTTGGCTGTTTAAATCGGAGTGAGGATGTCCAAAACGTCTCCGCTCCTGCCTTTGCTGTAGGAGGATGTCACGAGAATTCGGTGGAAGGTCATCGCTAGGCCATGCCGTTGCTCGGACGTTCAAACCTCGAGCAATACGGTCTGCCCTAGCGTTTCCTGCCAGTCGCTCGTGTGCCGGACACCAGACGATAGTGTGGTGCCCCTCCAGTTGAGTGCCTAAAATTTTGATTACTGATTTGGGTGCCGTTCCTTGCAAAAACAGGCGGCAAGCCGCTTGTGAATCGGATAATATGACAGCCGAATTGGTTTGGCGCTCGGCGTCCTGAATGGCCAAGGCGATGGCTGCAGCCTCTGCCACGCATGCCGAGGCGGTTTTGAAGGATGCCGTTGTTATGTTGTTGTTGCATGTAGAAACTATGGTGAAAGTGTCTGAGCTGGCTCGACTGGCATCCGTATAATACACCCCCGGTCCCATGCCGAAACGTTTGTGAAGGGTCTTTGCCCTTGCTCTGCGTCGTCCGGGATGGTACTTGGGGTGCATGTTTTTGGGAATTGGGGCCACCGCGATGTGCGATCGAACATTGCGGTCTATCTGTGCTGTTTCCTCTCCGCAATACTGGGGTCTCAGGGGAAAGCCTAACCTCGCCAATACTTCCCTGCCCTGAGTTGAAGAACAAAGTCGTTCTTTCTGGGCATATAACGTCGCGACTGCGTACTCGTCAAAAGTATTGTGCAGGCCCAGTCCCTCGAATCTCTCTGTGCTAGCGCATTCGGGAAGACCAAGGGCGGCTTTGAAGGCTTTTCTTATTATTGCGTTTGCCTGTTTATTCTCTTGGTTTGTCAAGGCCTGATATGGAAGGGCGTATGTGAGTCGGCTAATTACGAATGCGTGAACCAGGCTGATGGTCTCTCCCTCAGTTAGGCTGTCTCTGCTTTTTGCTACTCTCCTTATCATTCTGGCCACGTTTCCTGTGACCGCCTTTAGTTTTTGTAGGGTGTGAGATGTTCCAGCATTCTGCTGTATCCACATCCCCAATATTCGGAGTGTCTCCACTTCACGAATTGGCGCCCCGTCGAGAGTCAGAGTGAGCGGGACCCAGTCCTTCTTTCTTGCGTATTTCGCACGCACCCGAATGAATTCCGATTTTTCGGGTGCGCATACCATGTCCGCCGCCCTCGCGTATTCCACGACTGCGTCTATGGCCTTTTGAAGGGTTTCTTGCTTGTCCCCGTAGGACCCCTGGTGAGCCCAGAACGTAATATCATCGGCATATATCGCACAACCGAGATTCGGGTGTTTATCTAGCTCCAGGGCTAGCTTTCTCATCCCTACATTGAAAAGCAGTGGAGAGAGTATAGCTCCCTGAGGGGTACCTCTGTCGGGACAGTTGAAGGTGTAGGACCTCGTGGAGCCTAATCCGATTGTGGCCGTGCGGTGGCTGAGGAACGAGCGCACGTAGTTATAAATTCGCGTTCCGCAGTTCACCGCTTCCAGTCCCTCCAGAATAGCGTGGTGGGAGATGCTGTCGAAGGCCTTTTTCATGTCCAATGCCAATACAAATTTATCTTCCGACCCTCTGTTGGGGTGCAGGACCTCGTGTTTTAGTAGTAGAAAAACGTCCTGCGCTGACACGTGGGATCGGAAACCGAACATGTTGGAGGGGAACATGTTGTTTAGCTCTATGTGGTTCGAGAGCCGGACCTGCACAACCTTTTCAAAGAGTTTCCCCGCGCACGACGTTAGGGAGATGGGTCGAAGGTTGTTGATGTTACGAGGCTTACCTGGTTTTGGAATAAGAATAATTTTTGCTTCCTTCCATTCTTTCGGAAGGACACCGTCCTCTGTCCAGACCGTGTCGTTAAAGAATTTGGTCAAGCTTTTTAGCGTGTCATCACTTAGATTGCGAATCATTGCGTTCGTGACCTGATCTACCCCTGGGGTCGTGTTTTTCTTGAAGGAGTGTGCCGCTGCGTAAACCTCTTCAAAGGTTATGGGGGCGTCCAGTTCCGGTTGGTCCTGACCTTCGTAAACGGGTTTGGTGGATTGCCCGGTCGGTACAGTTCCTACGTATATCTCTTTAATTTTGTCTATCATGTCAGTTTCCCGACCTTCAAACTCGTTTTCAAGTAGCTTGAGTGTGCGATTCGCGACTGTTTTTGTTCCTCCCGGGTCAATCATACTTCGAAGAATGCGCCATGTTTTCTTTGTAGTCAACGTGCCCCGAAGCGAGTCACTGAACTGACGCCAATTGCTGTCGCTTAACTTTTGTGCGTATTCGTTAGCTTCCTGCGCTAGCTGAGCTATCCGTGTCCGGAGTTTGCGATTAAGCTTCTGCCTTTTCCACCTTTTTGTGAGGCCTCTCCGGGCTTCCCAGAGATGCAAGAGGTGACGATCCACGGCTGGAGCCTCCGTTGTCGTTTCAATTGTTTTTGTGACCCTAGAGTGAATAACTCGGATCCGCTCGGCCCATTCTCCTACGTCTGTTATGCTGCCGATTGTTTCCTGTTTTTCCCGAAATTTGGTCCAGTCGGATAGCCTTGCCTTGCCAATAGCTCTTCGAATCCTGGCTGCATTAACCGATATGCTTAAGATATAGTGATCGCTTCCTAGGTTTTCACCTAGGTTCGTCCATCGCGTCTCACTTTCGTTGTTGGTGAACGTGAGGTCGGGGGAAGTGTCGTGGGACACGCTATTCCCGATTCGCGTTGGGAGATCTGGTTGAGTTAGCTGCAAAAGTCCGTAGCGCTCTACAACGTCTGCTAACAATATGCCCTTGGGATTGTCTCTATTGTAGCCCCAGTTTGAGTGTTGTGCGTTAAAGTCGCCTAATAATATTAATTTGTCCCTACCTTGAGCGAGTCGCACCGCGGTGGCCACCACGTTTTCAAAATCCGCCTTTTTTTCTCTGGGAGAACTGTAAACGTTGACAATAATTGTTTTAGGTTTGCCCCTTTTCTGCGGCCAAATCGTAATTATCTGGTGCTGAATAGGTTCCCGAAAAGAATAATTTACGCTAATCGTGACATCCTTCTTGGCAAAGGTGGCTACTTGAGGGTAGTCAGGGTGAGCATTGGATTGGATTTGAGTTTTGGATTTTGTTTCCCTATTTCCTGAATACAGATAACGTCGGGAGGGATTGGCGCCGATTCTATATAGTGCGTGAAATTAGCCAATTTAGTCCGTAGCGTGCAGCAATTCCATTGCCAGATTTCAATGTGTCCGGTCTTTGTGTTGTTTGCCATATTATCCATGGATATTACTGTCGCTATCAGTGTGCTCTATAGCTTTCGGTGTCCTGGTAGGAGCTCCCGGACTTTGACTGACCCTCTTTCGGGGGACAGCCGCGGCTTTTGTTTGCACATCCTCTACCATTCGTTTGAGTTTGTGTAGCTCTGCAAACATTAGTTGCATGTTTTGTGCTAACTGTTCCAGCGTTAACGAATGAGCGCTGGAGGCGGTACTTTGTTGCAGTGATGTCTGCGGTGGTGATTTGGAAGTGTGGTCTGCAATTGGTGTGGGTTGCTGTGATGTTCTGTTGTTTACCATGCGCTTAAAAGCTTCAAACTCGGCTCGTAGCTCGGCTAAACTGTTTCGAAGTATTTTGTTTTCTTCTACTATTTTCTTGTACTCTGGGTTTTGTGTGATTGGTGTAGGTGTATTCTTAGGATTGGCAGTGGGAGATGCGACTTGCGCCCAGCTCACCTGATTATTTTGTGGGGTGCTGCATGCCAGTAGGATCCCTGGTGACTTGCTTCTTGGGGCCTCTTTCTTTTTCGTCTGATCTTGCTGCTGAGGCACCTTGGGTCGGGATGCCGAACGTCTCCTCTGGCCCGGCTGCCCGGAACAAGATCGGCTCCTCGACGGCGAGCGGGTTCTGGAGCGGCTGCGACGATCCATGGCCGGAAGGAACTCCAGCTCGGAGTCCTCGTCTTCGGTGGCGAACCACCGTAGCTGGGTCTTCGTTGGTTTCTTTGGCCGTGGTCTTGATATCTGCCTGACTGGCTTTAGTCTTTTGGGACATCGGCGGTCACCCGTTGGATGATCACTCCCACAAATGGCGCATTTGGGGGTGCACGTGTGTCCATCGGCAGGCTCCCGCACCCCGCACGAGCGGCACACCTGCGCGTCGGGCTGTGGACATACGTCGGTGCGGTGTCCCACGGTGCCACAGGTACGGCAGAATTGTACCGCATTTCGGTAGGGTGTGCAGAGTTTCTCTCCCCCGAAGTAATAAACACACCTTGGCACTCGGCTGCCATAGAAGGTGAGCAAGGCGCTTTGTGATTCGCCCATCATTCTTGCGTCGATCAACTCCAGTCCCTGCGTTCGGATACGTAGGTTCGATCGCAGCACGTCAGAAGGGGTGTGTGCTTCTATCCCGTGGATTACTCCCCGCGTCGTGTCTTCTCCTGCCGTAACGTACGCATTGACCGGGTGTTGTCGTCCGTTGATGTTCAAGGATTTGATGGCTTGCATGACCTTGGCCGTATCCCGATTCGGGGTGGATATCACTGCAATGTTCGAGCCTGACTTGATTCTTAGAATAAAATCGTTGTCAGTGGTTCTGTCCTCGCACGCCTCCATGACGGCTCTTGCCAGTGCCTGACTGGTAACATTCTTGAGTGGTAGCCCTTGGTGTGGTCTGATGACCACCTTCAGGTCACTCTTCGGTAGCGGCGGAAGACGCTTGAGTCGTGGGCGCCCGCGATGTGCCATGGGTTTAGACGAGTTGGTAGTCGGATCTGATGGCAGTGCGCTTCCTTGCGCGGAGCGGCGCTGCTGAGCGAGATTTTTCTTTTCCTTCAGGGAAAGAACGCGCTCCCATCCGGCTTCTGCGGTCGTTTCGTTGACCACGGTAGCGCTTTGCATGTTGTTGTTGATCTTGGCTGCCTCATTGCATTCGTGGTGCGGTGTTGCATCACCCACCTGAGATGCAGTGAAATCCATCTGTTCTTCAAGGCGCGACGTTGTAATAAGTCGCGGGTTCGATGTCGCAGCCGGAGTTCTTAAGGCCGCCATGTTCAAATGCGCGCGCGCCCGCCGGCGCCGCTCTTTAACTGAAGGTAGCTCGCCACGTTCTGAAGGTGGAAAATCGGCCGTAAGATGCCGAAATATGGTCCGACTGACCTGCAGTTGGTCTCCACAGGCGCCGCACTACTTCTTGGAGATGGTGGTGATCGTTTCGGGCCGGTCCCAGAAGGTGGTCCACCCGAAAAACCAAACATGCGTAGCCCGATCTATGGAGTAAAAGTTAAATGCAAAAAGAACTGAAACCGAAACTGCTCGCCGCTTCTCCGAGAATTTGTCAAGTAGGAAGTAAGTACGCAGGTCTGTCGCACAGATGGTTTCAATCCCCAATAATGTGTACGTTGAACTACATTCGTGCGCCATCGGAGTTGAACCGGTTTTGTGCGCAAGGTTAATGTATACATAAATGTGGGACCAACGACCAACGTGTGTTTTGTGTTCTCGCCGCCGTAATGCATATTATGTGTGCAGGGTTACGCAAGTTTAATTTAAGCACGCACGTGTGCTGGGGTGGCACATAAAATATTCGTGAAATAAGCACATATGTACCATTCCCATTCATGTACTATTCTGGGATGTTTATTGGACATCCGTTCGCGTAAGTCCATAGGACATCCATATTACTTCCTTTTTTGGACTTGGGACTTCAGTACTTGCTTGGGACGTCCTTAGGACATTTGGTGTTGTCTGGGTAGCTACGTGTTTACATTGTTTCCTGCCCAACTGCTTTCGGATTGAAAACGAAACGACGACTTTACGCGTGATACGCAGTTCAGCGAGTTGCCGTAGCCATGCGTGCACTTTTGATTTCTGAAGCATAGAATAAAGCGCAAGTGTCTAATACTATAGCAACTACAATTTTAAGCAATAATTATGTTGTATTAAATAACAGCCGACTTACTTACAGTAATCGCATAGACTACATTTGAAGTACCAAGATTTCATTGCCAGGCCTCGCCACTTACTGGCCTTAGAGATATTCTTTGCCAATTTTAAATTATAATCCCTACTTCAATCCCGAACAGCATGCCTGCTTCTATCGCCAAAAATCATGATCAGTTCATTTCCATCAACGTCCCACAACACTTTCTGACCAGTTGTCCTCCAAGCGTCCTCCATGTTCTTTGTTCGTGCTTCCATTCGACATCGAGGGAGACCACGAGGGCGATTATGGAGGTCTACTATATCAGGAAAAAAGGGTCGCGTTGAGTAAGCAGGCCATCGTTAAATTTGCATGACAGTGAATTTGAATTTTTAGCCGCCTCATAGTGTACCATTAGATTACACGGTTTTGCGTTTTTTGCCTGTGCACTGTTAATGACGCCATTGATGGGAGAGCAAGTGGCTATGGGTTCTGTACTTAAGTTTGTGTATGCCTTCGAATGAAGTTGTGAGATCAGCGCTGTCCTGTGTGTCCCTGCCTTCTGTCTTCGTCATATTGCGCTGCCCCTTCAAGATGTTTAGCTGTTGTAGATGTCAAGGGTCGACCGTCACGGCATCAAGGACATTTTTTTACGATGGGTTGTACAAAAAGCGATTACCGTAGTCGAATGCGGAAATGTATATACAGATAAAACTGAAAATAACAATGGCTATATTTGGTTACAAATTTGTTTTGCTCTTTTTTGTTTTTGGCTACTTTTGGGTTATAATTTCTCTAGCTTTGGGCTACTCCACGTTGTCCGACCTGGCAACACTGCCGCGCGGACGGTGCACTAGCCAATGTAAGCCAATATTCTAAGGACATTGTTTGGCGGTTGTTCAAAAACGTGGTTAACCTACCTGAACTACCAGCGCCTCGTTGAACCTACGTATGAAGTGTAGGCATTGCTACGAGACTTCATCAAATGTAAGTTTACTAAACGCTTGTACGCATCGTCGTGCCAGTGGTTCGCGTTCTTTGTCAATACGTAGTCGTTTGAATGTGACCGGCGCTGGTTGGAAGCGACGGCGGCACGCAGGCCCGG
Source organism: Dermacentor albipictus (assembly GCF_038994185.2). Lineage (NCBI taxonomy): Eukaryota > Metazoa > Arthropoda > Arachnida > Ixodida > Ixodidae > Dermacentor > Dermacentor albipictus. The sequence goes on along the minus strand of NC_091823.1, from coordinate 141,405,243 downwards.
TCTAGCGGCTGCTGACAAATTGAACCGTTCGCTCTGCATTTCTTCGCTAGAACGTCTTCGCAGTCACCTGACCACAGAGGCTATCAGTGCCGTGCGCACTTTCATAATACGAATCCGCATAGCAGCGGATGCAGCTATCGCGACATGAGAATTTGATGCTGCCAGGATCACTCCGCATGACCAACACAACAGAGGCCGTATGATTGTTATTTTCTCGCGCAAAGTATTTATTGGTAGCACATGCAGTCGTCATTGTAGTGTGCTGGTTCTGTCCTGGCGGCTATCATTGTATCCGAGGCCTATGTGACAGCCGCACGCCGACGAGCATTAGCAGAGTGAACATGAGTTTTATGTGGTCGTCATGGTGTTACCACGTGTTGCTGTATCCCTAATATTGTTAAACATTCGAGTTTATTTAAGGTATGCTCAGATATGTCCTGTAACGCGGTTGCAGTGTTCTCAACTACATGTTACTTGGTCGCAATTGCGTGCACCATATCATTCCGAAAAAGTTGCACGCCTTATCTTCCAATGCAGCAACATCAAGCCGGTTTTTTTCGGCACACGTGGTCGTTCTGTCATTCGATAAGCGGGGTGATCGGTGCCTGATTGTTTTGTTATAATAGTGGGATATTCTAATCGCCGGATATATTTATGTTTGCAGTGTACTAAAGTTGTTTGAAAAGCTGTACTTCATGGCACAAATGTTGAGCAAGAATGTGACAAATTACTACCAGCATATATCAACACTGCACGTGTGTTGGAGCAGCCTGTTTTTGAAAGCTACGGGTGGAGTTAAAGATACTGGGATAAATTTATTCTGTTCAGCTTCACATGACCAGTGACATTCTCTGCAGCCATGTGGAGTCCCCTGTCTCCGTTGTGCGCCAAGTGATTAAGGCAGCTGTCATGAAACCAGAGTTTTGTTGGTTCGCAGATATAGTATCACATTGTACTGATGGCGAAG